>NC_134808.1:43680892-43738392 GCF_046742065.1 Oratosquilla oratoria
TTTTTTTCGCTTTTGTTTTATTTGTGAAAACAATTAGTTAGGATCAAATTAGATTTTTATAAAGTTTTTTTTTCATAATGTACAGCGACTCAATATTATCTATGTAAACAAAGCCAACTGCATCTGGTAAATAAAACTGTATTTATTATCTTTTTGCTTCTCGCGATGTACTGCAGAACACCGAGACCAAAGATAGATTGATGTGTTCTGTAATGCGGTACAAAACCGGTTTTAATCATCTTTTTGTTGATTTATCTATTTATGAATTCGCTTATTTATTAATGAATTCATATATTTATGCATTCATTTCTTCATTACTCACCGATTCCGCTCAGATTTTTTTCACATTATGCAGGTTAAAATGACGAAGATCCTCCATAACAAACACGCACAACCAGACACGAACACAAACAAACACAAACATAAACACACAAACACAAACACACAAACACACACACATACACTCGACGCCTCCAACCCTCCACAACTCCAGTCTTGACGCATCAAGACTTTATTCAGTAATTGTGTCTTCCTCAAGGACGAGGGGGATGAGGACGAGGGGGAGGAGGACGAGGGGGAGGAGAACGATGGGGAAGAGGAGGACGAGGGAAAGAGGAGGGGGAGGAAGACGAGGGGGAGAAGGACGAGAGGGAGGAGGACGAGGTGAAGGACGACGAAGGGGAGGAGGACGAGTGGGAGGAGGACGAGGGGGAGGAGGACGAGGGGGAGGAGGACGAGGGGGAGGAGGACGAGGGGGAGGAGGACGAGGGGGAGGAGGACGAGGGGGAGGAGGACGAGGGGGAGGAGGACGAGGGGGAGGAGGACGAGGGGGAGGAGGATGAGGGGGAGGAGGACGAGGGGGAGGAGGACGAGGGGGGAGGAGGACGAGGGGGGAGGAGGAAAAGGAGGAGTAAGGGAAGGAGTGGAGTAAAAGGGAAGATGAGTGGGAGGAACAAAGTGGAGGAGGAGGAAGAGCAATAAAAGGTGAAGAGAAAGAGGAGGAGGAGGAGGAGGAGGAGGAGGAGGAGGAGGAGGAGGAGGAGGAGGAGGAAGGGGGTAGGGAGAGAAGAAAGAGAAATAGGAAAAAGAGAAAGAAAAAGAAAAAAGGAGGAAGTGGAGAAGGAAAATTAGAAGGAGAAAGGAGGAGAAAGACAAGGAGAAGAAAGAGGACCAGGGGGAGGAGAAGGAGGAGGAGGAGGAGGATCAGGAGGAGGAGGATCAGAGGGAGGAGGAGGAGCACGACGGGGAGGAGGAACAGCAGAATCAGGAGGAGGAGGAGGAGGAGGAGGAGGAGGAGGAGGAGGAGGAGCACCAGGGGGAGGAGAAGCAGCAGAATCAGGAGGCGGAGGAGGAGGAGCACCAGGGGGAGGAGAAGCAGCAGAATCAGGAGGCGGAGGAGGAGGAGGAGGAGGAGGAGGAGGAGCACCAGGGTGAAGAGGAGGAGCAGGAGCCGGAGGATAAGATGAAGGAAGAGGAGCAGGAGGATGAGCAGCAGGAGGAGGAGGAGGAAGAGGAGGAGGAGAAAGAGGAGCATGAGGAGGAGGAGCATGAGGAAGAGGGGAGGAGGAGGAGGAGGAGGAGGAGCATGGGGAGGAGGAGCATGAGGAAGAGGGTGAGGAGGAGGAGGAGGAGGACAAAGGAGAGAGGGGCAAGCTGAGGACAAAGAATGAAAAAAAATGGATGACAGCTTGTCATGCAAGAGGTCAAATTAACAAAAGCAATATGAGAAAGCAGGTCTATGAGTTGCGTTCATGAAAAGATAAATAAAAAAATTGGAATTAATAACAGATGTAAGGTTTTTCAAAATTGAATAAATACGATCTTTTTTGTCCAAAGAGGTGATGTTTATATAAATTGAAATAAAAAATCAGAAATACTGTGGGGGGAGGGAAATATTATGATTAAATTAGAAAAATTGTACGGATAGAAAAAAAAAAAACAGAGACAAAAGGTTTGCGACATTTGAATAAATGATAAAAAAAGAAATAGAGAATAAAAATGGGAAGAACATGATAGAGAAATGTCACTTAATGCAATTCATCGAAAACAAGAATAAACGAGTAAACACGAGAGACATCGAAAAAAAAAAAATTAAAGAGAACTGCCCGAGAAGGAAACACGATAGAAAATAATTTCAAGAAGAAAAGGACAAAAAAAAAAAAAAAAAAAAATCGAAAAGATCGTGAGAAAGAAGAACTACCCGAGAAGGAAACACGATAGAAAATAATTTCAAGAAGAAAAGGACAAAAAAAAAAAAAAAAAAAAAAAAAAAAAATCGAAAAGATCGTGAAAGAGAAGAACTGCCAGAGAAGGAAACACAATAGAAAATAATTTCAAGAAGAAAAGGACAAGAAAACGAAGAAAAAAAATCGAAAAGAACTTCGGTGTCATGACGTCTGCGGGCCGAAAGGTCCTCAGGGTTGGTTCGCAATGGTCCAAGGGCTCCTGATGATGTCTCCCCATCTTCTCTTTCTCAACCGCTGAGGCGTGGAGGTGCGAAGGCGTGGAGATGTGGAGGCGTGGAGAACGTGGAGACGCGAAGGAGTGGAGGTTTGGAGGCGCGAAGGCGTGGAAACGCGAAGGCGTGGAAACGCGAAGGCGTGTAGGCGTGAAATTATCGAAACGTGGGAACTTGAAGGCGTGGAGGTATAGAGTTGTGGAGGCGTAGAGACTTGGGAGCATGGAGGCGTAAAGACGCGTAGTTCTGGGGGCGTACAGGCGTAAAGACTTGGAGGCGTGGGGGCGTGGAGACGTGGAGTTGTGGGGGCATGGAGGTTTTAGGACGTGGAGGCGTAATGTGGAGTCGTAGAGTGTCAATAAGTGGTCCGAGGGGTGGAAGTGTCAAGTTGTGGAGGAGTGGAGGTGTCAAAGTGTGGAGGTATCATGCCTTGGTGGCGTGGAGGTTTGAGTCGTGGAAGTGTGGAGGCGTGAAGGCATATAGTCATGGAAGTATGGAGGCTTGGGGCTGTGGAGGCGTGGAGGGATGTGGAGGCTTGGGGCTGTGGAGGCGTGGAGGGATGTGGAGGCTTGGCTGTGGAGGCGTGGAGGGATGTGGAGGCTTGGGGATGTGGAGGAGTGGAGGAAGAAGTCACAAAAGGTCATCATTGTCATCATAAACCTTATCCACTTTGATGATATCGTGTTGGATTACGTCAACCGACTCTATTCAGCTTAAATCAAACCGTCAATACGTTCGAGATTTCATAAACAACAATTTCAAATAACTCTTAAAAAGACCATTTCCCTTTTAAGACCGGTCAGGGGACTTTATTCAGAATATAAGGAAACCTTCAAACGAGTTCGTTAACTGTTCATTTGGTCGCAAAGTCAACCCCTAAATAGCCACGGGGACAAGTTGGAGTGAAATGGACATTTGACCCCCGACCGTGGCGACACGTATGTACACGCCATTTACACCCGCGGGCGCGTCCTCACACGCAAGAATGTGTGTGTAATCGGCGGTAAAGGTCAACTCGCGGCATAAAAAGAAACCCAATGAACCGTGACACGTTCCAGGCAAGCGTGGTCAGACTGCAGGAAATGAGGGATGTTGATTATTGCGAACATGTACGCAGTTGGTCAAACTATGTTTTTTTTCTTTCCTTCTGGTGAGAGCAATTTATCTTCGACCGCGATAGATGGAAAGAGTAAAGATAAAATAAAACGCAGAGCAGGTCCGGGTTTTTTCGTGCGAATATACGCGTATACAGAACCCACGTACGCACATGCACACTCATACGCACACATACACACATAAACACACATACACAAATGCATAAATACACACACACACACACACACACACACACACACACACACATACACAAGCACACACACACAAACACTAATACACAAACATACTCGTACTGAGCGTAACTTTCCCTGTCGAATACATACATACATACACCAAATGCTTTTTCCCCCTTACAAGGTATGTAGCCAAAAAATAAAAGCATAAAAACCACTCCCGGCTATTTCATCACCCACACACTCCACCCCCACCCCCACCCCTCCCTCCCTCTTATCATGGCTCCTCCTGGATGACGGGTCATCCCAGCATCTCGCCCACTGCCCTGTGTCATAAGTGGTGTCAATACAAACTCTCGTGTACACGCGCACGAACACGCACGAATCTGTATATACATGAACCAATGTATGCACAAGCCTATGCACGCACAAACCCATGCATGCACGATTCCATATACTTATAGACACGCGCACACACACACACACACACACACACACACACACACACACACACACACACACACACACACACACACACACACACACACACACACACATACATACGCACGCACACACATACATACACACGCACACACACACACACACACACACACACACACACACACACACACACACACACACACATACACACACACACACACACACATACATACACAAAATGAAAGACAGACAAAAAAAGAGAATACAGTAAATAAATGGAGAAATATAAAGTAAGAGGAAGTTAGAATAAAAATAAAAATAAACAAGAGGAAGAAAAAGTAGGAAAAGAAATGAGAAGTAAAAGCTAGAAGATATAGACAAACAAAAACATGAAACAACTAAATATCGAAAGATGGAAAAAATAGATGAAAACAAAAAGAAACATACGAAAAAAAGACAAAAAGGTTAAGAACGAAAAAAATATATATACAGAAACAGGAAAAGGTTAGAAGAACGATATGAAAAGTAAAACGATGTTAAAATAAGTATTGGGAAAGGCCAGAAAAAAATAATCAGCAAGATAGAAATATAGACAAAGAACACAGCAGGCAGAGAGGGAAAGAAAACTAAAAATTTAGAGGAAACTAGAAAACAAAATCTAAAATGAAAGAAAGAGAGTAGAAGGAAGAGAGAGGCGAGGAGGTGTACGAGAAGGTGCGAAGAAGCTGGCTTGGCTTTGTTCTTGTTTTAAGAAAGAGCCGCTTGCTGGCTGGAAAAAGGAGAGTGAGCTGAAGGAAGAAAGAAAAAAGAAAACGGGCAGCCAGGCCCGAGGCGCGACCTCTACCTAAGCTAACGCTATTATCTAGTAAATCAACAGCTTTTCACACGAAAGCCCAGAGAGGCAAAGAAGGCAAGAAGTTAGAGGAAAGCTTTCCCTTTGGGGTAAAAGTGAATGTTTCCGTTTTCTTTATCTCGAAATCCCCATTAATACTCCTGAAGTGACATTCAAAGTAATCTAAAGAAACTGGTCTTTACTTGCGAAATCCCTGGATACAATGTCTTTTTTGTTTAGCCAGTCATGCACATACGTAAACTCATCTTAGTACATACATATACCAACAGCTTTTTCCCCCTTACAAGGGAGGTAGCCAAAAAACAAAGACATAAAATCCACTCCCACCCATTCCATCCCCACATACTCCACTCCCATTCACCCTTCCTCACTACCTCTTATCTCGGCACCTCTCGGATGACGGGTCATCCCTGCATCTCGCCCACTGCCCTGGGTCAGAAGCAATGTAGCAAGACACAGCACATACACAGCAAGGCCGCTTTATTAAATCGGCGACTTCCCCTCTCTCACTCCCCTCACGCAGATAAATATGTAAATAATATAATCTTACACACATATTGCATCTTGAAGATATGCATATTTGTTTCGGTAGCAGTTATCGAGCAGTTTCATTTTTACTACCAATTACATATGGTTTAACGTCACACACACACCCCCTATCCGGAGGCTAGGATGGTGCCCCTCACAGAGGGCTTTGTAGCTTACAACCAATTACGACTTACGAAATTATCCCAGATGCGGCTTAGAGATTCTATTCAGAAAAGAGGGAAACCCCGCGCATTGAGACTAAACTTTTCAACACAATGACATTTACTTTTGTTCCAAACTTGACAAGTACAGGCCGTACCGTAAAGGAAACAATATTCCCCGGAAACAATGTTCTCAAGCCGCGTTCAGTAATAGGCTTTTTGATGTCTGACTTGTACAATACTGCACGCGACGTTCTGCCTCCGAATGACCAAAGGCATCAGTGAGCGCTTTATCTAGTCGACCATACAAAACCTCCCTTCATGACCACCAGGGTCACCTCGGCGCCTTTTTCAATCTGTCACGACGTCGTGTCGTCCACGGCATGAAAAGGACACAACATTGTACTGACGTCTTCAAACCGGGTGGGGTGGAAGGTGACGTGGAAGGGGAAAGGGGAGGGGGAAGGGGGAAAGGGAAGGGGGAAAGGGAAGGAGAAAAGGGAAAGGGAGGAGGAAGGAAGAAGGGGAGGAGTTGAAGGGAAGGGGATGGGAAAGGGGAAGAGGGAAGAGGAAGGAATAAGGGGAGGGGAAGGGGAAGGGAAGGGGATGGGAAGGGAAGGGGGAAGGGGAACGGGGAACGGGGCAGATAAAGGGGAAAGGGGAAAGGAGAAGAGAAAGAAGTAAGAGGTAAAGGGAAAGGAAGAGGAAGAGTGGATAGGAGATGGAGGAAGGGGAAGGGAAGAGGAAGAGGGGATAGGAGAAGGAGGAAGGGGAAGAGGAAGGGTTAAGGGATAAGAGGAGGGGAAGGAGAAAGGGAGTTAGGGAAATGGAGAGGAAGGCACAGGCACCTGTCACTGTGTCACTAACAAGATGTACTGTGTAATATACAACTCACGAACATCACGCAAACACAGACATCCAAGATCCCTTTCAGAGACAATGGTGAAAAAATATACACATATATAAAATAACAATAGAATAAAACAAGAGTGACTGAAAAACATAATAGAGTCATGAAGATACAAAACACATAAGCAAGTTAGCTTCCATCCAATTAATCTAACAGACGAAGACAGGAAGACCGGGAAGAAGAAATGTAGTTAGGCAAAGAAGCAAGATGGCATGCAAGGAGACATGCGACCACCTGGCCCAGACGGGTTGACAGGTGGGCAAGAAGGAAATCGGACAGGTCAGGAAGTCAGGCAGGCAGGTAGGTAGGGGAAATTGATAGGATTCAACAAACAGACTGGATCGCTGGAAGACAGGCAAACTGTTGTGCTGGTAAGCTAATGCGCTGATAGGCTTGTAGGCTGGTAGGTAGGCTGGTGAGCTTGCAGGCTGGTGGACTGGCAGGATGGTAGGCTAGGTTGGCAGAATGGTGGGCTGGTAGGCTGGCAGGATAGTAGGCTGATAGGCTGGAAGACTGGTAGACTGGCAGGCTGGTGGACTGGTGGGCTCTCAGGCTGGCAGAATGGTAGGCTAGTTTGGCAGGCTATTTTGGCAGGCTGGTTGGGTGACAGGCTGGCAAGCTAGTAAGCTGGCAGGATGGTAGGCTAGGCTGGTTGGGTGACAGGCTGGCAAGCTAGTAAGCTGGCAGGATGGTAGGCTAGGCTGGTAGACTGGTGGGCTGGTGGGTTCTCAGGCTGGGAGGCTGGGAGGCTGGTAGATTGGTAGACTGGTAGTCTGTAGACTGACAGGCAGGCGATCGAGAAGGAAGGAAGGAAGGCATAGCATGAGAAAGTCAGAAAGCAAGGCAAAGAGGAAAGCGGACAAGAAACTAGACAGGCAGGCCAAAAATCATAACACAATATGCAGAACCGAAATAGAAATACACACACAAATATTGGTATATTTGCTTGCATAGGGAGCAATTCCAAGCAAATACACCGTAAAACTCATCTCAAAGCCATTGTATACACAGAGACATTCAATATCACATCACCGATTCACGTATACACAAAGCCATACAAAATCGCATCAAAACATATACGCAGACATCCAAGCAATCACATCACGTCCAGTCAAATATGGCCAAAGCACGCAGACCCTTTTGAACGCAGAAGCGCATTCACAGGGTCCCCGAGCAGTGGAAGACACACAAACGCATGAAAGGACTTGGAGGCACGGCGAGCTGTCTGGTCGCCGAAGGAGCACCAGCTTAAGAGAGTCTTATTCTCAAATGTCTTGTTTTCCAAAGGCAGAACCCGACCGCCACTGCCGCCGTCGCCGCGCGGACTCTCGAGATGCCTTTCTCCTCTTCCTTCTCTTCTTCCTCCTCCTCATACTCCTCCTGCTCCTCCTCTTCCTCCATTTCCTCCTCTTCTTTCTCTTTCTCCTCCTCTTCCTTTTCTTTCTCTTTCTCCTCCTCTTCCTCCTACTCTTTCTACTCCTCTTCTTTCACACCCTCCTCCTCTTTCTCCTCCTCCTCTTTCTCCTCCTCCTCCTCTTCTTCCTCTTCTTTCTCTTCCTCCAATCCTTCTCTGTTCCTCTTCCTAATTTTTCTCGTCCTCTTCCTACTTTTTCTCGTCCTCCTCCTCTACTTCCTCTTCTTCCAGTTCCTCCTCATCCACTTCTTTCTCCTCCACTTCTTCCTACTCTTTCTCTTTCACCTCCTCCTCCAATTCCTACTGCTCCTCCACTTCCTTTTCCTCCTCCTCCACTTTCTTTTCCTCCTCCTCCACTTCCTTTTCCAACTCCTCTTCCTCTTTCTTCTCCACCTCTTCCTCTTCCTCTTTCTCCTCTTCCTCCTTTCCTCCTCCCCCCTCTTCTCCTCCTACTCCTCTCCTCTTCCTCCTCGTGGGCTCAATCTAATGGGTTTTTCTTCGTCTTCGGTATTACGGGTCCACCCTTATTCGAGTTCGTTTCCTCCTCCTCCTCCTTCTCCTCCTCCTCCTCCTCCTCCGCGTCTCTTTCGACTCATCTTTCCTTCTCCTGAGCCTCTTTTCTAAATCCATTTCTTTTTCTTTTTTTCGTCTTCTTCTTTTCACCCTCTTCTTCATACGTTTCCATTCAATATCCTCCTCCATCTTCCCATTCTGTTCCTCCTTCTTCTCCTCCTCCTCCTCTTTCAAAACCTTTCTGAAACATGACAACCGGTTACGAATCTCCAACAATCACACAATCCATAAGTTCGCCCTGTTCCTAATTCGTGCGATACAGAATACAAACAACTATTTTCTGTTATTACCTCATCCATTGCCTACCGGCAGACTATCTTATTCTGCTCGGGGAATCATAATCCACAGTGAATGGGGGAACATGAGTATAAATGGTTTTTTTTTTTTTTTTTTTTTTTTTTTTTTTTTTTTTTTTAAATCCAAAAATCTTCTTCGGGAAAAAACCTTTCCCAAATGCGTAATCTCTTGCAATCCCGAAGTACTTTTCCCCTCTCTGCTTGTAGTTTCCTTTCCTCTCTCTTTTTATCTTTCCCTCTTCTCTCTTTCCTACATCTTCACCCTCCCTCTCTCACTCACTCACTCACTCTCCCTTCTCTCCCTCTTCACCTTTCTTTCCCTTTTCCTTCCCTCTTTCCCCTTCCCTCCCATTTTCCCCTTCCTTCCTTCACTCCCTCTTCCATATCCTCTCCTTCTCTCCCTCTTCCCCGTTCCTTCCCTCTCTCTCTTCCTCTTCCCCGTTCCTTCCCTCTCTTCCTTCTTCTAACTCATCTCCTCATTTTCTTCTTTCCATGGTTTTCCTTCCTCTCTCTTCCTTTTTCTAACTCTCCTCTTCTTCTTCTTTCTTATCTTCCTCCTATTTCCCTTCCTCTCTCTTGCTTCTTCTAACTCTCCTCCTCCTCTTCTTTCTTCTCTTCCTCCTCTTCATTCTCCTCCTCTCCTCCTTCTTCTAACTCTCCTTCTATTCTCCTTTCTTCTCTTCCTCCTATTTCTCTTCCTCTTTCTTCTAAAACTCCTCCTCTTCTTGCTTCTCTTCCTCCTCCTATCATCTCTCTTCCTTCTTCTAACTCTCCTCCTCTTGTTCTTTCCTCTCTTCCTCCTATTTCCCTTCCTCTCTCTTCCTTCTAACTCTCCTTCTCTTTTTTCTTCTTTTCTTCTTCCCATTTCCATTCACCTTTCTTCCTCCTTCTAACTCACCTCCTCTTCTTTCTTCTCTTCCTCCTCTTCTCTCTTCCTCCTAACTCTCCTTCTTTTTCTTTCTTCTCTTCCTCCTCTCATTTTCCTTCCTCTCTCTTCCTCCTCCTATATCCCTTCCTCTTTCTTCATTCTTCTAACTCACCTCCTCTTCTTCTTTCTTCTCTTCCTCCTCCTCATTCTCTTCTCTCTTCCTCCTAACTCTCCTCCTCTTTTTCTTTCTTCTCTTCCTCCTCCTATTTTCCTTCCTCTCTCTTCCTCCTCCTATATCCCTTCCTCTTTCTTCTTTCTTCCGACTCACCTCCTCCTCTTTCTTCTCTTCCTCCCCTCATTCTCTTCTCTCTTCCTCCTAACTCTCCTTTTTCTTTCTTCTCTTCCTCCTATTTTCCTTCCTCTCTTTTCCTCCTATACTCCTTCCTCTTTCTTCCTTCTTTTAACTCACCTCCTCCTCTTCTTTCTTCTCTTCCTCCTCCTTATTCTCCTCTCTCTTCCTCCTAACTCTCCTTCTCTTTTTCTTTCTTCTCTTCCTCCTATTTTCCTTCCTCTCTTTTCCTCCTCCTATACCCCTTCCTCTTTCTTCCTTCTTCTAACTCACCTCCTCCTCTTCTTTCTTCTCTTCCTCCTCCTCATTCTCCTCTCTCTTCCTCCTAACTCTCCTCTTTTTCTTTCTTCTCTTCCTCCTCCTATTTTCCTTCCTCTCTCTTCCTCCTCCTATATCCCTTCCTCTTTCTTCTTTCTTCTTAATTATCTCCTCTTCTTCTTTCTTCTCTTCCTCCTCATTCTCCTCTCTCTTCCTCCTAACTCTCCTCCTTACTTTCTTCTCTTCCTCCTATTTTCCTTCCTCTCTCTTCCTCCTCCTATATCCCTTCTTCTTTCTTCTTTCTTCTTAATCATCTCCTCTTCTTCTTTCTTCTCTTCCTCCTCCTCATTCTTCTCTTTCTTCCTCCTAACTCTCCTCCTTTCTTTCTTCTCTTCCTCCTATGTTCCTTCCTCTCTCTTCCTCCTCCTATATCCCTTCCTCTTTCTTCTTTCTTCTAACTCACCTCCTAATCTTTCTTCTATTCCTCCTCCTCTCTCTTCCTCCTAACTCTCCTTTCTCTTTCTTCTCTTCCTCCTCCTATTTTCCTTCCTCTCTTCCTCCCCCTATATCTCTTCCTCTTTCTTCCTTCTTCTAACTCACCTCCTCTTCTTTCTTCTCTTCCTCCCCTCATTCTCCTCCTCTCTCTTCCTCCTAACTCTCCTCCTTTCTTTCTTCTCTTCCTCCTTCTATGTTCTTTCCTCTCTCTTCCTCCTCCTATATCCCTTCCTCTTTCTTCCTTCTTCTAACTCACCTCCTCTTCTTCTTTCTTCTCTTCCTCCTCATTCTCCTCTCTCTTCCTCCTAACTCTCCTCCTTTCTTTCTTCTCTTCCTCCTATTTTCCTTCCTCTCTCTTCCTCCTCCTATATCCCTTCCTCTTTCTTCTTTCTTCTTAATCATCTCCTCTTCTCTTCCTCCTCCTCATTCTTCTCCACCAGCTTCTTCAGCCACCCAACACCGCTGGAACCAAGACCATCCAATACCTCTCCTTTCGCCAAATATTCCTTCCCTCACGCTCTCCTTCCTCACAACTTTTCCTTCATTCTTCATTCCATCCTTGATGACGTTATCATCAACTCCTCTCCATCCACCACATATCCACTGCTCCCTCCATACACACAATTTGATAAAAGAGAGAACCGCCCTCCACTCACTCCCTTCCACTCCCTCCACTCCACTCCCCTCCACTCGCTCTTTTCCACAGCGTCATTGCCTCCACAGACTTCTCCACTTCTTCCAATTCGCGAAGAGGACCTTCAACCTGGCTCGTCTGGTTCCCTCCAATACACACAAGAAAATCGGACCTCCCTCCACCTTCTTCTATTTTCTTGCCCATATTTGGGATTTTTTCTCTTTTCTTCTTTTTTTTCTTCTTTCTGCTTAAAACCTCATTCATGAAATTCCTCTCCCTCCTACTCCTCTTCCCCCTCCTCCTCTTCCTTTTCCTCTTCCTCCTCCAGCTGCTGCTGCTCCTCTTCCTTTTCCTCTTCCTCCTCCAGCTCCTCCTCCTCCTCTTCCTTTTCCTCTTCCTCCTCCAGCTGCTCCTGCTCCTCCTCTTCCTCGTCTTCCTTTTCCTCTTCCTCCTCCAGCTGCTTCTTCTCCTCTTCCTCCTCCAGCTGCTTCTTCTCCTCTTCCTCCTCCATCTCCTCCTCCTCTTTCTCTTATTACTCCTCTCTCTTTTCTTTGTCTTTCTCCTCCTTTATTCATAATTCCATTTCCAGAAACATTTGTGTTATTTCTTTCCTCTTGTTCGCTTAATTTTTACATCCATGTACGCTGGAGTCAAATCATCTTCATATTTTCATTACCCGTGGACCGTCGTCTCGTACTTTCATTTCTTCTCCGTTCCCTTCTTCGTAATTTCTGTTATTTCTATTCATACATTTCCTTAATATGACACACAAGTTCGACGGTGATTACGTGTATTCTGCGCCTGTAAAATTGTATAAGTCTCATTCCCAGCTTGGACACCGAACGATAAGATGGAATTTGAACGATATAGTTTGTAGCTATGCTTTATGTATAGTTTTACGTGCGTAAGCGTGAAAATGAACGAAACTATACGAATTTGAGAACGAGTACGTATGTACACGCACGCACGAATGCACACTCACGTACTTGAATATATGCCTACATCTGCACACGTGCACACACACACACACACGCACACGCACACACACACACACACGTTCACACACAAACATGTTTTTCATCTAAGAAACGTTTTGTTTTTTCTCCATTCGAATGTTTGTCTCGAAGTTCATAGATCAATAGCAGGGGGGAAATTTTTTTTTTTCTTTTAATGATTTCACACAATACAAAAGTTGAATTAACAATAGCAACCACATATCATGAAAGATGAGCTTTTATTCAAGATTTACTTTCTTTAACATATTTTTCTTGAGTCTTTCAACTTTACCTTCCCCTTTTACTAATCCTTTTTCTTTCTATCTCCATTGTACAATATTCAATCTCAATTCCTCGTTTCTTATCAACACCTGCTCTCTGTCTGACCGACAGAGGCGCGAGATTGTCTAAAAGAATAGAAGCGAAGGTAAAACGCAAACAATGACTATAGTCTCATTCCTTATATTTCTTTCGATCGGCTCTCTCCTTTCCTTCCTTCCACCTTTGAAGCGCAGACTGCCATTTTGAGTCTTCCCTATCCTCTGAACACGTTCGTATTCCATATGATTTTTTTTTCTTTTTTTTTCTTTTTTTTTTTTACAACCCTAAGCCTGCTATTTTGCCCCCCCCCCTATTCTCTCAACACGTTCGTATTCCATATAAAAAAAAATATACTTTTATTTTCTTTCAACCTTAAGCCTTGGATAAACTTTGGTTACACATCTCCATTGGAGAGATTTTCTGTTTTCCTCACACTGTACAGACTTAAGCCCCCCCCCCCGACTCTAAACATCGTATTTCACGTAGTGCTCCTTAGAATATCCTTAGTATGTGTTCATATGATACCAATTTCCATTTTACACATATGTACACACACACGGATACACATCACACACACACACAATACACACACACGCACACACACACATATATTATACTATACACATATATACATACGAACGTAAGCAAACACAATCACACAATCACACGAGTACACACACACACACACCCGCACACACACGCACACACACACACACACACACACACACACACACACACACACACACACACACACACACACACACACACACACACACACACACACACACACACACACACACACACACACACACACACACACACAAACACACACGCACATGTATACACACACAAGTGCGCATACGCACAAGCACACACATATACAAACAAAAAATACGATATGTGTAGCATATGTAAAACACATACATGCATTCGTGTCTACACCCATGGACACGCATGTATCTACTGTACAACAATTCTCCCATTTTGAGGGTTGCCCACCCTATTTCAGGAATAGAATGGGCAACCCTCAAAATATCTAAAACAATTCCCCTATTTTGAGGGTTGCCCACTTTATTTCAGGAATAGATTACAGTTTACAAACTCCACAGAATGCGGGAGAAGTGGCAACCACTCGGCTCGTCTTCTTGGAATACCCTATGAAAAGATAACGAGCTCTCACTCTACAGGCCACGTCTAACAAATATATATATAAGTGAATGAATAAATGAATATACAAATGAATAAATGAGCAAATAAGTAGATGAATAAACAAATATATAAATAGATATATGAATTAGGTCGAGTGTGGGTACGTATTCAATTTGTGCCTGTATTATATCACCGAGTTTATATTTTATGAATCATTTCCCAGGTCATTGTCCTGTTTAGCAAAATATTCTAAAAACCAATGCAACCTAATCATTGCGCAAAGTCTTGTAACTTAACACATGCTCAAGTAATCAGTGGATGGCAATGATCATTGATGTATATAAGATTTTTTACCAAGAATTAATCACAAGAGTTTATTAAAAAAAAAAAAAAAAAAACGTTGGAAGGATTTTAAATACAAACGTTTTTGGAAATGGTACCGATCCGGAATCAAACGTTCCAAAAACGGTCAAAGTCTTTGTCCAAATGTTTCGTAACTTATTACAATGAAGCTACGGTTGAGTCCAAGATCATAATGGAAGTTACATCTATAAGTAATACTCGGATTACGATGGGATTCGGTTTCGAGGAACCCGTCGTAAGTCGAAAAGTCGTAAGTCGAAAAGTCGTAAGTCGAAAAGTCGTGAGTCGAAAAGTCGTAAGTCGAAAATGGGGATGGCAGTGGCATAGATGGCTGCTCCGTGAATACAACACGTAATACAGCAATCATCATAAATGAGCCTAATCTTTATTAAGCGCACATATTTAGCAAAATGATTAACATGGGATATACCTATTTGCTCCACCCCGGGAAATTAAAATCCAGGGGATTTTTTTATCCGAAAAAAGAAGAAAAAATCGTAACTTTGAAAAATCGTTAGTAGAGGAATGGTTCTACTTGTTGGACACATGTTTTTGACATGTGTGTGAACGCACGCATTGAGGACATTAAATGGGCAAAAGCTTGTCATCATTCAAGCTTGCCAACCCAACCGAGATGACAGTGCCCTTGCATAGCGTGTGTTGGTAAAAAATACTCTCCTACAATGAAATGTCTCCTAAATATGTACATATTGTTCTTGATTACCTAAATAATTGTTTGAAAAATATTTCTTCGTATAATTCATGTAGAGTATAAAAAATCTGAAAGAATTCTACTGTAATTGAAATATATTTATTGTGGGAATTACAATATTTAAGGACACGTATTCAATGTTCTAAATCTCATATACATGATACGACATTTCAACCCTCAGGCCTTCTTCCAGTCCACACATTTCAACCCTCAGGCCTTCTTTCCATCCAGACATTTCCACCTTGAGGCCTTCTTCCAGTCCAGACATTTCAACCCTCAGGCCTTCTTCCAGTCCAGTTATTTCAACCCTCAGGCCTTTTTCAATAGCCCCTGAAAAATGCAAAAGGCAGCTTGCACACCGACGCAACCAGTTGCATGAAACCAATCGTGTGTGTGTGTGTGTGTGTGTGTGTGTGTGTGTGTGTGTGTGTGTGTGTGTGTGTGTGTGTGTGTGTGTGTGTGTGTGTGTATGTGTGTGTGTGTGTGCGTGTATGTGTGTGTGTGTGTGTGTGTATATGGGGACTGCATGGAGGTGTTTATGCGTGTGTGGAAGCTGCCTTGTGGTTCAAACGTTCGGAGTGGAGTAAACCTTCATAATATAGCCTTAGCGTTTTATTACCAATGCATCTCAAATATCTGCCTACAACATATAACATACGACATATATCGGATCATATATAACATATTTTTATGAAAAGCTTTTCAGGATAACATGTGGCCATCACAAGCGACCTTGAGACTCCAGATGACCCTAACTCACGACCAAGAGATCTTCAAGAAGATTAAACTTGTCTAGTTATTACTTTCACACATTTCCTCCCGTTA
This sequence comes from Oratosquilla oratoria, assembly GCF_046742065.1. Lineage (NCBI taxonomy): Eukaryota > Metazoa > Arthropoda > Malacostraca > Stomatopoda > Squillidae > Oratosquilla > Oratosquilla oratoria. The sequence goes on from NC_134808.1 coordinate 43,696,785, forward strand.
AGAAGCTAGAATTACGACCATCTAGTTCACCGGTGCTAGGTTTGAACTTCACCCGGCTGTAAAAAAAAAAAAAAAGTAGCTTAGAATTAGATCTGTTTAATTTCTAATGGAGAAGTAACCCAATTTTTTCATTTCTCTTGAAATTTCGGCGAAGCCTGTTGTAATCCATGGGAATATTACCGCCTTTTATCTCCTGTTCCCCTATTCTAATAAAATTGTGGAGAGAGACGGAGAGGGGGGGAATGAGGAGGTGGTAAAAGGATGAAAAGGGATGAGTGACGCGGCCAGACAGAGGCACGCAGACAAAGAGAAAGACAGACAGACAGACATACGGAAACAGACACACACACATACACACACACACACACACACACACACAGATATATAGAGAGAGAGAGAGAGAGAGAGAGAGAGAGAGAGAGAGAGAGAGAGAGAGAGAGAGAGAGAGAGAGAGAGAGAGAGAGAGAGAGAGAGAGAGAGAGAGAGAGAGAGAGAGAGAGAGAGAGAGAGAGAGAGGAGGAGGAGGAGGTTAGGGCGTGCTATAGACCTAGTCTGCGGGATCGACCAACCAAAAACAAATGCATACATGACACCGTACATTTTTTTCTTAATTTTCTGAAATAATCGGTCTTATGAGTAAGACAAGTCTATAATATACATATATATATATATATATATATGTATATATATATATATATATATATATTGTTTTGCATCAATAGAGCACGGTGAACACGTTAGAATTCTATTCAAAGCAATCCCGTATCGAAAGAATTTATCTTGTATATCTATTACAAAGGTTTTAGGTAATAAATGAACGTTGTTTAACATGGAAACATACTTGATATACATTGTTCTGTCTATTACCACACGATTCTATTCAGCGTGAAGGCGAACTGGGGATTTAAATGGATCTTGATCGACGAAAATTCCACAAATACAAACCCCCCACACCTCTGCTCATTACAGGGTTAACCACAAGTCGATCTAGATATTTTACGGCCACCACGACACTCGTCCGGCTGACACCGGGCTGGTCATTTTTGTGCGTGGGTGCAGAAAAGCGAATATTCGGAAGAGGAATATGAAAGGTTAAAGGAAGATGAGGAGAAGGATATGAGTAGGAAGGTGAAGAGGAGGAAAAAGAGGAGGAAGAGGAGGAAAAAGAGGAAGAGGAGGAAAAAGAGGAAGATGGGAGAAGATGGAGGAGGAGGAGGAGGAGGAGGAGATGGAGTAGGAAGAAAAGGAGGAGGAAGAGGAGGAAGGTGGAAGGAGGAAAAAGAGGAGGAAGAGGAGGAGATGTAGGAGGAAGGGGAGGAGGATGTAGGAGGAAGGGGAGGAGGAGGAGAGAAGGGGGAGGAGGGAGGAGGAGGAGGAGGAGGAGTAGGAGGAAGAGGAGGAGGAGTAGGAGGAAGAGGAGGAGGAAGAGGAGGAAGAGGAGAAAGACTAGAAAGAAGAGGAAAATGAGGAGGAAAGGAGGGCATGGGAGGGGAAAAGGAGGAGAAATAAGGAAGACAAGAAGAAAGGAGGAGAATGGGAAGAAATATGAGAGAAATTCGGAGAAACGGAAACTAAGAAAAAGAATAACAAGAGAAATACAGTGGAGAAAGGGAAAAAGGAAAAAAGAAAATTTTCTGGAAAAATGAGGTTAAAGGAGAATGTAGACGAACTCTGAAAGAGGAAAAAGTGAAGATTGAGGAGGAAAATTAATTAGGAAGAGGATGAGAGAAGGTGGAGAAGGACGAGAATGAGGAGGTTAGGTCAAGGAGTTAGACGAACAGAAGGAAGAGGGAAGAAGAACAAAGAGGAAGAAGACGAAGAAAACGAGGAGAAAGTAATGTCATACAAAGATTAAAAGGACAAATAATTCAAGGAGAAGATGAGGAAAAGAACGAGGGAGTAAGAAAGAGGAGAAGAGGAGGAAGAGGAAAAGAAATCCGTGTAGGAAAATGAGGAGGATGAAGAGGAAAAAGAGGGGGAAATGGAAGAGGAAAAAGAGGGGGAAATGGAAGAGGAGGTGGAAAAGGAGGAAGAAAAGGATATGGAGGAGTAGGAGGATCTGAAGGAGAAGGAAGAGGAGGAAGCGGAGGATAAGAATAAGGAGGAGAAGAATAAAGATAAGGAGGAGGAAGAATAAGGATAAGGAGGAGGAAGAAGAAGAGGAGGAGGAGATGATAATGGAGGAGTATAAGGAGGAGGAGTATAAGGAGGAGGAGGGGAGGAGGAAAAGGAGGACGAGAAAGGAGAGAATGAGAAGGAGGAGGAAGAGAAAGGATAGGAGGAGGAGGAAGAGAAAGGATAGGAGGAGGATTAGGAGAGGAGGAAGAGGAGTTGGAGGATTAGGAGATGGAGGAGGTGGCGAAAGAGGAGGAGGAAGAAGAGTGGAGGAGTGCGCATTGTGCATTTGCAAATTAGTGTGCAAATTGGTGTCTGCGTCAGAGATTAAGATTATGAACGATGGAATGAGTGAGGGACTGTGAGAAGAAGGCAGAATAGAGAATGACACACGAAGGAAGATGCGTATGGCTGATTGCATAAAAAAAAAGGTAATGACAAGAAGATACAGAATAAGAGAAGGAGGGAGAGAGGAAGAGAGAGCAAGGGAGAGAGGGAGGGAGGGATAGAGGAAAAGGGGTTGGAGAGGGAGAGGGGCGGGAGAGGGAGTGGGGTAGAGACAGATAGATAGGTAGAGAGAGAGAGACAGAGAGGAAAGGCAGGAGAAAGGGAGAGAGAAGGGGAGAGGGAGGAGAGAGAGGGGGGAGTGGAAGGGAGAGTTTCCACTGGTCAAACTATCACAAAACGAATCCAAAATATATATATAAAAAAAAGGTCCGGCCACAACAACAAAAGTCAGATTGAAAAGTGAGGGCAACAGAGGGCCATGGGACCAGTGGAGAGCTACAATAAACATATCCATTTAAAGAAAAAAAAATTCATCTTGTGACTATAGGTATATGGCGGATGAGTCTATGAGACCTTATTATTTTGACAGAAGGGAGAGCTTCATTTAGGGAGACTAATTAATTTAATAAAGAATAAAAATCATTACCGAGACCAAACGCGACTCCCACAAAAACAAGAAGACAAAAAATTTTCTCCATCGCTACGTGTAAAAAAAAACGAAGAATAAAGAAAAAATACACAAGAAGAAAGCCCAAGGTACCAATAACACAGACGAACAATCTACAAATGGAGAACAGTATCGAAAACGACGACAGACCCTCAGTCGAGACGAGCAATAGTCAAAAAGTATCGGTAAGACATTGGCGTGACCCTTAACCTCTGAACACGAGGACCAAGAACGGAACACTCGAAACCCAAGTGTCTGAAACTGAACAAGAAAGGCTGAAGAAAACGAGGGTAAAACCACAAACACTATCGATAATTCCCACGTTGGGTTCCTTCTCGAGTATCGAGTGGAAACAATTTCAAGGTCAAACTTTAAGGCCTCTGCAATCTTCGGGGCGGACAACGGTCGTAGATCCAATACCGTTATTGGAAATAATACCTCTGCCGAAGAAGAAGAAGAAGAAGAAGAAGAAGAAGAAGAAGAAGAAGAAGAAGAAGAAGAAGAAGAAGAAGAAGAAGAAGAAGAAGAAGAAGAAGAAGAAGAAGAAGAAGAAGAAGAAGAAGAAGAAGAAGAAGAAGAAGAAGAAGAAGAAGAAGAAGAAGAAGAAGAAGAAGAAGAAGAAGAAGAAGAAGAAGAAGAAGAAGAAGAAGAAGAAGAAGAAGAAGAAGAAGAAGAAGAAGAAGAAGAAGAAGAAGAAGAAGAAGAAAAGAAGAAGAAGAAGAAGAAGAAGAGAACAAGAAGAAGAAGAAGAAGAAGAAGAAGAAGAAGAAGAAGAAGAAGAAGAAGAAGAAGAAGAAGAAGAAGAAGAAGAAGAAGAAGAAGAAGAAGAAGAAGAAGAAGAAGAAGAAGAAGAAGAAGAAGAAGAAAGCAAGCTGGAGGTAAGTTAACTTCACTATGGCCACAAACATGTAATTCGCTAGGCACCTCTGCCGAAGAAGAAGAAGAAAGCAAGCTGGAGGTAAGTTAACTTCACTTTGGCCACAAACATGTAATTCACTAGGCACTAACCCTGTTACAACACACTGCGTAAGTAATAACTCTAGGACATATAATCATCATAAGAACTGTAAGTTTCAGGATATAGTACTGCAACGCTGCAGCATTCGGAGCAAGCCAAGAATGATGGCAATAAAAATCACCAATAAACTCAACCCATTTAAACACATAGGTATCGCAGAAGAGTGTATGTGTGCATGTATGTAAGTATGTATATTATAAATATATATATATATATATGTGTGTATGTATGTATGTATGTATGTATGTATGTGTGTATGTATGTATAATGTATGTGCGTATCTGTGATGTATGTATGATGTACGTGTGATATATGTACGATATATATATGTGTGATATATGTATGTACGTATGTATATATGCATCTACGTGTGCATGGATGCATGTGAGCATGTATGCATGTATCTATGCATGCATGTGTATATGCATGTATGCATTTATATATGCGTGCCATGTATGCATGCCATGTATGCATGATGTACGTACATACGTACGTGTGTGTGTGTGTGTGTGTGTGTGTGTGTGTGTGTGTGTGTGTGTGTGTGTGTGTGTGTGTGTGTGTGTGTGTGTGTGTGTGTGTGTGTGTGTGTGTGTGTGTGTGTGTGTGTGTGTGTGTGTGTGTGTGTGTGTGTGTGTGTGTGTGTGTGAGTGTATGTGTATACATATGGCATATAAACACTAGGCTAACACTCAGTTACCTGTGCCCAAACTTATTCAAAACACCAATCACTCTGAGTTTTAAAATATACTTTATTATATCCCGATCCCAATAACTTGAAGGCGCTTGGGTTTGGCACAAGAGTAAAAGAAGACATCCAATCCAAGGTCCACCGGTGAGTAATCTAATGAGGAGCTGATAAGTAGAATTAATCAGGCGAGGAAGAAGGCGAACCCACGCGGGAATAGAATTTATCGGAAGCGTTCTAAGAAGAATACGAGAGGAGAAGGAAGTTTCTGGGAGGGAGGGAAATGGGTGGAGAGAAGGAGGGGGAGGGAGGGAGGGGGAGAAAAAAAGAGAGAGAGGGAGAGAGAGAGATAGAAAGAGAGACAGACAGACAGACAAAGAGGCAGACAGACAGACAGGTAGACAGGCAGATAGACAGAGAGACAGACAGACAGAGACAGACAGAGAATGAGTTTCAGACATTGTCAGAAATAGATAGATAGATAGAGAGAGAGAGAGAGAGAGAGAGAGAGAGAGAGAGAGAGAGAGAGAGAGAGAGAGAGAGAGAGAGAGAGAGAGAGAGCGATAGACACCGAGACAGAGACAGAGAGAGACAAAGAGAAACAGAGAGAGAGAGAGAGAGAGAGAGAGAGAGAGAGAGAGAGAGAGAGAGAGAGAGAGAGAGAGAGAGAGAGAGAGAGAGAGAGAGAGAGAGAGAGAGAGAGAGAGAGAGAGAGAGAGAGAGAGAGAGAGAGAGAGAGAGAGAGAGAGAGAGAGAGAGAGAGAGAGAGAGAGAGAGAGAGAGAGAGAGAGAGAGAGAGAGAGTGTTGGAGGGAGAAGAGTGAGTGATGGAATGAGGTGATAAGAGGAGGAGCTATGACAGAATGGGATGAAGTAATTTGGGTTGGGCAGGTTTCTTCATCAAGCTGGCTGACGGATCGTCATATGGATGCGGAGTTTTGATAGAAGTGGTAAGACGGTTTTTATGCAAAAAATTGCTACCTGGCATTGATTGATAGACAGACAGACAAGACAGACAGACGGAGATAAAGGCGGGTATAGACAGACGTAGACAGGCAAAGACAGATACAGACACAGGCAGGCAGACTGGCAGACAGGGAGACAGACAGTCAGGCAGACAGGCAGACAGGCAATAATATAGACATACATACAGACAGCGACAGACACACTCTCACACACACTATTCTGCACAATCTCTCATTGACTCTCTCTCTCTCTCTCTCTCTCTCTCTCTCTCTCTCTCACACACACACACACACACACACACACACACACACACACACACACACACACACACACACACACACACTCACACACACACACACACACACACACACACACACACACACACACACACACACACACACACACACACACACATATAGAATTTCCATACCCTCTGTACTCGAAAGCTTTCACTAATACAACAAGCCTCCACACCTCCCGCCCTGGAGTAATGGAGTGGTGTATATGCAAGACCAAAGCGAAACTCTCCTCTTCCTCCTTCAATCCTCCATTCCCCACACCTCCACATCGTCACCTCCATTTTTTTTTTTTTTTTTTTTTTTTTTTGGGTCTCTCTCCTTGGTCGTAATTTTTCAAGATTTTCTTAGATTGTGTCCCTTTGTCATGAACAGGTCTTCTGGATTCCATAATCAAATTTCCCAAAATGAAGAAGATTAGAAATATACTTTATTGGCCAGGAAACTCTTAATCTATCAGTAAAACATCATCAAGAATGGTTGAGATTTATGGGAATCTATAAAGTCAAAATAGTTTTTTTAAGTAATTTTTTACGAAACAAAATATTTTGGCGTGGGCCTAATTTCTCCTCTTTTCATGAAAGAACTCCATCCCTCGATCTCAAAGCTGAACTAATGTATTTTGTTTTAAATATTTCTTTGTTTTTGTTTTGCTTCCTTCATATCCATCCAGCAAATATAATTGTTTATCCACAAAAAAGTCACAAATTATACCAGCTTTCCAGTATTTACAAACATGTCTATTGTTTCGTTTTGTTTTTTTTTCGTTTTTCCCACTAGTTTTCGCTCTTGCCATCCACATATTTGTAGTCCCACAATGTATCACAAAAATGAAGAGTCTTCCATTATTTTCCGTCATAAAATTTTCATTTATCTTCGCTCAAATTTTATACAATAATACTCCTGTACGTAATAACAAATCTCTTGTGATTTTCCTCCTCCTCAATCATTCATTCAATATATCATACCACCTTCATTCATTCATTTATTCATTCATTTATACATTCATCGGTTCGTTCACTCAATCATCCAACGACGCACCCACTCTCCCGAAATTAAATGCACACCCAAAACCACCCAATCTGAATCACACACACACACACACACACACACACACACACACACACACACACACACACACACGGCTGAAATAATTTCAGCATCGCTACGCTGCGAGTCGTTACTCCTACTGCAAATGATAACTTTCCAATATCCGCCGACGACCAAGATTTCCACGTCTTCGCCTCTTTTGCCCCGCGGTTGCACTCCTTTGGCCCGCACAGCCACAGTGCTCTCAAGCATCCCAGCTTGAAGAGCTCGGTCGCTTTCAGCTCCATTCGAGTCTTTTTCCTTTCCTGCAATGCCCTTTCAGCCCTAGTCATGCCTTGCTTAAAAAAAAAAAAAAAAAAAAATTCAACACGGATGCTCATGTCAATACTTTGACGGGCTCCTTCCTCCTCCCCCTCCTCCTCCTCATTTTCTAAATTCTATGCTTATTCCGCCATCCATTATTATATGAAATCAATGTGGTTTTTTTTTCTTTGAGTGCATGGACTGCAGGCGCCTACAATCATGTATTACTGTACATAAGGGTGTGACTAGCTGTGCATGTTCATTTGAGCTTGTGCAAATGTCTAAGTGCGTTTGTACTCCAAGTGTTTTATATTATATATATATATATATATATATATTATATATATATATATATAAGATATAGACGAGGAGTATATATATATATATATAAGAAGTAGACGAGGAGTAATGGGAGAATTTCACGCCTTAACGTTTCGACCCGCATACCACATGCCCATACCACATGCACATACACACAATGTACATCCATACACATTTCTAACAATTCTTATTTTGAAGAATACTGTCTATATACCATTTAAGGTTACACACTAAAATGTTGCATTTCACAAACAATATGGCACAATAATTTAAATCACAAAATACCAATGGCATTACATGAGCGACATTGACCACCTATTCTGGGGGTTGGGAGACAAAAACGCATTGTGTTGAGTCAGTGAACTATTTGTATTGGGGTCTCCTTAGTTACCCTGCCTTGGGAGTGGCACCCCTCGATCCATTGTATCCAATTTCGTCACACATTGTCGAGAGTTGCAACATATTCCCTGGGTTCTGTTCCCTGGGTTAGTCTTTGTATTGCGGGTGACCCTACGAAGCCTTAGAGTTTGGACCCTCATGCCTCAATGTCCCGTTCAGCTTACAGTCAAGCCCTTTGGTCACCTCTGAGGACTCCTTGCTTGTGTCAATGCTTCACTGCCACGCATATGCATAATACACTCGCTCTATAGATTACCCAAGTCTTCTTGAATGATACAGGAGGGCCAACTTGCTTTATACATCATTGGACGTGGCTGTGTTCAATGCATGATCCGTTATATTATTTAAGGTATATTCATGGTAAAGCCTGTTCAGATCTTGGGTTTCTGGAACCGTGATATTAATGTTTGTTTACTCGTTTGTCCGTTCGCTTACTAATTGTCTCTGTCTCTCAAATCATCTCTCTCCCCCTCCGTCTCTTTCAATTTTTCTCCCATCTCCGGGTCCTTGCCTATTTCCATTTTTCCTTTAATCAATAAATTACTCTCTTGCTTGCACTAAATGCTTTTCTGTTACAAAGTTATCAAACGTTGCGATCTCAAAAACAATGAATATAGTTTCCTGTGGCAGGTACATTAGCCTGCATATAATCTTTTTGAAAATTAATTACACTAATCATGTATAGATTATTGATTGCACAAAACTTATAGTCAACATCTTAGGGTCTCTGTTGGCGTCCCGACGAACCAGAGGCACGCTGCAATTTTCTATATTGGAATTCCATTCATAAAAGAATTCTGACAATTTCTTATCTTCTGGTATCTTTCCTTAAATATTTCTCTTATCACCTCTATTAATCTACATCTTCGAGAGCAAGAGTGAAGAAAGGGAAAAGTGAGAGTGAGAAAGAAACACGATGAGAAGAGACAGGGAAGGAGGGAGAGAGAGAGAGAGAGAGAGAGAGAGAGAGAGAGAGAGAGAGAGAGAGAGAGAGAGAGAGAGGGAAGGAGGGAGATGGAAGGAGGGAGATGGAAGGAGGGAGAGGGAGGGAGAGGGAGGGAGAGGGAAGGAGGGAGAGGGAGGGAGAGGAAAGGAGGGAGAGGGAGGGAGAGGGAAGGAAGGAGGGGAGGGAGATGGAAGGAAGGAGGGGAGGGAGAGGGAAGGAGGGAGAGGGAAGGAGGGAGAGGGAGGGAGAGGGAAGGAGAGAAAGGGAAGGAGAGATATGGTGTGAGAGGGAAAGAGAGAAGGAATGGGGGATGAGAGGGAGTGAGAGAGGGAGAGCGAGAGAGGGAGAGTATGAGAGGGAGAGTGGGCGAGTGAGAATGAGGAAGGAGAGTGAGGGAGGGAGGCAGAAAGGGAGAGAGAGACAGGGAGAGGGATTGAGACTGAGAATGAGAGTGAGGGAGAGGGAGGGAGGGAAAGAGCGAAGCAGAGAAAAAGAGGGAGAGCACAAAGAAAGAGCGGATTTAAGTAAGAGTATAATAAATGTTAAAAAAAAAAGTGTTAAAGGAGTTAAAAAGTGTGCGAATCAAAGAGATTGTAGGAGCGTGCGATATAGACAAAACGAGAAAGAGCGAGAAGGAGAGCAAGAAAGAGCAATCGAGAGTTTCTGGGATCGAAACAGAGACCACTGTAACTTGCGGTTAGTACAATGACCATTCATCTACCACAGTCACCGTGTGTACACAAACCAAACAAGTAAACACAGAACCATAGACTAAGGAACCATTGCTCCGCCGTTTCGGTGATCCTATGTACAACAGGATTCTCCTGTTCAGATCCTTTACCAACAACAAACTTCCATCAAATAAGTAATTGAATACCGCTGAAAAACAATCGACCATAGGCTCTACCAGACGAGTAACGATATAAAATGATAACAAATTAATGCAGAAATAACATGTGGATGAAAATAAATGAATTAAAAAACATATACACAAAAGATATTTATGTACATACCAAAGCAAATATACCAATTGAGGAACGACATAAAATGATAAATTAATGCAGAAATAACATGTGGATGAAAATAAATGAATTAAAAAACATATACACAAAAGATATTTATGTACATACCAAAGCAAATATACCAATTGAGGAACGACATAAAATGATGAATTAATGCAGAAATAACATGCGGATCAAAATAAGTGAATTAAAAAACATACACACGAAAGATAACCATGTACATATCAAAGTAAATAAAACAAACGGATAACAATAAAAATCGAATATCTATGATAACCATGGCAATGAAATATCATCGTGGGAAAGTGCTCTTCACTGGATTATCACGTTTAGAAAAAACAAGAGAAAACAAGAGGAACAAGCCACAAACATCAAAATAAAGACTAAACCCATTACAGAATGCAAATTAGGTGATGATTAATCTAAATAGTACAACTAAGAGGGTTTGGTGTTCTAAGAACAGGATGCTGTTCCAAAATTAATCAAAATATTCATAGAGAATTCTAAGTAGCCATGAGGTTTAGTCAGAATTGATTAAGAGTAGAGAATAGGAGCCTATATACACTGTGCATTATGCGAAAAAATAGAGGACTCATGCAAGAGGAACGTATTGCTGTGCAGATTGTATATTATATATATATATATATATAGTGTGTGTGTGTGTGTGTGTGTGTGTGTGTGTGTGTGTGTGTGTGTGTGTGTAATAGGAGTTTCACGCCTTAACGTGTGTGTGTGTGATCACAAACGTATAAATATATATATATATATATATATGTATATTATATATATATATATATACATATATAATATATATATATATATGTGGGGGGGGGTATTACATATATATACATATATCACACATACATACATATATCATACATACATGCATATCACACACACAGTCACATACATATATATATCCGAAAGAGTTCCCCATCGATTAATATCCAAGGTAACTTGACATCAACAATAAGTCTTTCTAACTTCGCGCTACGCCTTGATGTTAGGAGGTCACCACCCTCAACAGCCACACCTCCTCCACACACTACCCATAACCTAAGTGTGCGACAAGCCGGGGTGAGATTAGCCGGTGAGGTCAACATAAGTATGTAAGCTGTCAAAACGTGGCGAGGGTACACATTTCACATTGTGAGTACCCTCCGTCGTATGTAATATTGTATTTGTCAAAATATGTGTCATTTAATATTGATAATATTTTACTATTGTAAATTTATTATTATATATGTAATTCTGATTATGTTCCCTTAAGGACAAAACGTCAAAAATATATAACATGGATACATTAGGTGATTTAATGTCTGTTCATCCCCCTAATACAAGATTCATAAGAACTTTGGAAAACCGTAAGAAAAAGTTGATTAGCTGTAAAAATGCTGTCATTTTCAACTACGTGCATATATACACTATATATATATATATGTATATATATATCTATATATATATATATTATATATTATATATATATATATATATATATATATATATTATATATATATATATATATATATATATATATATATAATACATGCATGTCTTCTTGGACAAACGTGACTGCTTCTGCCGTAGATACATGCTCTCAGGCATATACATCTTTTTTATTCATATTCAGAAATTAAAAAAGTCTAAATCCCAATAAAACTGTAAATGGCTTGATTCAGGTTTTCGAGGCGTCTTTCATGTGGTCTCATGAAAATTACAAGGAATACTTCGAATAACAAAGGACAACAAAGAACCTAAAGCCAGAAGACCCTCCTAGGTCCTTTTATCACAAGCTTTACAAAAACCTTACGTAAGCATGGAACCTCATCAGAAGGGTCACATGATGTTTGGATCACTAAGAGCGGATGTTTTAATATATATATATATATATATATATATATATATATATATATATATATATATATATATATATAATGCAATCTGGGGAGCAGATTCTTTCTGAAGGCATGCACTGTGCGAAAATCGACAGCATTAGTGAGGTTGTTGTTCTTCTTGTGGTATTCTCCAGTTTTCTAACCAATATTCTGCCATTTGGAGGGTGGGCATAGACCAAGAATCATTTTGGCAACTTGGTCTATGCCCACCCTCCAAATGGCAGAATATTGGTTAGAAAACTGGAGAATACCCACAAGATATATATATATCACTAATGCTGTCGATTTTAACAATGCATGCATATATATATATATATATATATATATATATATACATACAATAAAGTTTCAAATGTAGTCAAAAAGAAAAATTGTAACATGGTTACAATATGTAACTCCATTCAGGGAACCTCTGACCTTGTTTCTTCAGCGCTTATGCTTCAGAAGACATCCCCCCACCCTCCACCCACAAAAAATAAAAATAAAACACCACAGCCCTGCGGTCAAACGGGAGCAGTCACCTGAACGAAACTTTAACGAACGCAGATATTAGATCAGTAGAAAAGGTAATTGCTCGGCCATGCTTCCGAAGGGGTCGTGATTCCCTTCTGTTTTCGATTTTTTTCTTTTTCTTTCTTAGTGAGGTGACGTCATAGGAAGAAATGTGGACACTGAAGTTTTCCTTCGATATTCCAATCGACCTATCTCAACACGCTTTCATAAAATTTACTTTTTTCTTTAGAATTTTGATGACTATCCTTGGAATAACTCACTTTACTGAAGAATACATAACTAAGTTTACAATCCTACATTCAGTAAATCAAATATAATTTGAAGGTAATGATAGAAGACTAAGAATTCTCTACAAAGGAATATGTATAAAAAATCTACAATTTTAATGAAACTGAAGTAGATCGTATTCAAACCGATATAATATTCAGTGTCATATTTTTTAGATTGCAAATGTAAAAAGAGAAGTTTTATTAAATTCTACACCATTCACAGAAATCTCCAACATGCACATAGGTCTTCAGGGCGCGTTCCTCGTAAATAAAATACGAACACGTACACGTACACGTACACACACACATACACACACACACACACACACACACACACACACACACACACACACACACACACACACACACACACACACACACACACACACACACACACACACACACACACACACACCATCTCACGAACTCTGAAGAACCTACATCTGCAAAGAAGCCTAACTTAATGAGAGCAGGAAGAAGCGGCAGCCAACAAGGTGGATGACCTCCAATTCAGCAGACTCGAGAGGGTCTTGCTGGTGTCCCGAGGTTCCCTTTCTTCTCCTCCTGAGCTTGTAAAGCCGAGCTCGGAATTAAGAAGATGTATGCACTGCTGTCCGTCTCTTCTCTATTCCTCCTCCGGAATTTATGATTTACATTTTCTGTTCTTATTCCCGCTGGAGCCTTCCTTCGGTGAGGGAAAGAGTTCTTGTAGTCAAGAGGGTTATGTCAGTCTACGTCCCCCTTCTCTCTCTCTCTCTCTCTCTCTCTCTCTCTCTCTCTCTCTCTCTCTCTCTCTCTCTCTCTCTCTCTCTCTCTCTCTCTCTCTCTCTCTCTCTCTCTCTCACACACACACACACACACACACACACACACACACACACACAACACACACACACACACACACACACACACACACACACACACACACACACACACACACACACACAACCTCTCTCTCTCTCTCTCTTTACCTCGTTTCCGTCTTTCCAGCAATTTATCTATTTCTCTCTATCCTCTTTTACGCTCCTTCTCGTTAGTTTCTCGTTAGTCCTTCCCTTTAGGTTGTTTTATCTTCAATTTTTGTCTCTTTTGGTTTTCTTTACATCTCTAGAAGTATTTCTCTTCATGATTCCGAGTTGTTGTCATTTTTTAAGATTAATTTTGCGTTGCTTCTGTATCCCGTCCTTCTCTCTCTCTTTCTCTCTAACTCTCCCTCCCTCCCTCTCTCTCCCCCTCTCTCTTTCTAACTCTAACTCTCTCTAATATTCCTCTCTCTAACTCTAACTCTAACTCTCCCTCTAACTCTCCCTCTCTCTCTATCTCTATCTACCTCTCTCTAACTCTCTCTAACTCTAACTCTCTTTCTAACTCTCTCTAACTCTAACTCTCTCTCATTCTCCCTCTCTACCTCTCCCTCTCTCTCTCTCTCTACCTCTCCCTCTCTCTAACTCTCTCTATTTCTCGCTGTTTGTGTGTGTGTGTGTGTGTGTGTGTGTGTGTGTGTGTGTGTGTGTGTGTGTGTGTGTGTGTGTGTGTGTGTGTGTGTGTGTGTGTGTGTGTGTGTGTGTGTGTGTGTGTGTAGCTATATATCTGAATGTATCCAAACCCGTTTGTACGAACGCTTTTCTGTATGTATACCTGCACATGTGCGCTTGTCTTGCCTCCGAATATTGAATACTCATGTTCCCGCTTATATTTAAAGGAAATTCATTTTTGTGTTTACCCACTTGGCCTCTGTTCTCACATGTTTGTACAGTGAATAAGTATTCGTATTCATTATACCCCGGAAGAGGAATAGATTCATGTTTCGTTTATTCATTCATTCACTCATGCATGTTTCATTTCGAGGACCGTTTACACGTTTCCGATACTGCGCGCTTGGAAGCTTCCGTGTAACGAATGCTCGCCCCTGGATTTTTGAAAACGGATACTTGCCATAAGTTTTCCAGCATCGTAACAGTTTTAAATGAGTAAACAATATATTTGTGTTCGTATGTGCGTGCGTGTGTGTGTGTGTGTGTGTGTGTGTGTGTGTGTGTGTGTGTGTGTGTGTGTGTGTGTGTGTGTGTGTGTATTCGTTCATATATATAATGATTGTTGCCTTATTTTCATAGACCTTTTCCTCACTCTGAGCAAGCTTTGTCTGAATGAAACATTGTTCCATTTATATATATATATATATATATATTCATTAGGCAGGACCACTCTAAAGCATGGAACGATATATCAATTGTACCCTTCTATTGAAGAACTTGATGCATTCCAAACTTTTGTTGATATCATAAGAAATCTATTATAGTTCCTAGTAAGGAGTTAAGTTATGCAGGCGAACGCACCTGAAATGACGTAAACTACTTTAATGAAATGTTTCTTAATTTAATTAATTTTTTTTTTTTTACGAAGGATTTCCTTTATTAGAGGATCAAGTTCACCTACTGCCACTGAACGGCTCATTAAACTTAAGTGTGAGTAACATATGTAATATACAAAAAATTATATTCTAATAAAAGTCTGAAAATATAGCCGAATATTATAATGTCCTTCCAGAAGCCAGGATTTTTTTATGGTATTTTTTAATTTATGTAAAAGAACTTTTTACATAATTCTTTTACATGTGATAGGAAGACTAAGTCCAATGGAGACTAGTGAAACGTGAATATTCTATACCGTAGACTTTCTTATCCGAATGTATTGTGTGGGTCGCGGGTTTGGATACAAGCAATGCCATGTTGTACATTTTCCTGTAACGTTCAGAAACATGTCAGACACACCGACTAATTCAGGCTTCGCTGCCTTTGGTTAGGTACGGACAAAGCTACACAATCCCAGTCGTCAGAGGGAACGTAAAAAAAAAAAAAATGCTCGTATAAACAAAAATTCAGACTAGTGAAATACGAGTGTAACTATAAATTTACATTATCAGCTACACAAATAGACATCTGAATACCAAACAAGAAGTAAACAAACAAAATAATAAACACACATTCACACCCACACCCAGAATATATACTGTAGTATATATATATATATATATATATATATATATATATATATATACAAATCTATATATATATATATATTGAATGAATAGATTTGACAGATGAGTGTGTGGGTGGAGGAAGAACAAGCAAAGATGGGCCGGGACTCCTTAATTGCTTATACGTTTCGACCGACTCATTCTTCTTCAGTAGTCTACAAATAGCTCAAACCTTACAATCATTCACACTCGATGTTGGAAATTCGGACAGGTCATCCCGCTGGCTGTCTGGCGATTCCCGTACCAGATATATGTTTCCCAGCTGTATCTATTATCAATTAGCTTTCTACCTTCGATATGCATTTGAAACCTTCTCAGTCATTGATACTTTCAGACGTGTTAATATAGGCAGCTTCAACAGTTTTTCTCATGTATCTTTGCAATCCCGTATTAGCAAATTTATAATAATGTTTACGTGTCATGTGTATTCTGATTGGTATTACTCACGACTGTCTCTGCTCCCCTTAACCCCTATGTATGTTATCTGTGTATCTTAGTGTAGAAAAACAGTTTAATGAGGACCACAATGGAAATAATTTTACGTGTTTTTTTTGTTTTGTTTTGTTTTTATCCTCGGCAATTGTAATTGTTATTTCGAACTCTGTGTTCTTTTCATTACCTTCATTTCATGTATGTGATTCATTACCAAATAAACTTACTTATATACATACATATATACAGTATCTACCTCACTCGCTACCTCTCCCTCTCTCCCTATTTCTCCCTTGCTCCTTCTCTCGCTATCTCTTCCTCTCTCCTTTTCTGGCTAAAACTATCTCTCCCAATACCTATTCATGTCTCACCTCTCCATCTCTCTCTCTCTCACTGCCTCTCCTTTGTTCTTTATCTCACTACCTTTCCCTCGCTCCTCTTCTCGCTGTGTTTCCCTCACCTGATCCCTCTGCCTGTCTCATTATATCTCCCTATCCCTCTCTCGCTACTTCTATCACTCTCTCACTACCTCTCCCTCTCCCCCTCTCACTACCTCTCCCTCTTCCTCTACCTCTCACTTCTCCTCCCTCTTCCTCTCTTACTATCTCTCCCTCTCTCACTAACTCTCCCTCCCTCACTACCTCTCCCTCACTACCTCTCCCTCTCCCTCTACCTCTCTCACTCCTTCTTCCTCTCCCTCTCATACTACCTCTCCCTCTCTCACTACCTCTCCCTCTCTCACTACCTCTCCCTCTCTCACTACCTCTCCCTCTCTCACTACCTCTCCCTCTCTCACTACCTCTCCCTCTCTCACTACCTCTCCCTCTCTCACTACCTCTCCCTCTCTCACTACCTCTCCCTCTCTCACTACCTCTCCCTCTCTCACTACCTCTCCCTCTCTCACTACCTCTCCCTCTCTCACTACCTCTCCCTCTTTCACTACCTCTCCCTCTTTCACTACCTCTCCCTCTTTCACTACCTCTCTCTCACTATCTCTCCCTCTCTCACTACCTCTAGGTCTCTTCTAATTCACTTTCCCTACCATTTTCTCTTCATCCCTCGCTATCTCTCCCTCTCCCTCTCTCACTATCTCTCACTCCCTCTCACTTTCCTTCTTGCATTGCTTCTCATTCTGAGGCCAAGTCTTCCTTTCCCTAGCCTCCTCTCTCTTCCCCCACTCTCCCCACTCTTCCAACTCCATTCCCTTCATCTCGAAACGATCTTCAACTTCTTCCAAGTACCCAGCCATACCTCCCTGCGGAGTCAAGAATTTAGTGTAAAATTCCAGAGGACTCCCGAAGAGCCTCGCGAAGGTGTCTGAAGGCCATCGAAATGTATGTATGGGATACACGTGTCTTCATTTTTTTTTTCGAGAAGTCTGAGACTCTTCTGGGGGATCAGTTGCAAGAAACGTCTCCCGATCTGCATACAGATCACTTCGTGACTTGGGTCCTCTCGGCGTCTTCGTACTTCGTTGTCGTATTCTTTTTATCAATAGGGAGGTCTTCCAGATCGTAGAAGTTTCGAGTTTTTCTTTTTATGTCTGCGGGTTTGAAAAGTATGTAGATTTGCTTAGTCTTACTTTTTTCAATTTTATAAACATTAGTTATTTATCTATTTATTGTGTTCATTTATTTATTCATTAATTTATTTATCTATTTATTTGTTCATGAAGTCCATTAAATGATCAGTTCTGTTTTTATAAATGCCAGCATTTTGAATAGAATATTTTATTCCGTGAAGGTAACGATTTTATCTAAAGATCTAATTCTTACTAAATCCATAATATTCTCTTCGTTTTTGAAAGCAGACCTCAAAGGAGCTGAATACGAGTCTTAAAAACCCTTTGAGTTTACCGGTTGAATGGCACAGCTTGATTTTAACCAAACAAATATTTCTAAAGTTGACTTTCCCTTTGAAGAAACAAAAGTATTTATGCATTTACAGATACCTCTCGGTTTCCAACTGCAGACTCTTCACACTCCAGAAGAGTTTCCGGGAAGAAGGCTTCAGCATCAAACGCCATTCTTCGGCAAAATATTGTTTTCTTCTCTGTACGTACGCCCACCCATACACCCACACACACGCACACGCACACTCACACGCACGCACACACACTACTGCAGCCTTACCCAACTGAATTGTATTCGACACCTGTGAAAATTAAAGGGAAAATATATGGTCTGTTTTTACCACCATATGTGAAGTTTGGAAAGCTAGGGTATGGGACTCACCTCCCCTTGGACAGACTAGGTTCGATGTTGTTTTCCAAAATAGCTAGAGAGGGGACAAGGGGACGCTCTGGCTCATATTTCCACCTCTCAGTTAAGGCTAGACATGGGTACGAGAGCTGTGATGGGTGTGAGCCGGTTAGGGGTATGTAAATGTGTTTGGAATCGGGTATGTTGATAGTATAGGTAGGACTGGGTTGGTGTAAGATTAAGTGGTATTTGTTGATGGGTTCTTGTATGTGTTTGAGCGTTATGAGAGTGTCTCTCCCTCTCCCTGTCTCCTTCTCCAACTCACTCACTCACTCAATGATACAGATGCAGATATAGTCACACTGATACAGACTTACATAGACACAGACACATACACAGACACACACACACGCACACACACACACACACACACACACACACGAAAACGCATACACACACAAGGAAATACACGAACACATACAAAACACACGCACACAGAAACACGCGAACACACGTTAACACACGAAACACATCCGCACACACACGGAAACACACATCCACACACACATGGAAACACACATCCACACACACACGGAAACACACACACACACACACACACACACACACACACACACACACACACACACACACACACACACACACACATGTACGTGCGTACACGAGTGCATGCTTTATGGAAGAGATTAAGTGGCAACTTTGAACGGCTGTGGCCGTGTTTGTTCATCAACGCACCAATCAGACAAAACAAACACGTAAACTAAGGAAACGCAGAGAAAAAAAAATCCTTCGGGAAATGTACATATTCGGGGAAGAAAATGTCTTAGGCTCGTGTCTATAGAGAGGTCCCTCTCCTGGAAAGAAAGAAAGGGAGGTTGAAGAGCAAAGTGTTTCCAGAGGCGAAGACTTGAGAGGTCTGAAGGCAGACTCTCCAAAAGTGTGATCAAGGGAAGCTCAAAAGAATCTCAACTTGTATCTCGCCGGGAATCTTCAGATAGTAGAGGAGCTTCTTCACCTTTGCCCCCTGAACTCAGACAGCCAAGGCATGCGAGCCTCACCAGTAACCCGAGTGGAATGAGCTAGATTCACTATGACATCCATATACCCATATACATCCATATACACACACACACGAATATATATATATATATATATACATATATATATATATATATATATATACATATATATATATATATACATATATATATATGTATATAATATATATATATATATATATATATATATATATATATATATACATATATATATATATATTTAGAAGCTTTGCTAAGCTGCTAAGGGATTCAAATTCTGACCTGTGCGTACATAATCACGAAATCAAGACGCACAGATCAGGGTTTGAACCGTTTGGCAGAGCTTCTAAAAAATCTCAATCTTTCTTAAATTATTATTATTATATATATATATATACAGATATATATATAATATATATTATATATATACATACATATATATTATGAATATATGTATATATATATAGATATATGTGTGTGTGTGTGTGTGTGTGTGTGTGTGTGTGTGTGTGTGTGTGTGTGTGTGTGTGAGTGTAGTCCTATTAATTACATTTGAAAGACATTGATAATCATATCCACACTTCATTCTTTATTCGACAAATTGACATGTTGTAATATCTACTTGACCGATGGTCAATTGTTGACTAAATAAGCTATGCTGACCAATTTTCCCTCGAATAATTCTGGACAGTTCTTGTCTTACCTTGTCCCTTTCTGACCACCGGCTGAGGCATGTGGCTTGATTTTTCATTATTCGTCCACTTTGTCAGTTTGAAGAGGTCCTGTGGATAGGGCCTCCGGTGGTCGTAATATATGGATCACCCTTTAACAAAGTTTTTCTCCGATTGTGGGATATTGCTCATTTCACGAATGTGTTGCAATTATCTAATTCGACACCCAGGGCAGTGGACAGGATGCAGGGATGACCCGTCATCCAGGAGGTGCCAAGAGGGAGGGAGGAGAGTGGAATATATAGGAAATGGAATGGGTGGAAATGGTTTCTATGCCTTTTTCTCTTTGGTTACCCCCGTCTAGGGGGGAAAAAGCCTTTGGTATATGTATGTATGTATATATAATATTTTTCTTTGCTTTGTTTTTCTTTTTAGCTGAGTATAGTGAAATAATTTAGATTCTAGGATAGCCGGCATTTTCAACCATAACGAAAACAGATGAAAAATTCAAGTCTCTGAATACTACTTATGCTATGAAAGCTT
Source organism: Oratosquilla oratoria (assembly GCF_046742065.1). NCBI lineage: Eukaryota > Metazoa > Arthropoda > Malacostraca > Stomatopoda > Squillidae > Oratosquilla > Oratosquilla oratoria. Next base: position 43,717,476 of record NC_134808.1, read on the forward strand.
TCGTTTACAGACAACATATGCGCCATATTCAGTGCAATGTACATTAAAAGACATGATCCCAAATTTCATTTACAAAATACCTTTTATATTTTCGAAAGTGGCCCAAACGTTTAATGAGCCTAATTGCCTCCCCTAAACGTTGTTATGAAATTGTGATAACTCAGAATGAGCTCTAACGCGTTAGGCTACATGGAAAATATATTCTGTCAGGGGCATTTTTGTTCCAGTGTGCATTAGCGCTGAATTTCGAAAAAGCAGGAAGTGAACTTTCTCAGTTTGTGCAGCTGAATAACAATGGTAGATATCATGACTTCCTGAGTTAGAATAGGAGCCTGTGCTTGTATCCTTTATTATTTGTAGTCGGGGCTTCCACACGCATGCAGAGTTCATTCCACATCTCCTTAGCTATTCTCCCCACATATTTCCTACTTTATACAAGTTTCTTTCATAACCATTACAGTATAGCTGTTGTCAACTATCCCCCCCTCCACATATTTCCTACATATACAAGTTTCTTTAATAACCATTATAGCTGCTGTTTTCTTTATAGGGCGCTATAAAACATTATCCTAACTTCAATACCTCAAAAAGGTCAGTGGCCCCCAGACTGCATTACGAGGATAGCAGTCAACAAATTAATGTCAAGAGCGGTCGGACAAAATACCACCAACTGTCCTTCCTTGACCCAACCATATCAAGGGTATGTAACCTGAGTCGCCCCATTTTCCCCATCCCCTTTTCTGTACCCCTCAATACCTCATATATACTTGTACTTTAACTTCTTGTAACTATTCTGCTGAAGAGGACCACAGATAGTAGTCGAAATATACAGTTTTCCTGTACTACCGATATTATTTCTCCGATAGTGGGTTTATAGTGACCGCTATATTTTGTTAAAGTTAGATAGACATAAGTAAATAAATAAACAAGTAAATAAAGAGATACATGAATAAATAAAGATGGAATATATAAACAAAATAGACAAATCAGTCAACGAACGAGTCGATAAAGAGGAGAATTAGATTAGTTAGATTTTATGTAAAATTTTTCTCTAAAGTTCCAGTTTCAGATATGTTAGTCCTTCACCATAATGTTCTGTATAGGAATATTAGTGGTACTCCATAAACTTAATAATAAAATTGCTTGCGATTATCATTCTGTACACGAGTACAGAAATTACATAAAAAAATTAATGCCGTCAGAGTTTAGTTTTCCTGTGCTGGCAAACATTTAAAAAATTAGGCGATTCTCTTTTTTTTATTTTTTCAAAATTGATACATTTCAGTAAAGCTACATATACGAAATCCTTCCAACATGCTCAACCACAAGATTAAGAATGATAATATGTTATTCTTCCTGGCTACACCAGTCATTAGATAAACTTTAAATATAACAGTTCATAGAAAAATAGCCTATATATTATATTCCGTACATTTATAGTGCAATCCTCACATTATATCTGTTGGTCTCCTTACCACAGATATGAGACGATACTCCGCCATATGATTCAGGGGAAATACTGTGTGTGTGCGGTGTGTGTGTGTGTGCGTGTGTGTGTGTGTGTGTGTGTGTGTGTGTGTGTGTGTGTGTGTGTGTGTGTGTGTGTGTATTCACCTTGGTCTTTGGATCACGTGTTGAACTCGTGATCGACAGCTATTTCCCTCCCGGAAGAGAGCTCAGAGCTCGTATGACCGATCTATGGGTAATGCTATGACCTTACACTCACACACACACACACACACCCAACTCCCCGCCCACGAGAGTCAGAGTAACGACCCGAAGCACAGCGATACCGAAATAATTTCGGCCCTGGGCAGGATTCGAACTGGGTACTGCGAGCACCACCGTACTTCCCAGTCCAGCGCTCTATCAACCGCGCCAGTGTGTGTGTGTGTGTGTGTGTGTGTGTGTGTGTGTGTGTGTGTGTGTGTGTGTGTGTGTGTGTGTGTGTGTGTGTGTGTGTGTGTGTGTGTGTGTGTGTGTGTGTGTGTGTGTGTGTGTGTGTGTGTGTGCGCGCGCGCGCAAAGGATATGTGTGCTGCAGATTTTCCTACATCGCGTTTTCCCCCCCCATGACCAGCTATGAACAACACGTGGAAATCTTCACCAGCAAATGTTGTAACATGTCAAATATTCCCTGACCTAGTTTTCCAGATCTTTGTGAATGCGAGTTAGTTAATTAATTGCAGCTTAAAACACTGATTGGTTACTTACAACAACCAATCACATTGTCCAGATCTTTGCCATTGGGAAGTCATTTTTGACTTTATATTGGCCAAGCTGCCCACTGCTACGCTTAATACATTGCAACTCAAAAATCATCTGCAATATACATCTCCAGCACGTCTTAATCAACGATGACTATCTTACAATACCCCTGCGTCACTTTGATGACCCGTTGAACCTTACCGTATTTACCATACAACTGATATGTAATATCCTGTTTCGTGTTATTGATCTGTTTGATGAAGGTGAGACCAAAGCTAATTATTAATATTGCACCAGTATACCCGCTGGTAGCGTAATCGGAAGCGTGCTCGTCTCGCTTTCGCTTAGTTGTGGGTTCGAATCCCACACTCCAATTCCAAGCAGTGACTGTTACCTGACCCAACAGTCCAAGTGCATAGGTGCAAATATGACGGCTTCGGCCGCAGCTATTCAGCGTCTCCTGGCGTACGCTTCTCACCTTCCACCATCAGTATAACTGCGCATGGAGGCCTACATACACTCGATGGCGCGGTTGGTAGAGTTCCCAGCTGCCGGTAGAGTTCCCAGCTGCCGCTACAGAGGCCTGGGTTTGAATCCCGCCCATGGCTGAAATAACTTCAGTATCACTGCGCCGCAAGTCGTTACTCCAACTCTCATGGGCGGGGAGTTGGCTGTGTGTGCGTGTGCGTGTAAGGTCACAGCATTACCTAAATATATCGGTCATATATGAGCTCTGAGCTCTCTTCCGGGAAGGGAACTAGCTGTCGATCACGAGTCCAACACGTGATCCAAGATCATGGTGAATCACAAGAGAGTACGAGAGTAAGAGAAGAGAGTATACTAACTACATCCATTTGCTTCAAGTTTATTAGCAATCGTAGTAAGAGATGTAAAACTAGAGGACGCAAATAACTTTTGAAAGTGTTTATATGTCCCATTCAGGCTGTATTACAAGGATTACGGCAACTGGGGTCTTCTACTAAGCTGTAGCAACTGTATTTCTTTTACGTCAAACATTTTCGACGTGAAAGTCTACGACGTCGTAAAAGACTCGTTTACGTCGTAAAGTTACGACCCTGAGATGAAAGTTTCCGACAGATCCCTGGAAGATACCAGCTCCTTTAGTATTTACATATGAAGACAAGTGTGTACACACACACACACACACACACACACACACACACACACACACACACACACACACACACACACACACACACACACACACACACACACACACACACACACACACACACACACACACACACACACACACACACACACACACACACACATATTCGACACGACTGCGCGGTTGGTAGAGCTCCCGGCTACCACGGCGGAGGTCCGGGTTCGAATCCCGACCAGGGCTGAAATAATTCCAGGATCGCTGCGCTGCGAGTCGTTTCTCCAACTCTCGTGGGCGGGGAGTTGGGTGTGTGTGTGCGTGTAAGGTCACAGCATTACCCATAGATCGGTTATATATGAGCTCTGAGCTCTCTTCCGGGAGGGAAATAGCTGTCGATCACGAGTCCAACACGTGATCCAAGAACATGGTGAATCACACACTACACACACATTATATATATGTATATATATATATATATATATATTATATATATATGAGTATATATGAGTATATATATATATATACACACATACATAGATTATCTATATATAATCTAAACAATAAACACTATGCTAAATATATATTAGATTTATAAAACTACTTAATATTGTCTGATTTGTTAACCATTACTCCAATGCAAATAAACTAGTCAGTAATAAATCCAGGATAGGGATATTTACATGTTATAAATATGAATTATACTAAACCTTGAAAGTGAAGGACCTATTTCCACAAGATTAAGTGTAAACATTGCAAAGCACACAGCATTAGCTAGTCTTTGATAAACAATCATCAGACAAAAAAAATACGTGTATTAATCATAATCTGCGGTATACAGAAGCATCAAAACATGCTTGATTATACATAATTCCAGACAAAGAATGTCTATTATCATAATAAACATAGACATAAAAGACTTGCATTTGCTTGTTGTCTTCTGGCATAAAAATAAAGTAATTGCTTCCTCCGCCATATTGATTTTATGATATGCTGGATGGTCCCAACCTGATTCAGCAGTAATCGTATTAAAACCACTACATCGCAAAAACTCTAATTACAAAAAAAAAAAAAAAAAAAAAAAAATCTACGAGTAATGGCATTAGTAAAATCTAATCAGGTAGAAATGTGTACATATGAGCTACAGACTAATCTAGTTACGTTTGATTTATTCACAAAATTTAGAAAAAAATACGATTTTCCCTTGCAAACTACAACTACAAGCATAATTTTCAAAATAATTTTTTTTATTAATGTTTAGGTTAATAAATTGATGGTGAGACAGGCACGTAACTATCACCATTTGCAAAACAGAAACGCTTTAATCCCTTTAACGTAATGATATAATTGATCAAATACATTCTGGCTGAAACCAAACTATCTTAAACGTGGTTTAAACCTCGTCTCAAAGTAATTTTTTTCCATGACAAAGTTATTTTGATGCAAAGAAAAGTGAAGTGAATATTTCAAGAGTAACAGTTACAGTTCTGCTTCCATAATGATAATGAACACAGATGAACAGCACCCCGAAAAAAACACTAATCTGGTGAGGACTCGAAACAGGATGAAATTATCGGCTTCTTTCGGACAGAAATGTCGAAACTTTTTCCGACGCTCTCGACGTCCTCATTCCATAACTCTCAACCACAACTCTCACGCCAGTACACGCAACTCTCATCAACTCTGGGTCCACACGTATCAAAGGCGAGGGCTGTGCGAAACCAAACACGTGCAGACATGTTCATGCACAAGTATGTGCACATAAAGACGCACACATGTACACACGTAGGCACAAGCGTATGTACGCGAATGCACGAGAACAAACGAACGAACGAACGTGCGCACACAAAAACACATATAGACGCGCGCGCGCACGCGCACACACACACACACACACACACACACACACACACACACACACACACACACACACACACACACACACACACACACGACTCAATAGCGCAGTGGTAGAGTTCCCGGCTGCCGCTACGACGGTCCGGGTTCAAATCCCGCCCAAAGCTGAAATGATTTTAGAATCGCTGCGCTGCGAGTCGTTAATCTAACCCTCATGGGCGGGGAGTAGGGGGTGCGTGTAAGGTCACAGCATTACCCATAGATTAGTCATATATGAGCTCTGAGCTCTCTTCCGGGAGAGAAATGGCTATCGATCACGAGTCCAACACGTGATCCAAGACCATTATGAATCTCTCTCTCACACACACACACAAACACAAACACACACACACACACACACACACAAATTAGAGATACATATAGAGAAGAGTAAATGCTGAATGTTCCTCTTCAATCACAACATCCATTTGTACACTTAATCGTACTTTTAGTGTTATGTTTCATACAACACAAATTAATCATTCCTAAGACAAATAATACTATTACCAATGCATCATTATACAACACAAAGAGTCAAAATTGGCGCCTCAAAGCTGAATTACCAAACATGTACCACTTTTGCATTATGTTCTGTGTGCATTGTGTGCACTGTTTGTACTGTGTGCATGATGTACTAAGTACTAAGTTGTACATATTTGAACTATGAAATTTGCCGCCGTGATCAATCAAGGCCACAGTGAGAGTCAGTGTTATTGTGTTCTCTATCTTTATTGAGCGAAAACCGCATCTTTAGACGACGCCACCACGAAACGAGAGAAAAACTATAAAATCGTCTTTCATCGAAAACCTTATCTTCATTTGAGGTTTAAAAGTTATGGTTTTGGTGAGGCTCTGTCATCACTGTTTTCTTCACTCTCAGGGAGTTTTTGTTACTGTCGTTGTTCTTGTCCTTACAATATATATGCAAGCGAGTGCACGCACGCAAACACACACACACACACATGTATATTTTATATATATATATATATATATATATATATAAATGGTGTGTGTGTGTGTGTGTGTGTGTGTGTGTGTGTGTGTGTGTGTGTGTGTGTGTGTGTGTGTGTGTGTGTGTGTGTGTGTGTGTGTGTGTGTGTGTGTGTGTGTGTGTGTGTGTGTGTGTGTGTGTGTGTGTGTGTGTGTGTGTGTGTGTGTGTGTGTGTGTGTGTGTGTGTGTGTATGGATGGATGGATATGATAAATGGAGGGCCGGAAGTACGCGGTACGTCTACAGAGTTGACAAGATAGTAAAAAGAGTGAATGGGGAAGAGATTAAATGAATGGATGATGTAGCCAGAAGATATGATATGCTCTCATCCATTTTATATGTATATATGCATGTATGTGTATGTATGTATTTATGTATGCATGCACGTGTGTGCGTATATTTATATATATATATATATGTGTGTGTGTGTGTGTGTGTGTGTGTGTGTGTGTGTGTGTGTATGTTTTTATGTATGTTTTATGTATGTTTGTATGCATGCGTGTGTGTATGTATGCATGTGTGTGTATGCATGTGTGTATGTATGTATGTATGTATGTATGTAGGTAGGTAGGTATGCATGTATGCATTATGTATGTTTGTATCCAAACAACTGAACTTCGTTATAAGTTTATACAAAATGTTCAGTTTTTGCCATGACCACTACAAACATTATAGCCACCGTGGTAATTAGTCACAATAAACTAATTAAACAAACTACTGTGATTATCGACACCATGGGAAAAGCCAAATTCATCAACACGCTTACAAGTATGTAAATTAACACACTCTTTATTCCGGGTTGTAACATTGAATTGGAATAATCACTTAACCTAATCAATTCGAGACTCTACCTCAACTGGTTAAAATTGATCTGCAAATATATCGTCATAATAGAAAGAGCTAAACTGAATTATTAATATTTCCTTATGTTCAATTATATGTGTATATATATATATATATATTATATATATATGCGCGTGTGTGTGTGTGTGTGTGTGTGTGTGTGTGTGTGTGTGTGTGTGTGTGTGTGTGTGTGTGTGTGTGTGTGTGTGTGTGTGTGTGTGTGTGTGTGTGTGTGTGTGTGTGTGTGTGTGTGTGTGTGTGTGTGTGCACATATATTCTCTTAGACCAATGACCTCTCCTCAACTAAAGAGAACCTAAGAAGCAGCCCAGCACCGGAGGTCTCTGTTCGCAGACTCTTTGGTCTTTGTGTTCTTCGCCAAGCTCAGTCTCTCCCAGAAGCTTTCGAGACCCTGCGGAGGCCCAAAATCGTAATTTCCTGCAAGACATCATACATAATCCAGCCTAATCTGTCTGCCCCAGCTACATCTCGTCTGTCTACTCCATCTTCCCCCCTTCTCTATTCCACTTCGTCTTCCTCCTGTCCCTCTTTCTCTCTTCTTCACACACCATTACAAACTCGCACTCTCCCCTCCTCTTTCTCTCCTCCTTTTGTTTGTTCCACCTCTTTTCAGTTTTCCATTTCTCCTCCTCCTCCTCCATCTTTCTTTTCCCGCGTTTCTTTTCTAACATGTCACCATCTTTTCACACTTGCTTTCCTCCCTTTCTATTCTCTTTTATTCTATTCTCTTTTATTCTATTCTCTTTATTTCCATTTCCCTTTCTTCTTTCATCTTTCATTTACACTTTTTTTTGTACGTGACCGCGTTATTACACTCTTTACAATTTCCTCCCTCTTTCCTTCTATCTATTCTACTTTATACTTTATCCCTCTCCCCCTCTTATTCCCTTTCATTAATTTACAAATCTTTTGTTTCCTCAATGGAATTATCCTTTCATACTCTCATCATCCTCTCCTCTCCCTCTCTCCTCTTCATCCATTCTCCTTCCTCTCCTTTCTTCAGCTTCCTCGTGTTCCCTTTCCCCTCTACAGAACTTCATACCATTTTTTCTTCCCTGGCCATCAGGATCAACTTTTCATCCTACTCTGCACTTTTCGAGGCGTCTTCTTTCCCCTCTCCTCTCCCCTCTCCTCTCCCTCTTCTTCTATCTCCTCTCATATCCTCGACCCTCTGATCTCTTACTCCTCCGCATCCTCCCCTCTCCTTCAATCGCATCCCATTTCGTATTCACTCTCATTTCTTTATATTCTTCCTCTTCTTTGGTGCTTTATTTTGCTTATTTCTTCACCTTCTACTTTTTTTTTCTTACTTTTCGTGTTTTTTCTCTTGTCTATTCTCTCCTCTCTTTCCGGTTCTCATTATTTGTCAATTTGTCTAAACATTTTCCCTTATTCCTTTTCATTCCATTCCTGTTTTTCTTTTATTGTTGTTGATTTCTTGTTTTCTTCTTGTTTTGTTGTTTTGCTATTGTACTATTTTGCTATTGTTTTGTTGTTTTGTTGCTGTATTTTGTTGTTGCTGTTTTGTTGTTGTTGCTGTTTTGTTGTTGTTGCTGTTTTGTTGTTGTTGCTGTTTTGTTGTTGCTGTTTTGTTGTTGTTGCTGTTTTGTTGTTGTTGCTGTTTTGTTGTTTTGTTGTTTTGTTGTTTTGTTACTGTTTTGTTGTCGTTTTGTTGTTGTTTTGTTACTGTTTTGTTACTGTTTTGCTATTGTTTTGTTGTTGGTGTTTTGTTGTTGGTGTTTTGTTGTTGGTGTTTTGTTGTTGGTGTTTTGTTGTTGGTGTTTTGTTGTTGGTGTTTTGTTGTTGGTGTTTTGTTGTTGGTGTTTTGTTGTTGCTGTTTTGTTGTTGTTGCTGCTGTTGTTGTTGCTGTTTTGTTGTTGCTGTTTTGTTGTTGTTGCTGTTTTGTTGTTGTTGCTGTTTTGTTGTTGTTGCTGTTTTGTTGTTGTTGCTGTTTTGTTGTTGTTGCTGTTTTGTTGTTGCTGTTTTGTTGTTGCTGTTTTGTTGTTGCTGTTTTGTTGTTGCTGCTTTGTTGTTGCTGTTTTGTTGTTGCTGTTTTGTTGTTGTTGCTGTTTTGTTGTTGCTGTTTTGTTGTTGCTGTTTTGTTGTTGCTGTTTTGTTGTTGCTGTTGTTGTTGTTGCTGTTGCGGTTGTTGTTGCTGTTGCGGTTGTTGTTGCTGTTGCGGTTGTTGTTGCTGTTGCTGTTGTTTTTGCTATTGTGATTGTTGCTGCTGTTGTTGCGGTTGCTGTTGCTGTTGTGATTGTTGCTGCTGTTGTTGCTGTTGTTGCGGTTGCTGTTGCTGTTGTGATTGTTGCTGCTGTTGCTATTGTTGCTGCTGTTGTTGTTGTTGCTGTTGTTGTTGTTGTTGTTGCTGGTGCTGCTGCTGTTGTTGTTACGTATCGCATCGCCTTCTCTTCGAAGCACAACAGCCTCTCTCAATTCAAAAATAGTTTTCTATCTCTTCCCCATCTACCATATTCCCTATTCTCCATCCCCTTTAAACTTAAGTACAACCCCATAGTTTCTTACTCTATGTACTCTCTCTTCCCACCTTACACAATTTTCTACCTCTTCCTCCTTTTTACTTTCCTCTCTTCCCCCACTCTAGTCTCTCTCACTTCTCTCTTCCCCTCTTTAACACTCCTCTGATCCCTCCCCCCTTCCTCTCGCTTCTTCTCTCCTTCTCTCTTTTTTATTTTCTTTGGTTTCATTTCCCTTCCTATCGATCGCTCGTCTCTCCTCTCCCCCCTTCTCCTCCAGTCCCCTCCTCCTCCTCCTCCTCCATTCCCCTTCTCAACTTCCTCCTCCTCCTCCTCCTCTTCTTGTCGTTCTTCTTCCTCCTTTTCCTTCCTATCGATTGCTCGTCTCTCCTCTCCCCTTCTTCTCCTCATCCACTCCCCTTCTCACCCTCCTCCTCCTCTTCTTTTTCTTGTCTTTCTTCTTCCTCCTTTTCCTTCCTATCGATCGTTCGTCTATCCTCTCCCCCTTCTCCTCCTCCTCCTCCACTCCCCTTCTCACCCTCCTCTTCTTCTCATCTTTCTTCTTCCTCCTTTCACTTACATTCTCCCTTTCCTCCTCCTCCCCCCGTCCTCCAATTGGTCCCTTACACTATGCAAAAAACCACTAAGGTTTTACGCACCACTAACATATTTCATCACGACCTGGCAAGCATTTTCCGTAGTGCCAATAAAATTGCCACAGGGAAGAGGGGTCATGCAAGGCGCGCGAAAGAATATGAAAAATCAGACGAAGACAAGGTATAAAATGCCTGTCGTCATGGGCGGTTCTTAAATGATTGCTCACTCTGTAGAACTCTTTGATCTCGCCACTTCGTTAACAAATTTACGTCCTCCTCCACATCGACCATTGCTTGATGATCCTCCTTCAGTTTCCCCTCCTTCAAATATCAAATGTCAGGTGGAAATTCCCTGCAACATGCGACGCCCCTTAAAAAATAAATAAATAAATACATAAATAAATAGATAGATAAATTAATATAAATAAATAGATATAAATAAATAGACAAATAAATAAATAAAAATAGATAAAAATGAATAGAAAATAAAGATAAATAAAAATATAAATAAATAAGAATAAAAATAAATAAAAATAAATAAAAATAAATAAATTAAATAAATACGTAAAATGTATAAGAAATTCTATAATCCACCTCAGTGACGTCATTCTCATTCTCGAAGGCAATTGACTGAGCGAAACAGATGAAGGGACCAAGGCTCTCTAAAATCTACAACAAAATAAACCATTATTGTAAACTATTAAATAATTAATCTTTCTTGTCTTCATTGCATAAAGGAATTCCTTTGATTTAATCAAATCACCTCCTATGGCTCTTTTCACACGTATCGACTTTTCGCCGTGAGCCGTCCACGACACGACGTCGTGGTCTCAAGTCATCGTGGATGTCTGTGGACGCTTTCACACGTGGTTGTAGATATGACGCGTGAAAGGTTATTCGAGAGCACGACGTCGTGTCGTGCACGGCGCACGGCGAAAAGTCGACACGTGTATAATGACCCTTATCCTTAATCTCCAGAACATACTGGACAAAAATGAAAAATAGACTAAAAAAAAAAATCGAGAAAATGCTTTAAATATCTTCACTTTTTACTCCACAAAACATGTCTCATTAACACAGATCGTACTCAGTGCTTGCAGTTTAATTATCGGGATAATAAGATTAAACTAGAATCAAATCTTCTAAATACAGATATTAATTACATGATAATATGGATCGCCGAGAGAATTGGCCCCGACTACATGATCAGTTCCTGAATATATAATCAAGTTAAACTGCGCGATTGAATTCCGGAAACCATTATCAAATTAACTGAACGATTTAAAGCTACTACTTCCGACAACGCCAGCTTGCGTCATCGTGTCAGTGGACGCGGCCCGTCAACCACAAGAGTACTCGAGACCAATTATGTAACCTGAACGTGATGTTCCTACAAGATGGACAGCGATGTTATCCCATTTTCAAAACCCATCAACTCCCTCAACTTTATCAGTAGACGCAGCCTTGGAGGGCTGACACTCCGTCTGTGGTACGAGCCTAGGATCTCTATCTATTTAAACTGTATTCCTTACACTTCTTAATACGCTGACAACTCCTTATCACAGAAAAAAATTAACTTTGGTTGATGGGGTTTAGTGGTAGGTCATTTTGATTTGTAGAGTCCCGAGTTCACACCTGGTTTATCCTCCCAACAAGTGATTTCCCCTTTGAACCCGTACCAATATCTATTTGGGTAATAAAGTGAGACTATAAAGAACGAGCCATCCTTTTTTCATTATTATGTGCACTGGTATCTATGTCTCTACAACACACAACACTTCGATATCCAGCACATATCCATCGGAGCCTACAGTAACACCACAGAAATACCTATTCGGAAATGCTTTTACCTTTTCCCTCTTTTTTTGCGAAATGCATATAATTCGAAATTATTCCTTCGGAGATTACATATACAAAAACAAATTCATATCTAACCATAAAATCAAACCAGGAGAGAGGAGAGAGAGAGAGAGGGAGGAGAGAGGGAGGAGAGAGGGAGGAGAGAGGGAGGAGAGAGAGAGAGAGAGAGAGAGAGAGAGAGAGAGAGAGAGAGAGAGAGAGAGAGAGAGAGAGAGAGAGAGAGAGAGAGAGAGAGAGAGAGAGAGGAGAGAGAGAGAGGAGAGAGAGGGAGAAGAGATAGATTAATAACTAAATCACAAAAACAAATTAATATCTAACCATAAAATCACACCAGGAAAGAGGAGAGAGAGAGAGAGAGAGAGAGAGAGAGAGAGAGAGAGAGAGAGAGAGAGAGAGAGAGAGAGAGAGAGAGAGAGAGAGAGAGAGAGAGAGAGAAGAGTAATAACTGAATCATAAAAACAAATACATATCTAATCATAAAATCACACCAGGAGGAGAGAGAGAGAGAGATAGAGAGAGAGGGAAGAGAGAGGGAGGAGAGAGAGGAAAGAGAAGAGAGAGGAAAGAGAGGGAGGAGAGAGAGTAATAACTAAATCACAAAAACAAATTCATATCTAACCATAAAATTACACCTGGAGAGAGGAGAGAGAAAGAGAAAGAGGAGAGGAGAGAGAGAGGAGAGAGAGAGAGAGGAGAGAGAGAGAGCGTAATAACTAAATCACAAAAACAAATTCATATCTGACCATAAAATCACACCAGGGCTGTACAACTGTTCAATTGACCATAAGAGGCAGGAACCCACCAAAGCGAAATCGAAGCAGGTAATCCGTTTTTGTATCAAGACCTGTCAGTATTGTAGACCCATGCTCAAAATTCGTGTACAAGTTTGGACGATGGTGCTTCCAAATCCGATCTTATTAATGAAATCCTTCCACTTTTTTTTTTTAACATGTATTACCATAACGCATCATCCCAATCTCATGCGGTGGGAAGTGAGAAACCCATGATAAGGCAAAGACCTGTTCATTGCGACAAGCCGCCGTGTTTTTTTTTTTTTTTTACACTCACCAGATTAATAACAATTAGGTAATAACTAAATCACCAGCCATGACGGCGATCCCTATGTTATTAGTGTCTAACCACTATCATTTACAATCCTCGAATTAATAACAAGTAATAACAAGTAATAACTAAATTACCAGCCATGACAGTCGATCTCTATGTTATTAGTATCTAACTACATGACAATCAATGCCTTTCAGAGCAATCAACAAAAAATTCTGTACAATTCAAATTATTTTAACTTGATGGACGTGAGAACAACAAAAACATTCAGAAGTGATTTTTTATCAACTTGAACGATCCCTTGGTTAGAAGGGTGATACAAGTTAGTTTAACCTAACTTACGAGTATCTGAAACGATCGCTAACAAACCACTTCTTATATCTCTACCCTTAGACCCTGTCGATCCCTAACTGTCCGAGCACTGAGGGTAAAGGTGACCCATAGATCGCATAATCTTACCACCCTAAGGCTCGTTTCACACGTATCGACTTTTCGCCGTACGTCGTCCACGACACGACGTCGTGTTCTCGAATAACCATGGGCGTATGAACGCTCTCACACATCACAACCGAGTATACGTATGACATCGTCCGTAGACACCCATGATAACTCGAGAGCACGACGTCGTGTCGTATACGGCGCACAGCGAAGATTCGATACGTGTAAAAAGAGCTTGACTTGTCCCTTGAGTTGTGTTCAAAAAGAGCCCGACTCCCAACAACTTAGGTTAACCATCAAGTTATAGGCAAACCCGCTACCCCACGATGTATGGCAAATGTCCTCAGGTGATCTTATAAACCTCATCAAGGAATACGAAGAATAGATAAATGATTGAATAAAAGAGAGAAATAAACAAACAAGAGAAAAAATTCAACTTCGTATGCTGTGTGGGTTCTTCCAATTCAGAAGTTAGGACTAGGGGAATAGTCTCCTGCTGTCAACTCTTATAATGAGAAATATTCGTGGAAAATTAGTTGTGAAAAAAAAATGAGAGAGAAAGGGAGCGGGAGGGAGGGAGAGAAATAGACAGACAGAAAGAGAGAGAGAGAGAGAGAGAGAGAGAGAGAGAGAGAGAGAGAGAGAGAGAGAGAGAGAGAGAGAGAGAGAGAGAGAGAGAGAGAGAGAGAGAGAGAGAGAGAGGAGAAAGGGAGAGAGAAAGGGAGAAAGGGAGAGAGAAAGGGAGAGAGAATGGGAGAGAGAATGGGAGAGGGAGGGAGGAGAGAGAGAGAGAGAGAGAGAGAGAGAGAGAGAGAGAGAGAGAGAGAGAGAGAGAGAGAGAGAGAGAGAGAGAGAGAGAGAGAGAGAGAGAGAGAGAGGGCGGGGCAGGGGATAATTGGTTAAGTAGGAAGAGAGAGAAAGGGGGAGGGATAATTGACTAAGTAGGGAAGATGATTCTTTCCATCATTCGTCCCTCAGAGCTTGTAAGTCAGAACAAAAGTCTTTGTTTGAGTGTCCGGTTAAGACATTCAAAGATTCTGAAAGTCTTTGAGCACAAATGTCTTCCAAAGATTAGCGAGCGAGTAGGTCGTCTTTACGAAATTTGCGTGATAGATTTGGGTCTCTCTAAGCTGAATGAAATTGCATGACGGCAGGAAGAATATGATATGCAAGTCGCGAAAAATTTATAGATTTTAAGTTTATAAGAAACAAAAAAATATTAGCGAGCAGAGTCCATTGAAACATTGGTGTCAACTTCAGTTTTACGGAAATGAGCGAAATGAAAATGATTTTGCGCGAAATAAAACTGTTCAGTGAACTCAATTTTTTTTTTTCAATCGCGCGTCATTTTGTATAAAAGTATGACAAGTCTGACGGAAAGACTGTTCATGTCAAAACCTGTTGTCGAGTTGTCAAAAGTCTTTCACATCATCTATTGTCATCATCGTCTGTACTGAGAGCTATTGTCAGACTGTTCACATCTAAGGTTGATGCCAAGCTCGTTCACATCATGGACCGTGGTCAAACTGTTCACATCAAATGCCATTGTTAGTATTCTTGATAATAAAGATAACGTCTTGTCCATTCACATCAAATGCTTAGATCAAACTCGTTCACATCATGGGTCATTCACATCAAGGACCATGGTCAGTTTGTTCACATCAAATGCCATTGTTAGTATTCTTGATAATAAAGATACCGTCTTGTCCATTCACATCAAACGCTTAGGTCAAGCTCGTTCACATCATGGGTCATTCACATCAAGGACCATGGTCAGGTTGTTCACATCAAATGACACTGTCAGTATTCTTGATAATAAAGATGCTATTCGTCCATTCACATCAAATGCTTAGATCAAGCTCGTTCACATCATGGGTCATTCACATCAAGGACTATGGTCAGGTTGTTCACATCAAATGACACTGTCAGTATTCTTGATAATGAAGATGCTATCTTGTCCATTCACATCAAACCCTTAGATCAAGCTCGTTCACATCATGGGTCATTTACATGAAGGACTATGATCAGTGTTCACATCAAATGCCGTTGTTAGTATTCTTGATAATAAAGATATTGTTTTGTCCATTCACATCAAACGCTTAGGTAAAGCTCGTTCACATCATAGGTCATTCACATCAAGGACTGTCGTCAAGTTGTTCACATCAACTTCCATTGTTAGTATCCTTGATAATGAAGTTCCCTTCGTGTTTATTTAAACGCTGAGTTCAACCTTTTTCGCATCGTCTTTATCAAGTCTTTCATGTTAAATAATGTTAGAATGTTTCACAAACCTATTTACTGCGTTTGTTTTATTCTGGTTGTTGACATGATTTAATTCAGCTAAATGAACCCTCAGTTTAAGCCTTCATTTTGTGGTACGTTTTTGATACGTTTTCGATATGTTTACGATACGTTTTCGATACGTTTACGTTACGTTTTCGATACGTTTACGTTAAGTTTTCGATACGTTTTCGATACGTTTTCAATACGTTTTCGATACGTTTACGTTACGTTTTCGATACGTTTAGGATACGTTTAGGATACGTTTTCTATGCGTTTCATTAGTTTCCTGTATGATATACTGTCTACACGACCCTGATGCTCTCATCCTCTTGTTACTTTTCTATGATTACCTGCTCCAGGTGGAATTTCCGCTATGATCAGTATATTCCCCAAACAAATTAACGGAATACTTTACAATCCCCCAAAAAACAAGCAACTACGGGATGTAAACAAACGATTTGCTAATAAACAGCTATGCGACACAAAATACACGTCTGTTTATTTATTAGTTGCTTGATTTTCATTTATTATTATTTATCTGTTAATTTATTATTATCTACTATTTACCTGTTTATCATCTAACTATACCTATGCATTTATTTTACTTATTATTATTTATATTATAAAACAAAAATAATTATCAATACATTTTCTTTTCGCATCCGACCTAGTTATGGACCAAAAGGTCTCCTGTCGACATGCTCCGCCTTTGTAATCCTTTGTTATAAAACCGTTAGTAAGGTGACATATACTGAACACCCAGACATAAGCACCAGGCTGAACACAGCCATAGATCATCCTACGCAATTCTTAAGTCAATAACCCAACCCTGAAATACACTCAACCTGTTCAAGTTCACTACAGCCGAATGTCAAAAGAACGTAACCGTATCTAAGGGATGTTTGGAATTCCAGGGCACAGAGATCACGTTCCAGATGAACCACAGCACTCGGGGCTGGAACGCCTCGAACACCTGTTCAAGTTCACTACAGTTGAGTGTCTAAAGAACGGAACCGTATCTAAGGGACGTAAAAAATCATTACACCTATTCCAGGGCACAGAGATCACGTTCCAGATCAGCCACTACGCTCGGGGCTGGAACGCATCGAACATCTGGAAATCGTCGATCATATGATCAAACCTCGTTCCCAAATTCTTCGACTGAGTACGTCTGATAGATTTCAATAATTTCTACAGAATCGAAGAGGAAATTACCTCGAAGGCAGAATGTAATTAGTCAACCCTACGTAATCTGATAACCAAATATGATGATATAAATTAGACTAAGATGATAGGAGTATGATCACAAAGTAAATATAATTACATTATTTGTTTTGACTAGAATGAAATCTAGTCTTTTCATTTGCGATGCGTTCCTCAGATCATCTATTTTTCATAAACCTATTCCAAGTTACTTCTTAGAGTTCCGATAACAGTTAATCCATCCGACGTTAACCTGTTTCGCTCTGAACGAAGCTGTAGGTTAATCAGTACTGGTTTGAATAGTCAACCAATTGATGATATGAAATAGGCTGGCCTTAACCAGGAAAAGGAATAGGTAGAAAAAATACATAGATAAATACATAAATAAATAAATAAACAAATAAACAAACAATTAAACAAATAAATAAACAAATAAACAAACAATTAAACAAATAAATAAACAAATAAACAATAAAATAAATAATAAAATAAATAATAAAATAAAGTGAAATGAAATGAAATAGAATGAAATAAAATGAAATAATAAAATAAAATAAGATAAAACAAATCAAATCGAATATAGAATAAAAAAAATAAAAAAATAAAATAAAATAAGAAATAAAATAATAATAACGATAATAACGACGACGATAACAATAACAACAATAAGAATAACAACAACAAAAACAACAACAGCAACAATAATAATAATAATAATATCGGAGCCTCCTTGCTGTACCTCAGGAAATCACCACCCAACCGAACAAAATCGTCTGGCGTTTGCGAGGACAAAATCTAGAAATCGTGTCACAGCCGACTGAAAGAAATCAATCTAGAAGAAGAATCTAGCTGCTAACATGTTCATGCAACGCCCCGAGTATGCCATGAATCTAAAATGGACTACATGCATTTCTAATCATAAGCAAATACTCCAAAACCAATCTTGCCTAGAATCACGACATAGACCAAAACACCAATGTTCAAACTACGACAATTTTGTAGAATAAAAAAAATTCTAATCTCCCGGAGCTGATATTAATATAACTAGCATAACTAATGCCCAAAATAATTCTAACAGGTATAACTAATGTATCCTGAATAGATAATACTAGTACAACTAAAACTACCACTAGTATAATTAGTATAACTAAGAAAGCTAGTGGTAAAACAAGTACTAGTACTAATTGTAGTCTCCCGCATAACTAATGCCCAAAATAATTCTAACAGGTATAACTAATGTATCCTGAGTAGATAGTACTACTACAACTAAAACTAGCACTAGTATAATTAGTATAACTAAGAAAGCTAGTGGTAAAACAAGTACTAGTACTAATAGTAGTCTCCCGGAGCTCTGATACTAATATAACTAGTATAGCTATTACTCAGAATAATCTTAACAAGTATAACTAGTGTATCTTGAATAGATAGTGCTAGCACAACTAGAACTAGCACTAGTATAATTAGTATAATTAAGAAAGCTAGTGGTATAACAAGTACTAGTACTAATAGTAGTACAACATAAGTTATTACAACTAGCACTGATACAAATAGTATGAATAGTGTAACTAGTTAAGCTAGTTAATAAGAATTGATATGAAAAGTACAACGAAAACAAGCTGATGTATTTGTGTGTGCGTGTGCTTGTTTCTTCTTCTTCTTCTTCTTTTTCTTTTTCTTCAAATCATCACATTATCATTATTATATTATTATTATTATATATCTTCACAATCATCATATCTTCTTCATCATCATATATACATCATTATCATTATATCAGCATCATATATTCACCATCATATCTTTATCATTATTATATTTCTATCATCATCTCCATCATCATCATCATCATCATCATATCTCCATCATCATCATATCTCCATCATCATCATCATCATATCTCCATCATCATCATCATATCATCATCATCATCACCACCACCACCACAGTCACCATCATCATCGAGGTCAGTTTCCAGCCAGAATCTACCTCTTCTACCAACTAAAACGGTCTGATATTTACCACAAAATCCATCCTGTGCACCACAACACTGGAAGGCTAATTAACCATCTTAAACGCACCTAATCAAGAAACAAACAAAATTTAAATAACATTAGACCCGAGGTAATGGCTTGGAGTGTAAGATCATACTCACCGAGCGAAGAAGGATTAAGGAACCATAGTGAGGTTGTGTCACCTTGCAGAGGACAGAGCGGTCCTGGACGCGACCATGAAGGCTAAACTCGTTATGGGAAAGTCCGGTTAGCTATTAGATAACATTAGACCCGAGGTAATGGCTTGGAGTGTGAGATTATACTCACCGAACAAAGGAGGATTAAGGTACCATGGTGAGGTTGTGTCGTCTTGCAGATGACAGAGCGGTCCTGGACGCGACCATGAAGGCTAAACTCGTTATGGGCAAGTCCGGTTAGCTGTTTATCTGAGCTTCCCTAAACACAAGTGCGTTAAACGAGCCCCGCAGGCATTAAACTAATACCTTACTCTCGTTCCTCGCCTCAGGGGAACACGACTGTCTTTGTCGTCCCAGCTGTCCGGGGAACACTGTTTAATTCAACACATTATCCTCTTCAATACGGTTACGTTACCACGAGTCTTCATTCTCACTTATTACGAACAATTTTATTCTACCAAGGGAAAGACTTGTGCCAGAACCGTACTCGATATATTACTAACCGGTTCCAGTCCCAAAATCACTCTTAAAAATATATATATATCTGGCATAAGATTGAACAAAATCACTCAGACTCGTCACCGCGTTAAAGGTATTAACAGCCAAACCTTGTTCCATTCCAGATTCTCATCGTTTCCTTCTCCGTTCCAGAACAACTTGGGAGAACCCATGGGTCACTGGACTCCCTATCGTCTCGTTGAGTATAAGGGTACCATAGTGAAGTCCCACTCCATTCAAAACCTTGCCCAGTCCAGAACGGTTCAAGTGCCACGTATGTATAGGGAAGGGGAGAAGCTTCGGGCCAGAGTATCAAATTCCAGAAGATGCTGGAACTGACCCGTCTTCGTAGATTCCGTTGGGTGACCTCTGGAATGTGGTGGGGAGGAACCGAGTTTCCGAGAACGGACCGCAAAGATATAGGAGGCGAAAGTTGAAGGTGGTGAGGAGCCTACGTAGCTGCGGCCGAAGCCGTCACTTTTGCCCTATGAGCTTGGACTGTTGAGATGGGTAACACACTGCTGGGAAAAGGAGAGGAGTGAGGGATTCGAACCTACAACTAAGCGAATGCGAGGCTAGCACGCTTCCGATGACGCCACTAGTACAGAGAGAATAGAAGGGAAAAGACAATACAAGAAGTTCTACGGAAGAGAGCATTTCCCTATATATAAAATAGGTGAAGGATCTATTTCCATTATTATATGGATCCGAATTGGTAGCGTCGTCTGCATTATTGGAACCTTTGACACTAAGTTTATAGTTTAGTTTAAGTGTATCGTTGCATTTATGACTAATATCTGCATGATGATGGAATGCATTAATTTTCATGGTTGAATGTATTAGTTGCTATTATTGTATGTGTAATAATATACTATGAGGAAATTTTATGTGGTTGCTTCACGGTGTATTGTGCGGTGACGAGTTGGCATAACGAGTCTACGGAAAAGTTAGAATAGTTGGAGGGGAGATAGAAAGTGGACGTTATGATAACCACAGTAATCTCAAAATTGGTCAGTTTCATTAAACATTAGATTCCAGACTACCTTCCTTGTAAGAGGGAAAAAGCCTTTGGTTGATGTATATTTAAGTTCCAATGCAGTTAGATACTCGTATGTATGTAATTTTAGGGTAAGGAGTATATTTCATTTAATAGTGCATTTAGAGATATGTGCAAAAATGCAAGGAAGTAAAATGGTTAGCTTATACTTTGGTGCCTTAATGTTTAACC
>NC_134808.1:43743392-43780892 GCF_046742065.1 Oratosquilla oratoria
CCAAAAAGTGGTCGCGAGGGAAACTTTGCGAAACGAGTTCCAGATAATCGTTTCCAAATCAGCTTGGCGAACGGAGCCTGGGTTTAAATGTATGAAGAGGGTGCAAGGGTAATGAAAGAGGAGGAAGAGGAGGAGGAAGAGAGAAGAGGAGGAGGAATAGAGAAGAGGAGGAGGAAGGAGAGAGAAGAGGAGGTGGAGGAGAGAAGAGGAGGTGGAGGAGAGAAGAGAAGGTGGAGGAGAGAAGAGGAGTAAAGACAGAGGAGTAGAAAGAGAAGGGGAGAGTAGGAGGAAAAGGAAAGAATAAGAGAAGACAGTAGGAGGAGGAAGGTAGAGGAGGAGGAGGAGGAGGAAGACGAGGTGGAGGAGGAGTAAAATGAGGCATAGGAGACGAGGAATAGTTGAAGGAGGAGGAGGAGGAGGAAGAGGAGGAGGAGGAGGAAGAAGCGAGGAATCGTTGAAGGGGAGGAGGAGGAGGAGACGAGGAATAGTTGAAGGAAGAGGAGGAATAGTTGAAGGAGGAGGAACAGTTGAAGGAGGAGGAGGAGGAGGAGTAGTTGAAGGAGGAAGAGAAGAAGATGCTGTAGGAGTAATCGGAAAAGGAAGAACAGCGGTAGGAGGATAAATAGAAAGGAGAGAAGGAGAAGCAACAAGAGCCGACCGAGGAGGGAGGGAGGGAGGGAGGGAGGGAGGGAGGGAGGGAGGGAGGGAGTGAGGGAGGGAGGGAGTGAGTGAGGGAGGGAAGTCTCGAGAGACGAGGTAGAGGAAGTGCGGAGAGAATAAGCCGGATAAGAACTCTGCAAACACGAAAGAGTGACGTAGCGAAAGGAAGACGAGGAGGAAGAGGAGGAAGGGGAGGAAGGGGAGGAAGGGGAGGAAGAGAAGGAAGAGAGAGAAGAGAGGGAAGAGAGGGAAGAGAGGGAAGAGAAGAAAGAGGAGGGAGAGGAAGAGGAGGGAGAGGAAGAGGAGGAGGAGGACGTGTGTATATATGTGTGTGATGTATGAGTATGGAATGTTTATGTGGTGTGTGCGTGTGCGTGTATGTGCGTGTGCGTGTGTGTGTGTGTGTGTGTGTGTGTGTGTGTGTGTGTGTGTGTGTGTGTCTGTGTGTGTGTGTGTTTTGTGTGTGTGTGTATTTACCTGATTATATTAGTATACAGGAAAGTGGAAACGCTCGTTAGGTCCCGTGTACACGTGTGTGTGCGTGTTAGTGTATGCACGCCCGTGTGTGTGTATGCACGTGTGCGTGTGTTCTCGATTAAGCTATTTTTCAGCAAATGGGAGATCACCCCCAACACTACTATACCCATTTACATCCCCCCCCCCCAAAAAAAAAATGGGTTAACCCAAATCTTCAACTATTCATTTTTGAAGCCGCTCAACCATTCGGAAACTCGTTTTATTCATCACGGAACGATTTTGATATTTCCAAAATGTATTGCTTCCTCATGATGAAACAGATTATTTTTCTTTTGTCTCTTTGTTGCCAAATTTTTATTCCCCCCCACCCCCAAACAAGAGCCCGTGACGTTTTCCAAAAGATTCGTTCGTTTTGGAAATGATTCGTTTTCCTCTTGACCGATATACCACGGTCGAGATGTCAAATTGAATCCTAGTGTTGGAAGTCATGTTGTCAATTATTCAGTTTCTCTGTGGTATCGGTCAGTTTAGTTGGAAGTCAGGTTGCTATACTGTCATTGTTGTTAATGGTCAATTGTTGTGTGTTGTCAGTATTCTGTTGTTATAAGTCGTTATTCTTAGTATGGAAACCAATTCTAGTTTGAACGAAACTAAAGCGACACTATATCTTAAAAAGAGTAAGTCATCTAATTTTCTATATTCTATTCTATGACACTGCTATATCAACCTCACTAAAGACCTCAGGGATCAAACGATCTTGTTTAGTCTTTAGAGCGTCGTTACTTGCGGCGAAGGTCGAGAGGGATGGCGGCTCGAACCCTGCCACCGGCGAAGTTGAACCAAGGTCATGGTTCATTAAATTTCACGCTACAAATTCCTCTGTGAGGGGCACCGTCCTAGCCTTCTGAGAGGGGGGAGTTTGTGACGTTAAACCATATCATCATCGAAAATATATATTTCGAATAAATCGTCCAGTCTGCCTACTCATGCCATCATGGTTAATCCCCAGATGATTCTGTTTGGATTACTGACAACGTCATCAAGGGTTAAACCCCTTGAATCCAGTGCCCATTTCCTGGTAGTTTAACCCCCTCCCTTTCCTTGAGCTAGATGTGTGCCGATTAATTGACATCGGTATCGGCATCGGCAAGAATCGGTACTTTTTTGGTAAATCGACATCGGTGATTTTTTTTTCGATGACCATGCCGAATCACATAAAAAAAATCGATTCTCGCTGATGCCGATTTACCAAAAATGTGCCGATTCTCGTCGATGCCGATTAATCGGCACACGCCTTGCGTGAGCCTCTACGTTATTGGTTTCATGTAGTTAAATAAAGTAATTGCAATTTGTCCAAGTGTGGGAGGACACGCCAGTTGAACAACTCTTCTTTTATACAATATAACTAGGAGTTTTGTGTATTTTTTCGATGTGTGAATGTACTCAAAGACTAGGTCAGGCTAAGTCAGAGTGGGTCTGGCTAAGTCAGATTAACCTCAGGTTAAGAATCTTGTGGGGGGTTTTTATGTTTAAGTACTCAAAAGAGTAGGTTAGGCTGGGTCAGAGATGTCATGTTAGATCAGGCTAGGTCAGGTTAAGATCAGGTTAGGTCAGTGTTAGGTTGGGCGTCAATTTATGCTACGTTACATTTACTGAACACGACTCTATTCCACTTGCTAGGGTCTAGGTCATGTTGGATCAGGCTAGGTCAAGTTAAGGTCAGGTTAGGTCAGGGTTAGATTTGACTTAATTTCATACTAGGTTACATTTACTTAAACCGAACACGACTCTTGACTACTCTATTCCACTTGCTAGGGTCTAGGTCATGTTGGATCAGGCTAGGTCAGGTTAGGTCAGGGTTAGATTTGACAATTTCATACTAGGTTACATTTACTTAAATCGAACACGACTCTTGACACTCTATTCCACTTGCTAGGGTCTAGGTCATGTTGGATCAGGCTAGGTCAAGTTAAGGTCAGGTTAGGTCAGGGTTAGATTGGACTTAATTTCATACCGAACACGACTCGGGCACCTTCTCCCCTGCACGATTTTTTTTCTTTCTTTTTTTTTTTTTGTATTTTCACTCCCACCAGACAACATCCTTCATCTCCTTAGCAACCTTCAAGTAACGGAGGAGTCTGTGGAGTTCTAATCAGTTCACTGAAGCGGAAAGGATTAATCCAATTAGCTGTCCAGCAACTACCACTCTTGGACTTAGATAAAGTCGATCTTCATTTTTTTTTTTCTTTAATGGAGAAGGACTTTGAAGAACTATATGTCGTGTGCTCTTTGTGACTCTTGATGAAGTAGTCTTATCATTCCTGAGAGGACGATTTAGTCATAATGGACGATTACATGATGAATTTTCTCTACCAGAGAATAATTTTGTATGTACGTGAATTTCTGAGTGCGTGCTTTATATATACATACATATACACGCACACACACTATACATATACATATAGATATATATACATATATGTATATGCAGAAAAATCACCAAGGAATATAATAAAATGATGACCGAGCGCTTTCGTCTATTTCGGTCATCATTTTGTTATTTTCTTTGCTGATATTTCTGCATACTTAAAATCACGGTTTCAAGTGATTTCTCATGCATATCATATATATATATATATATATATATATATATATATATATATATATATATATATATCTTTCGACAACCTTGAGAAATAACTGTGTGGTTGCAGATACAAAGGACAAATTTATTTCACATATGGAATCCCCATGTCTTGAATGTTTTCTCCATTTGCAGCATTTGTTTCAGCTTCCTCTGGCAGCAACACCACACAACAACGGGGAAGACATCATTTACCAAGCAAAAAACCTCCACGGATGAAGGCGCCATTAGTGCAGAAGGGAACCCGCATCTTACACAAACATTCCAACATATGTTGGCGACCATGTTGTCATCAATAAGAATTCGCCTTCTGCACGACGTTTGAAAGTGTTTTCAGAAACGCGTAGAAGCGTCTCCCAAGAACGTTCCATACGTTTCTTTATGATAGAAATGTAAATACGCGTTTCTTGCAGCTTCCTTGTAAACGTATTCTACCTCAGTTAGTTCTTACCAACTCCCTGATAAATTTAACTTCTCCTTACAGTAAAGTCCTTTGATTAATCCTTTAGTAACTCGACCCACATATCAAATATTGAATAACGCGTGACAGGGGTGCGACATTGTCCAAAAAATTAGAAGAGCTGGTAAAATACAATTCATATCAACAAAATTCTTTGGGTTTTATCCAGCCTGAGGCCAGACGATTTAATTCAGCTGAGAGTGGAAGAGGAGGAGGACGAGAAGGAAGAGGAGGAGGAGGAGGAAGAGGAAAGGAGGAGGAGGAGGAGGAGAAGGCTACCGTATTAAAGACAATAGGAAATACGATAACAATATATATACAATACATAATACATAATGAAAACAATAATAGATAAATGAATGATAATAGATAAATAATAAATAGTAATAGTAAATAATAAGTAAATAATGATGATAAATGATAGTAAATATAATAATGTATATATGATATATATGATATAGTATATAATGTATAATATATAATAATATATATGATTTATGATATAGTAATATAATGAAATAATACAGATAAAGATAAACTAACACACTGACATATATTATTAGTTGTATGTCAATTTATTATTATTTACTATTCACCTGTTTGTTTATTATTTAACTATACCTATGCATTTATTTATTTGGTATTTACATTACTATAGTTTTTATTTATTTGTTTATTATTATTATTATGATTTTTTTCGCAACCGACCTAGATATGGACCAAAAGGTCTCCTGTCGGCATGCTCCGCCTTTGTAATCCTTTGTAACCCTTTGTAGTTATAGATTCCGTTCTAACACAATACTATTTCGTTCCCCTGAAAGCAATAACAAAATTGCCTTAAGTTTTATTCTGGATGAAAATCTACTTCATCTCAAAAAACAACCATGAGCTACTTTACCACAATCACTCTCTTCAATTAAATAATCTATATGGTCTTGTCTAAAAAAAAATTGAATTTATTTAGCTGGTAGACGGCTCTTCAACAGATAAAAATTCCTCATAGAATCTATTCTTGCTAAAACTAGACAATTCAATTCGGCTGAAAGTTGGATCCTAGAATAAGGGTTATATTAAATCCTAGAAATCTCCATTTACTCAAACTTAACAATCAAACGTTAGCTTAAACAAAATCCACAAAGTAGTGCGTACCATAGTGGATTAAGCCGTGATGAAGAACTAACAATCCTAATGACCTGTCGCCTCCTTCAATTCAGTAACCCTTCACACCAATAATGATCCAGAAAACGCCATACAATTTTATTCAGCTGAGGACTGGGACCAAGGGTCGAGATCCCGTTCGAACCAGTCCCAATAAGTCCGGGATCCCGCTGAACGGAGTCTTCGGGAGGGTGTTTCTCCCGAAACAAGAGAACCGCGTTACCGAATTGAAGGTGTTAATGGTCCCATAACAGGTCCAATCGAACGGTAATGTCCTCGTTCAAGGCATATGGATGAAGTTTACTAAAGGATTGTCGTCCCCAGCAACGCCTTGGAGGTGCAAATCGTATCAGAATGCTCTTAGGTGAATTGGAAGATGTTGGATCGTGTTCGAGGAAATGCGTCCCACGGTGAGAAGGAACGGGGTACTAAAAATAGAAAAATAAAAAATATTGGGCTAAAAATAATAGTCTCAGAAGAAACGAGATCCTAAAAATAGAAAAATAAAATATATTGGGCTAAAAATAATGGTCTCAAACTGTCAGGAAATAGATTTAATTTGGAAGTGGGCAGAAATAACTTTGTCAACAGTAGTTAATGAATGGAATAAACTTCCTGCAGAGGCAGTGTAATGTAGTTCAGTTCGAAGCTTTAAGATTCGTTTAGATAAGCACCTGCCATTTATGTCATATTATTTGTTTGTTGTTTTTTATTATTTGCTTGATTTTAATTTTTTATTTATCTGTCAATTCATCATTATTTAATATTTACCTGTTTATTATCTAACTATACCTATGTATTCATTTTATTTATTATTATTTATGTTATTATAAATTTGATCTATTTATTAATCTATATATTTATTATAATTTTTTTCGCACCCGACCTAGTTATGGACCAAAAGGTCTCCTGTCGGCATGCTCCGCCTTTATAACCCTTTGTAAACAATCTATTATGGAGATAATACAAGGTTATATGGCACGTTGATAGTAAACACATTGATCCTATACTTAGCTAAAGCGCTACACAAGAACCAATCTTCTGAAAACATGTACTTTACCTTAACTACAAACCATCTCCAAGACATACTACGCATTTTTACGCAAATGCTATTTATTCTGATCAAATCCGTCTCGTTTCGAAATCGAGACTCAATCCATTTGTAAACCTCGAGGCCGCAAGGACTCGAGAGATTATCACGAGACGTCTGCGTCCCGGGCGAGGACAAGACGCTGAGGAAGACTCCCGTATCTACAGAAGGCTATGGATTTCGGATAACTGATGCAAAAGGAGGAGGAAAATTGTGATGATGATGAGGAGGAAGATGAGGAGGAAGCCGAATAGGAGGAAGATGAGGAAATGAAGGTGAAGAGGAAGATGAGGAAATGAATGTGAAGAGAAAGATGAAGATGAAGAGGAAGATAAGGAGGAAGATGAGGAGGAAGATGAGAAGAATACGAGGAGTAAGATGAGCAGGAAGATGAGGAAGATGAGGAAGATGAAGAGGAAGATAAGGGGGAAAATGAGGAAGAGGAGGATAAGGATGAGGAAGTAGATAAGGAGGTAGAGGAGGAAGATAAAGATAAAAAGAAAAAGAAGAAGAGAAAGGGGAATGAGGGGCAGAAGTAGGATAAATGAGAAAAGAAGAGGAATTAAAGAGGAAAAAAGGAAGATTACGGACGAAGATTTACAGAAAGAGAGAGGAAGAGGAGGAGGAAGAGGAGGCAGAGGAAGAGGAGGAGGAGGAAGAGGAGGCAGAGGAAGAGGAGGAGAAGGAGGAGGCAGAGGAAGAATAGGAGGAGGAGGCAGAGGAAGAAGAGGAGGAGGAGGAGGAGGAGGAGGCAGAGGAAGAAGAGGAGGAAGAAGAGGAGGCGGCAGAGGAGGAGGAAAAAAGCGGAATAG
Source organism: Oratosquilla oratoria (assembly GCF_046742065.1). Classification (NCBI taxonomy): domain Eukaryota; kingdom Metazoa; phylum Arthropoda; class Malacostraca; order Stomatopoda; family Squillidae; genus Oratosquilla; species Oratosquilla oratoria. The sequence continues at coordinate 43,750,694 of NC_134808.1, forward strand.
AAAGAGGAGGAGAAAGAAGTAGAAAGGAATAAGGGACAGGAGGGAGGAAAACAGTAGGAGAGAGATGAAGGAAGGAAAAAGTGTGAATAGGATGAGGATGGAAGAGGCAGAGGAAAGAAGAGGAAGAGGAAGATGAAGAGAGCTAAGGAGGAATAAAGAGGAGGGATATTAGGGATGATAATTAGATTACAAATTAATTAAAATCGTACTTCTCAACCCCAAAGGTAAGGTGAGGATGAATATGTGGATGAATATGACGATGATGACGGCGATGACGATAATGATGACGATGACAAAAATGATGACGATAATGATAACGATGACGATAATGATGACGATAACGATGACGATAATGGCGACGATAATGGCGACGATAACGATGACGATAACATTGACGGTGATGATGACAATGACGAAGATGACGATGACGATGATGATCATGATGATCATGATGATCATGAGGATCATGATCATGATCATTATGATGAGGTGGTGGAGGAGGAGGAACAGCAGCAGCAGAAAAATAAAAATAAAAGTTAGTAAAACAAACCAAGGGCATTACTTGGTGTTACACAATTTTATGTCTTTTTTTATCTTTTCAAATATCATTACCCTTTCAACTGTTTTAGTGATAAATGATCACAGGGAGAGCCAAGAGGTTTTATGTCACTATCCCTTTGAAACTGGAGACTTAATTACACCTCTTTAGTGATAGAAAAAAGGCGAAGATAATACTCTTCGAACCTGGAGACTCATCAATATTGATCACATTTTTTTTTTTTTTCAAAGATGCACAAATACTACTCTTCGGCCCTACAGGTACTCATCAATATGAACGACATAAAAAATATATATATATATCGTTACTATTATCATTATTATTTTTTTTTTATATATATATAAATATATTTAATATTATAATTATTATTATTATTTTTTTTTTTTTTTTTTTTTTTTTTTTTTTTTTCAAAAATGCATAAATACTACTCTTCGGCCCTACAGGTACTCATCAATATCAACGACATTAAAAAACAACATTGTTACTATTATTTTTTTTTCCTAACTAGAAAGTATACCACACTGAGGCCAACGTGGGAGCTTTCTCCGCCATCTTGAGCTTATTAATCAATCATTTCCTAATCGCTTCTAGATACCTTTTCGGAAGGTAGCAATATGCATCGCCCGATGGCTAGGATCGACCTCGAGAACAAGGGGGGAAACCCAATACTGTAACCATTTCTCAATTATTCTCCAAATCTGAAGCCATCATTCTTCAGGTTACCAAAGCCACGGATAACTCATCTCCCTAAGGATGGACTGTCCGGTTCACGAACTCTGTCGGTCGGTCGGTATGTTTCAATGTTGGTATGTTGGCTGGTATGTCAGTTGGTATGTTGGCTGGTACGTTGGTTGGTATGTGGGTTTGGTAAGTGTGTTGGTATGTTGGTTGGTATGTGTGTTGGTATGTGTGTTGGTATGTGGTTTGGTATGTAGGTTGGTATGTGGGTTGGTATGTTGTTTGGTATGTGGGTTGGTATGTGGGTTGGTATGTGGGTTGGTATGTTGGTTGGTATGTGGGTTGGTATGTGGGTTGGTATGTTGGTTGGTATGTGGGTTGGTATGTTGGTTGATATGTTGGTATGTTAGCTGGTGTGTTGGTTGTATGTGGGTTGGTATGTTGGTTGGTACGTGGGATGGTAAGTTGGTTGGTATATTGGTTGATATGCTGGTTGGTATGTTAGTTGGTGTGTTGGTTGGTATGTGGGTTGGTATGTGGGTTGATATGTTGGTTGGTATGTCTATCAGCCTCCCTTTTTTATTTTCTATCTTTTATTTATTTTTTATTCATTTATTTTTTAGTGCGGGTGCTAATAAATGCCTTATTTTGGCACTCCTTAATATGCAAGCCAAGTATGGACTATCTTCAAAACTGAAGAAATATCATTTCGTAAACATTTAAAGTGTTCTTGAAACACACGTACGCCTATGTATTTGGCATACTATTATCCTATTTCACTTAAGAAACTTAACCCATTACTATACAATATTCCAGTTAGCCAATTCGACACTGTGACACCATACAAAGCTTTTATTCTGGCTAAGAGGATACCACTTAACTCGGAAGACATTACCTTGCCCAAGGGTTTAATTTCCTTTTAGTAAAGAAAAAAAAAATCTATTGTCGATGAGAAATCGGATTCATTTCCTTTTCCCAGGAACCGTGAGAGCTTAGACCAGATATCTTTCATATCGTGAGATTCGAAAAATCTTCCCGTGAGAAATGGCCGTCACCTTGTCCCACGGGCCCAAAAAATAATCGAATCCCTCTTCTTACTAACTCTATTCACTTAAGTGTATATAAACAAGACTTAAGTATTACTTAAGAAGAGGACATGATCAACTATTTTACTACGCGATTAAACTTTAATAATAGTCATTTTGTACATACTCTATGACCCTTGATTCACCATGGTTTTGGATTACGTGTTGGACTCGTGATCGACAGCTATTTCCCTCCCGGAAGAGAGCTCGGAGCTTTTATATGACCTATCTATGGATAATGCTGTGACCTTACATGCACACACGCCCATGAAAGTTAAAGTAACAACTCGCAGCGCAGCGATACTGAAATTATTTCAGCCTTGGGCAGGATTCGAAGCCCAGTCCTGTCTACAATTTTGAAAAAAAAAAAAGGAGTGGGAAACTCGTAATATTGCTCCTCATTTTTTTTTTCGAAATCATGTAATTGGTACTTACACATGAACTAAATTTCTGTGGAAAACAGTGAGTCCGGACTAGTACAGGATATCCTATTTGTCTATTCTAATTATAAGCAACTAGAAATATTCTTCAGCTATCTAGAACGAAGCTAATAAGGAGAATAATTACAGGACAAATTTAAGATAGGAGCTAAGTGATGCCACAACAGAATTCATAGAGTCCATGGCAATGTAAAAGAGGTTTATTGTGTCAAGAAATATACAATAGCAGAGGGTCCAGCCAAGCCAGCAGGAGCAGTTGGACCAGCAGGAGCAGCAGAGACAGCAGAAGCAATAAAACAAACTGCAGAGGTCCAGCAGAGCCAGCAGGAGCAGTTGGACCAGCAGGGGTAGAAGAGACAGCAGGAGCAGCAGAGACAGTTGAAGCAACAAAACAAGCTACAGAGGTCCAGCAGAGCCAGCAGGAGCAGTTGGACTAGTAGGAGTAGCAGAGACAGTAGGAACAGCAGAGACAGCAGGAGCAACAAAACAAGCTACATAGGTCCAGCAGAGTCAGCAGGAGCATTTGGATCAGCAGAAGTAGAAGAGACAGCAGGAGCAGCAGAGACAGCAGAAGCAACAAAACAAGCTACAGAGGTCCAGCAGAACCAGCAGGAACAGCAGAGACAGCAGCAGGAGTAATAAAACAAAGCCATGACTACTATTGACAACGACGTCCGGCACCAGCAGGAGTAGAAGAGACAGCAGGAGCAGCAGAGACAGCAGAAGCAACAAAACAAGCTACAGAGGTCCAGCAGAACCAGCAGGAACAGCAGAGACAGCAGCAGCAACAAAACAAAGCCATGACTACTATTGACAACGACGTGCGGCAGTAAAAGCAGAACACGCTCCATCCTCGGCTCCAGCTGATGCAGCTGTCTTGCAGCTGCACTGACATCAACAGCACTAAGTGCTGCAGCTGTGTGAACTATATCACACGGTGAGAGAGTGTTATGTCAATTTCAGAAGCTTTAGTATAAACGTCATCACAAAATCAATACAAGAGGTTCGGTTCGTTCACATGAGTCTGCCAATGGAGCTCTGCCTATTCGTTCTCTGGTCTCTGATAATAACTAATTCCTGACTGATTGAGAAAGTTTCTGTCCAGACATGAACTGGGGTCTCCACATCGTTTCCAGTCAATATCATTCTTCAATTATACATTTGCGACAAGGAAATGTCGACCATTATCGCTCATTTTCTTTCACTTAGCGAACATTTGTTGAAGAACAAATTTTTTTTTGTTAAAAGTGAAAAAATTATTTGAACGCATATAATATTTTCTTTAACAATACGAAAGCCAATTTAACAGCATTGGTGAAGTTCAAACTAGCTTTTCTTCAGCAAAAATAGGAAAAAGAAACACTAAGATTAATTGGATCGACTACGGTAGTCAAAATAGATCGTGGGAGGGCAGCTGTCAATACATAAGAACACAAGTACATAAGAATAAAGCAGACTGCAAAAGACCATAAGGCCTACACTCGGAAGTTCCATGCCCATTACTACCTATCATCCCCATCCATAAAGGTTTTAACCTTCCCTTAAAACAACCAATAGTTTCAGCGCTTGGACTATTGGGGCAGGTAACAGTCACTGCTGGGAATCGGAGAGGAGTGCGGGATTCGAACCCACGACAAAGCGTACGTGATACCAGCACGCTTTCGAGAGATGAAATTGCTGGGAATGGAAATAGATGTAAACAACGATATATGACGATAGAATAATAGTTACATTTCTTTTGTATAGCAAGGTACAATAGTAAAAGTAACTTCTGTGGTATTCGAGCTAGTGATGGTATTGCTGATATGGTGAAGATTTTAGTGGTAATATTACCAGAAGTGATGTTGGGTATTCTTTAACTAAAAAATTTAGGAAATGTATGACTTCGAATAGCATTTAACTCTACTTCATTAAAACTTGGAGATCCTGCGCTGCATTAACGTCAGGTATCTTCAACATGACGATGCTCCTCTTCAGAGACTTTTCTTCTGGTCTAGGCCACATAGTCCTAATTACTTCAGGATTCAAAGTCCAAACTATTGGGGGTTTTGGTCGATAATGACTTCTTTCATCTGTCCAGATTTTATTATATTTATCTATCTTATCTATTGATTTATTTATTTTATTTATTTTATCTTTATCTAATTCATTGTTTATCTTATTCTATCTATTCATTTTTTTCTACACAACTTTCATCCTTGGTTACAGACAATATCGGTTTGAAGAGGTGCAGTCATAGAGGTGATATAGGCAAGATTCAAGGAGGGTATCAGAAACGGAGGATATTAGAATCTAAAAGTGATCAGGATTCTTTTCTGTTTGAAACAGTTCCTAAGCAGATTCATATTTTTTTTTTCTTTTTTTTTTTAAGTTTGTACCTGGCCAAGCTTTCCAAAAGTCATTATGGCTTAAGATGTAATGAAGGATTTTTTTTTTTTTTTTTTTTTTTTAGTGTTTAGTTCTTCATCTTCATTTTCCAGTCACTGACTTCTTTCAATCATAGGAAATCTAAAAACTCGTGAGTCAGAACACCAATACCGTGGACATTTTCAAATGAAAATCTAAAATAAAATAAAATAAATAAATAAATAAATAAATAAATAAATAAATAAAAAATCACCTCAATCCTTATTATGTCAACATGGATTTAATTCCAACGTCAACCGGTGACAGTCAGTTGCCCTGGCAGTCCAGACACAAAGGGCTAAGGTGACCGAGTCCATCCTAACTAGGCGATTCCAGATTCAAGTTTCTTATTCTTTAAAACCACAAGTTATCTCTTCGGTTAAACATCACATTTAAAAATTTCAAGAAGAGCAATGAGGCAGACTCTCCCAGAAGCAAAATTGTACCCAGAGGCCTTCCACTTCGACCAGGGACCCATCCATGTTGAAGGAAATCCCTTAGTGTTAATTAAGAATAATGTATACTAACGTGCTGGAATTCAACAGGAGGCCCGTCCACCCTCTCCTCTGGCTCCACTTTCATTTCTGGTTTTGTTTCCGCTTCCAGCTCCGCTTCCGACTCCAGAGAGTCCAACTGACGAGTTGAGGTACCCAAAGAACTTTCGAACTCAGTGACCGAAGCTGAAGAACCTAATCATTTCTCATCCTTTTGGAGAGTTCTTGGCCCACGATGAGCGTTTGGGGATTGTAAGGTGAAAATATCCTCATTTTATGAATTAGTGTCACAACTCTTCTTGTAACTTAAGTCTGAAGCATTTTTCTACAACTATATAGTAAATCCCTTTCATTATCTATAAGTTTACTTTTGTTTAAACAAATTTACACTTATGTATTTATGCATATATTCACTTCCGTAAACTTTCTCAATTTCTACCGACTTTTTTTAAGATATATGTTTTACCGCCTCTATTCAAGCTAGCAAATGTTTTATACTCGACTTACAAGAGCTAGAAACTTAACTTAAACAACCAAAAAACAATCTAACCTAACCTAGCCTGAACCAGATCCTAACCCAATTAGATCCAACTCTAATTAGCTATCCCAACCCACCCTATTCTTATTTCACCTAACCTGACTAAAAAACCCTAAGGAGACTTCAATGCCAGTAATACCTCATACTAATGAACGTCCCTTCCTTAGAACCATAGAAGAAAGACGAAGACTAAAACTCTTTCATGGCAAGTCGTGAAGGCTAAATGATAGCTACAGAAGGTCATTAGCGCTACAAATACGAGTACATTGAAAGACTTAGTATATGGCCACAGTGCATAGATTACATACTCGCACACCTAAACGTTTTCTTGGACTTCAGGACTCTCCAAATTGAATGAAGACATAAAACACTCGCCAGGGAAAAATAGTGTGTTTAAGTCATACAGTATTCTAACGTGTATCTTTTCGTATACCTAGATCTCTGCTAATACAGTGTGTGTGTGTGTGTGTGTGTGTGTGTGTGTGTGTGTGTGTGTGTGTGTGTGTGTGTGTGTGTGTGTGTGTGTGTGTGTGTGCGCGTTAGTGTTAGTGTTAGTGTTAGTGTGTGTGTGTGTGTGTGTGTGTGTGTGTGTGTGTGTGTGTGTGTGTGTGTGTGTGTGTGTGTGTGTGTGTGTGTGTGTGTGTGTGTGTGTGTGTGTGTGTGTGTGTGTGTGTGTGTGTGTGTGTGTGTGTGTGTGTGTGTGTGTGTGTGTGTGTGTGTGTGTGTGCACCTGTTGGCAACTACTTGCACCTACGTCCACCTGCTGGCACCTGCTGAGATCCGACACCGATCAGCTAATCTAGCCAGCATCTGTCCATATCCCTACAAGGCCTCTGGCCTTCGTTAGAGGAATGTGAACGACCCTGAACCTGCTCACGTGACCAACCTAAATTAATTATCGGTACAAGACCCAAACAAGTCCTCCAGGCTCTCACTAAGCTTATTCAGAGGGCGCGTCGCCTATATATGGAAGGTTGTTTATCGGTCTTGATCTATATAGCCCGTATTATGACATATATACATATATATAAATAAATATATATATGTGTGTGTGTGTGTGTGTGTGTGTGTGTGTGTGTGTGTTCGTGTGTGTGTGTGTGTGTGTGTGTGTGTGTGTGTGTGTGTGTGTGTGTGTGTGTGTGTGTGTGTGTGTGTGTGTGTGTGTGTGTGTGTGTGTGTGTGTGTGTGTGTGTGTGTGTGCGCGCGCGTAAGGGGATCTTGATCAATCTAGCCCCATTCCCCTTTATGCCAGTAAGGTTAAAAAAAACGAGCTCCCCGCACTTGAACCTCTTCTTCCTCATCCCTCCCCACTTCTTCCTCCATCTCTTCCCCCTCCCACTGTCCCCCTCAACCCTCTTCCTCCTCTCCCTCTTTGTTCTTCGAGATGCATACCACGGTCTGCCCCAAAGTTCGTATGCATCCGACATTGCACATATTGGAAAACTTTGCTTCGTTGACAACAACATGGTGACATCCACCCACTCACACCCTCACGAAGAAGGAAAAAAGGTCAGATGGTGAGAAATGGGATGAAAAAGAGAGAAAGGAGGAATAAGAGAGAAAATGTGGATAAGAGAGGCGGGAAGGATGAGAGGAAGGGGTGGGGAAGAAACATGAAAAGGCGTGGTAAGGAAGGATGGAAGAAAAGAGTGGAGGAAGAGGAGGATTAAGAGGAGGAAGAGGAGGAGGAGAATAATGAAGAGGAGGAATACGAGAAGGAATCGAAGGAAGAGAATGAATTGGAGGAAGAGGAGGAACATGAGAAAGCGGAAAGGAGGAAGAGGAGGAGGAAGAGGAGGAAGAGGAGGAAGAGGAAGAGGAGTAAGAGGAAGGGGTGGGGAAGAAACATGAAAAGGCGTGGTAAGGAAGGAGGGAAGAAAAGAGTGGAGGGAGAGGAAGAAGGGTATGAGTAAGGGGAGGAGGAAGAGGAATAGGAAGAGGAGGTCAAGAGGAAGAGGAAGGATAGGAATGAGGAGGAGGAAGAGGGGGAGGAGTGAGAGGAGGAGGAAGAGTAGTAGGAGGAAGAGAAGGAAAAGGAGGAGGAGAAGGAAAAGGAGGAGGATGAGGAGGGAGAGGGAAGAAGAAGAAGGAGGAGGAGGAGGAGGAAGGAGGAAGGAGGAAGAGGAGGAGGAGGATATTTACGCTGACGTCGCTTTACTGTTAGTCTGGTGTTATGGTGTCGCCGCTTCAGTTTGGGGACTTGGAGTCTCTGTTTGCGTCTCATTAGTGCTGATATTGAGGCGTCAACATCCACGTGATAATTACGATGATGAGGCTTCTTTCAGTCTATTATGGCATCATTGTAGCCATTAATCCCCTCACTATAGTCACTGTACCTACTGATTTTGTTCTATCTAGCGTTGGTTCAGATGAGGACAGGACGCTGTGTTGAAGTTGCCTTTTTCATTGATCTATTTATTTAACTTCGTTCATTTCTTAATCTATTTACTTGTTTAATTTGTGTCTTATTTATTTTTTAATCTTTTTTTATGTATTTATTCAATTATTTATTTATTTTACTTAAAGTATATAGTGATATTTTCCCTGATACCAAATGTTAATATTAGCTTGAAGATATTAATTGAAAAAATCACCTTTTTCCTTCATCCCTAAGGCCCTGGCCACACTAGCGGTTTGAACCCTGCGAAAACCGCGGCGGTACCGCATAGTCAAGGAAAACCTACGTGGTTTGTGTGAACGCCTCCATTTTAATTGAACCGCCGGTGCTCAACCCGCGACGGTTAAAACCGCGAAACCGCTAGTGTGAACAGGGATGAAGACACGAATGTGAGAAGATTGAAAGCCGGTTGCCATAAGGTTGATTTCATCATTCAGTATCAATGGAAATGAATCCTTAACAACCGATTTTGTATACTTTGTTCCATCCATTTTGGGAAGAAACAATATCTTGTCTCTTTATTAAGTGAACAAGGAAGACGAGTTAATTTCACGCAATAGGTAAAGGATTTTGATTTTTTTTTTCCTTGTAACTTGCAAACTTAAACTCTCCCCAATTATTTCTGTATTACTGGCTCAAATATTTTAGTCTAATGCATGTGTGTATGCACGTGTATATTATATATATATATATATATATATATATATATATATATATATATATGCACACATACATACATTCAACATACACACATATATATATATACACACTAATGCTATGTTGCCATAAATGAAAATCCCTTTGCTACGGCCTCAAATTAGCATTTATTTATTTATTTATTTATCATATTTTATCTTAATTTATCTATTTATTTTTTTTTTTTTTTTTTTACTTTTTCTCTTTTCTTTTACTAGCATCAGATTGCTGCATTGAACTTATAACAGGACTTCGTGCTTAACTGATTCATTTGGCCAAAAGAGTCCGAAGTCGACTCGTGTAAATCATAGAAGATATCTTCAGCAGTGAAAGATGTATCTATTAGTATACTTTTTCATCTTCCAGCTTCAGAAGGATTCGTGAGTCCTCAGAAGCCTTCAGCAAGCCTAAGGTGGTTTCATGAGGCTTCCTTCAGCTAAAAGGAACGACCTGAAGACCAACCAGAAGAAAGCACAAAAATCGCTTCTGACGCTGAAGAGAGATGTCTGGAAGCAAGTCTTTCCTTCAGAAGCCTTCAGGAACCCTAAGAAGGTTTCATGAGGCTTCCTTCAGCTAAAAGGAACAACCTGAAGACCAACTCAAAGAATACACAAAAATCGCTTCTGACGCTGAAGAGAGATGTCTGGAAGCAAGTCTTCCCTTCAGAAGCCCTCAGCAAGCCTAAGGAGGTTTCATGAGGTTTCCTTCAGATATAAGGAACGACCTGGAGACCAACTCGAAGAAAATACTAAAATCGCCTCTGACACAAAAGAAGTAAGCCTTCCCTTCAGAAGCCTCCAGCAAGCCTAAGGAGGTTTCATGAGGTTTCCTTCAGGTAAAAGGAATGACCTGGAGACCAACTCGAAGAAAACTCAAAAATCGCCTCTGACAGTGAAGAGAAATGTCTGGAAGTAAGCCTTCCCTTCAGAAGCCTTCAGCAAGCCTAAGGAGGTTTCATGAGGCTTCCTTCAGCTAAAAGGAACGACCTGAAGACCAACTCAAAGAAAACACCAAAATCGCCTCTGACACTGAAGAGTGTCTGGAAGTAAGCCTTCCCTTCAGAAGCCTTCAGCAAGCCTAAGGAGGTTTCATGAGGCTTCCTTCAGCTAAAAGGAACGACCTGGAGACCAACTTGAAGAAAACCCAAAAATCGCTTCCGACACTGAAGAGTGTCTGGAAGTAAGCCTTCCCTTCAGAAGCCTTCAACAAGCCTAGGGTTTCACGAGGCTTCCTTCAGCTAAAATGAGACCATATTGAAGAAAACCCAAAAATCGCTTCTGACGCTGAAGAGAGACGTCTGGAAGCAAGTCTTCCCTTCTCGTCATTCTTGTATCACATTAACCATCCACACCTCACTCACACATCTGCTGCTCCTTCCCCTCCTCCTCCTTCCTCCTCCTCCTCGCCCTCCTTCTCTCTTCCTTTTTTCATCACAATTTCGTCCACCTTCCTTCCTTCCTTCCTCCTCCTCCTCCTCTCCTCCTCCTCCTCCTCCTCCTTCTCCCTTCCTTTTTTCATCACAATTTCGTCCACCTTCCTACCTTCCTTCCTTCCTTCCTTCCCTCCTCCGCCTCTTCCTCTCCCTCTTCCTCCTCCTCTCCTCCTCCTACTCCTCCTCCTCCTCCTCCCTTAGGATCCTCTCCACTCACGCTTACTTCGTTTACTCCATCCCCCACACCGACCAATAACTCAATTTGAAGACCAATCCTTCTTCTGAAAACCGTCCCCAAGACTCTCGCTTTCCCCTCCGGCCTTCCTCCTCACATCACTGACTTCCTTATTTGTAGAAAACTGGTTTCTTTTGCCCCCACCAACGTAATTTTTTCTTTTCCTAAAGAGTTAGACTTCACTGCAGTTCCAGTCTTGTCTTATTTTTTAACTTCTATAGAAAAAAGACGAAGGAAAAGTTTCCATTATGTCTTAAATTCACCTGTAAGAATTTTTTTAAGTCTACTCTTAAATCCTCATTTCACTGAGTGTATATCCTCTTTCCTTACTGTAACAAGAAATACTCACAGACCTAGATTGGGACTTTTCGTTCTCTCTCTTTCTCCTTTTCTTTCTCTCCCTCCCTCCCCTTCCCCTTTTCTCCATCACTCCCCTCCCTTCTCTCTCCCTTCCTCCCCCACTCTCCTTCACTCCCTCTCCCCTTCTTTCTCTCCATCACTCTTCCCTTTCTTCTCTTCTCTCTCCTTCCCTCCCCCTCTCCCTTTTTCCATCCCTCCCCTCCCTTCCTTCTCCCTTCCTCCCTCCCCCCTCCCCCTCTCCCTTCTCCCTCACTCCCTCCCTCCCCTTTTCTCCTTTTCTCTCACCCTACCCCTCCCTTCCTTCTCCCTTCCTCCCTCCCCCTCTCTTTCCCTCACTACCTCTCCCCTTCTCTCTCTCCATCACCCTCCCCCTTTTCTTTTCTTTCCCTCCCTCTTTCTCTTCATTTTACCATCCCTCCCCTTTCCCTTCCTTCTTCATTCTTCCCTCCCCCTCTTTCTCCATACCTCCCTCACCCTTTTCTCTCCATCACCATCCCCCTCTCTCCTTCTCTCTCCCTCCCTCCCCCTCTCCCTTTCTCCATACCTCCCTCTCTCTTCTCTCTCCCTTCCTCTCCACCTCTCTCTGTCATTCCCTCTCCCCTTCTCTCCCCCCTCCCCTTCTCCCCCTCCCTCCTTCTCCCCCTCTCTCTCTCGTCCTCCGTCACCCCCTCCCTCCCTCTCTCTCTCTCTCTCTCTCTCTCTCTCTCTCTCTCTCTCTCTCTCTCTCTCTCTCATTTATCTTGACCATATTCATATTCACCTGCCCTTCATAATTTTCGAATTCACTCACCCCCACCCCTTACCCTCATCTTGAGGACAAAATCTCCTTTAACTCTTCCCCCGAAATCACTCCTACCGCTCTCATCTAAAACACTTTCCCCCAATTTAAAGCTTTTCTTCTGGTTCAATGCTTAACGATTTTATTCAGCTCCGAAAAAGGCCTTTTGTCTTCGTTGTTCTTCAGTTAAGCTCACCCTTGGGACCTTCCGAACATTTTTTCTTCGTCTTCACCGCAGATTCCAAGGTCTTCCTCCAACTCTCATCGATCCTCTTCAGTTCTCCTCCTTCTCCCTCTGTATTAAGGTCACCGAGAGTCTTCCAGCTCAATGTTCTCTCTACTTCGTCTAAAATCATAGTGTCTCTCTCTCTGTGTGTGTGTGTGTGTGTGTGTGTGTGTGTGTGTGTGTGTGTGTGTGTGTGTGTGTGTGTGTGTGTGTGTGTGTGTGTGTGTGTGTGTGTGTGTGTGTGTGTGTGTGTGTGTGTGTGTGTGTGTGTGTGTGTGTGTGTGTGTGTGTGTGTGTGTGTGTGTGTGTGTCGGTCGTGATCGAGCAGTTTCTCTCTCTCTCTCTCTCTCTCTCTTTTTTTTTTGTCCTTCGTCAGCTTTTGCTTGTCCTCCTCTTTTTACTCCCACTCCCTCTCCCCTCCTCCACCTCCTCCTCCTCTTCCTCCTTCTTCTCCTCATTCTTATCCTCTCCTCCTTCACTTTCTTCTCCTTCTCTGGATGCTCTTCCTACTAAGCTCTTCCCATCTTCCTTCAAGCTTTTCTTATTTGATGTCATCTCGACACCTTTTTGAAGATTTCGTTATACTTTTCTCCTAATATTTATTAAATTGCAATTGATTGGTCTTCTGAATAGTACTATCACCAACACTACTATCACCACCATCACATCAACGTCACTCCCACCATCACTACCAACAATATTATCAACACTATTTCAATACCATCACCACTATCACCACTCCCACCATCATCACTACCAACAATATTATCAACACTATTTCAATACCATCACCACTATCACCACAACCACAATCACAACTATCACCACCACCACAATCACCACTACCATCACTATTACCGTCACTTTCATTAACACCACTACCATTACGATGACCAATACCAACATTCAAATCGTCACCATTACAACTACCATCACCTTCCCCACAACTACCACACTTAAATCAACTTTAGAAACCCCACTATCACCACCAGAACAATCAACTTCCCCTCTTTACTCCATTCTGCTCTTTTTCCAACTATGTCTCTAATTACCTTCTTCCCACCAATTTCTTTCCTCCCACGTTCTTTTTCTCTCAGATTATTATCTACCAACTTTATTCTGTCTCCTCTTCTCTCTTCTTTCCTTTCTTCCTTTCCTCCAGCCTCCTCCTCCTCCTCTACCCCCTTTTCCCAGTCGTCCTCCTCCTCCCTTCCACTCCCGACCTCAGATCCCTTGCCGAGTATCTCCTATTGACCTGAAGTCTAATTCTCAAAGTCCCTAACTTCACCTGACGATCCTTTCCCCCTTCCTCCCTCCTTCATTCCCTCACTCCCTTCCTCCCTCCCTCCCTCCCCCCCTGCCTCACTCCCTCCCTCCCTCCCTCGCTCGTTCCACTTCACTACTCCCTTCCTACCAATATCTCTCTTTTCTCAACATTTTCTCGCGTTCCTCCTTCATGTGAAAATTCCATTACCTCTCTGATAACTCGACTCTAAATGAAACTTGTTAACCCACTGTCGGAGAAAAGAAATCAGAAATACTAATTATCTGTATATTTCGACCACTGACTGTGGTCCTCTTCAGCAGAATGATACAAAGGAATAGAGTTAACAAGTATAAATATGGACAGGGAGAGAACAATTAGGAGACGCGGACAAGGGGACTCAGGTTACTTCGGGTTGGTATGTGGGAATCTGTCCTGTTTCCATGACAATCCTAGTACAAAAGGCACTGGTGACGCTATCTGTGGCTCGTTTGGTATAAATCCCATTTTGTAGTGACATAGGCTCTGGTTTGGTCTCCATGCTCTAAGTTCACTAAACTAGATACTAGATAATACTAGATGATAACTAAAAGGAAGTCATAACCTCAGTCGCTGTTTCTGACACCAAAAGGCGTTCATCTCTTCTATGGGAGGTGTCTGGGTCAAAGCAACACAAAGGATTACAAAAGGATTACAAAGGCGGAGCATGTCGGCAGAAGAGTTTTTGGTCCATAAATAGGTCGGATGCGAAAAAAATATATAATAATAATAGATAAAAACGTATAACATAAACAATAGATAAAATAAATAACTGCATAAGTATAGTTAAAAAATAAACAAGCAGGTAAATAGTAAATAATAATTTGACGTAAGTAATAATTCATGAGAATCAAGCAAATATGCAGACAAATGATAAACAAATAAACAAGTAATATAAAACAAATGGCAGTCATTACAGCATCTTGCTTAGGTGTTTATCTAAACGAATCTTAAAGCTTCGAACTGAACTACATTGCACTGCCTCTGCAGGAAGTTTATTCCATTCATTACTGTAACTACACGGTTGGCGAAGTTGTTTCTACCCACTTCCAAATTAAATCTATTTCCTGACAGTTTGAGACCATTATTTCTTGTCGAATTCTCATTCAATGTGAAAATTTATACACAATCAAATTTCACCCAACACCCTTTCCATCTCATCTAGTGCCTCGTATTCTGAGCTATGGGTTCGAACCCCGCACTCTAACCCGTTTCCCAGCAGTGACTGTTACCACTCCCATGAGTCCAAGCGCACAGGGGGAAAGGTGACGTCTTCAGCCACAGCTAATCAGCGTCTCCTGGCGTAGGCTCCTCGGCTTCCCATCCCGGTAGACTCTTCGTAGAGTAGCGAGTACCTTTTCACCTTGAAACGAGGCTGATGGCCCACGTATATCCAAAATTAGGCTTTGCAGAGGTGGGTAACGCTGTGGTGGTCCTGGTTGGACAGGGCAATGGGGGGGGTTAAAGGGAGGAGAGGGGAGGGGGAAAGTAGGGGAGCGGAGGGAGATGGGAGGGGGAAGGGAGGGAAGGGGAGTGGGAGGGGAGGGGAAGGGAGTGGGAGGGGGAAGGGAGGGGGAAGGGAGGGGGAGGGGGAAGGGGGAGGGGGAAGGGAGGGGGAGGGGGAAGGGAAGGGAGGGGGAAGGGAGGGGAGGGGGGCAGGGGAGGACGGGATGGGAGGGGGTCAGGGGAGGATGGGAGGGTAGTGAGAGGGTTGGGGGAGTGAAGGGGGGATGGAGGGGAGGGGGAGGGGAGGGGAGGGAGGGGAGGGTAGAAGTGGGAGTGGGATAGGAGGGGAGGGGAGGGCAGTGGGAAGGGAGGGGAGGAGGGAAGGGAGGGGAGAGGGAGGTGAGGGTGAAAGAGGAGTGGGAGGTGAGGGAGAGGGGAGGGGGAGGGTGGGAGTGTGTAAGGGTGGGACGTAAATCTATGGCTCCGATGCTTTTTTCGATATTGTTTCTCAATAGGGCTTTTATTAAGTTTCTGGCGGGAAACGAGGATTTTTATTGCGTTCCTGTGTTTTCGCTGAAATTGTGTGAGGCTGTGTTTAGCAATACGTGTTTGTGTGTGTGTGTGTGTGTGTGTGTGTGTGTGTGTGTGTGTGTGTGTGTGTGTGTGTGTGTGTGTGTGTGTGTGTGTGTGTGTGTGTGTGTGTGTGTGTGTGTAATTCACCATGGTCTTGGATCACGTGTTGGACTCGTGATCGACAGCTACTTCCCCCCCCCCGGATGAGAGCTGTGTATTTACCTAGTTGTATTTTACGGAACGGGAGATATGCTCGTAGTGACCCGTTTTCGTATCTCTCTACATCCAGTTTATATATATATATGTGTGTGTGTGTGTGTGTGTGTGTGTGTGTGTGTGTGTGTGTGTGTGTGTGTGTGTGTGTGTGTGTGTGTGTGTGTGTGTGTGTGTGTGTGTGTGTGTGTGTGTGTGTGTGTGTGTGCGCGCGCTTGCGCGGGCATACAAACTATAACCTTGATTTCATTTAAAAATAAAACCACAAACACACCGTAAACTGCTCAAGCGTTACATTTTATTATGCATTTAATCTAATTATCTACAAGCAGTTTATTTAGGTGAGGCAAACCCCATGAATAAAGAGCTTAAATCAATTTTCATTAAATAATAATTTTCTAGCTGATATGGTTTTTGGTTTAACGTCACAAACTCCTCCCATCGCAAGGCTAATTCGGTGCCCCTCACAGAGGACTTTGTAGACGTGGAATTTAATGAACCATGCCTTTGGTTCAACTTCGCCGGTGGCAGGATTCGAACCGCCATCCCCTCGACCTTCGCCGCAAGTAACGACGCCCTAACCCGCTCAGCCAGGTACTTTTAGAAAATCTTGTTCAGGACAAATGTATCCAGCTACTGGCTATTTTCGATACAAATCATCTTCATTTCCTATTGATTTAGGCAACATACTTTAGTTATTTGATTATTTCAAAAACTAAGGAATTTTATCAATCGAGTGAGATTCTTCGGGAAAAAAATTAATTTCGAAAACAAGAACGAAGACGAAAACGAAAACTTTTCGAGAAGAAAACAGCGTTCGAGCCGAAGAAGAAACATCGATATGTCAGAAGCTGAACGTTTCAGTTTCAAAGGGAAACTTCAAAAGTGGCAATCCGCAGATTACAAAGGATAACAAAGGATTACAAAGAAGGAGCATACAGACAGGAGACCTTTTGGTCCATAACTTGGTCGTATGCAATATATATGTATATAATAATGATAACCCACTTTCGGAGAAGAATAAGCGAAAGTATAAAGATCTGTATAATTCGATCACTAACTGTGATCCTCTTCAGCAGATGTGAAGAGGATCACAGTGATCGAAATATACAGATCATTATACTTTCACTTCTCCGAAAGTGGGTTATCAGTATTATTTTACCAATGTGCTACGACATAACTTTGTGATATATATATATATATATATATATATATATATATATATATATATATATATATATACAGTATATACAATTATAAATTAATTAATTAATAAAGATTATAATAACATGAATAATGATCAATAAAATAAGTAAATTAATAAATAGGTAAAGTCCCAGAGTCCTGTTTCAGGAGGATAGAATCGCTAGACACTAGCCAGAATAAAGGCATACAGGCAGGTACGCAGGCAGAGAGGCAAGTAGGCAAGTAGGCTGGCAGACAGGCAAGTTGGCAGGCAGACAGGCAAGTACGCAGGCTAACGGGCCAGTAGGCAGAGCAACAGGCAAATAGGTAGTATGAAAGGTATGTAATTGGCCAGGCATGTAGGTAGGCAAGCACCTAGGTAGGCAAATAGGAAAGCTCCTAGTCAAGCAGGTAGCCATGTACCTATTCAGACAGGCATCCAATAGGCAAAATGGCAGAGATGAGTAGGTAAAAAGATAGGTATACATGAAGGCAAATGTGCCTATAGGTAAGAGTGTTGAAAGGCCGATGGAACAGTAAACAAGCTTCCATACATCTCCCTCTCTCTCTCTCTCTCTCTCTCTCTCTCTCTCTCTCTCTCTCTGCCTGTCTCTCTCTCTCTCTCTCTCTCTCTCTCTCTCTCTCTCTCTCCCTCTTTCTCTCTCTGCCTGTCTCTCTCTCTCTTTTTAAGGTTCCTATTCCCGGATAGAACTTAATTTCAATCCAAGTTACGATAAGCGGAATTCCCATTTCCTCTGTCCGTTTTTTATGAACTGTAATTTTTTGTGTGTGTACCCCCGTGGGTTACGTTGAGCTAGTTTCAGCTTTGGACTACAATTACTTGCATTTTCTGATGTCGGGTAACAGAGTACAAGCATAAACCCGTAAGGTGAATTTATGTTTTGACTTGGTCGTCCCATGATAAGGGAGAAAGGACCTTTGGTATGTATGTATGTATGTATGTATGTATGTATGTATGTATGTATGTAGGTAGGTAGGTACGTAGGTCGGCATGCATGTATGCATGTATGTGTGTATGCATGTACGTATGTATGTGTGTATGCGTGTATGCATGCATGCATGTATGTGTGTATGCGTGTATGCATGCATGCATGTATGTATGCGTGTATGCATGTATGTATGTATGCGTGTATGTATGTATGTATGTATGTACGTATGGATGTATGTATTTTCAAATGTTCTATGTTGTGCGAGTTTAAAGGTGAAAGTCACTTTTGCATGTTCTTTATATGTATGTATGTCAGTATGTATGTATGTATGTATGTATGTATCTTCAACTGTTCTATGTTGTACGAGTTTAAGGGAGAAAATCCCTTTGATATGTTCTTTGTATATATGTATGTATGTATGTATGTATGTATGTATGTATGTATGTATGTATGCATATATCCCGTAGGTAAAGACAAACAAAACGTCTTTACGCGAAGTCTTTATCGCTACTCTTTTTCACATTAAAGAAAAATAAAAGAATGAAAATGGCGTTTCAATAAAAGCATGTAATAGTGATCAAGTGTGGGCAGGAACTGGCATATACACGCGCTTTGGTAGAGTATGCAAAGTCTACCCTTAAGCCCCAAAAGTCACACCAAGCTTACGACCAGTTTACGACCAGTTTCCGACCACCTTCGACCGAAAATCAAGCGATCGGTCGGCGACACAAAACCTATGCAAGGAATTGAAGTGGAAAAAGTTAATGTGGTTGATAAGATGAAAATCTAATTACTGGTGACTATTCACTGTGTGTTGTAATATATATATATCTATCGATCTATCTATTTATATATCTTATTACCGAAAATCAAGCGATCGGTCGGCGACACAAAACCTATACAAGGAATTGAAATGGAAAAAGTTAATGTGGTTGATAAGATGAAAATTTATGTACTGGGGACGACTCAGTGTGTGTTGTAATATATCTATCTATCGATCTATCTATTTATCCATATTATTACCGACTACCAGCGACTTCCATAGATTACCTGCAACTGGTCGGCGACCACCTGGTCGCCGGTGGTCGGAAACCGGTCGTAAGCTTGGTGTAATTGGGCCCTTAGCCACGAGCGGGTAGATGCCCACAGTAATATGCATCTGTACATATACGTCATCTCATATCATGATGCATGAAAGGGGCTGCTACCACATAACTGTGAGGTATTCGCCCGTGAGAGTAAAGCCGTGAGATGGAAGGCGTGGAGTTGATGTAGAATAAGTGAGAGTGACTCGTGAGAGTGCCTCGTGAGAGGAAGTATTACTAAACTATATTTACTCGGTGTCTGTATATTTCGACCACTGTTTGGTGTCCACTACGTAAATATACCGTTTGTTGCTATGTTATATATTTTTTATATATTTCAAAGTAAAAATGTACTTTCTTGTACTGGAAAACACACAAAAATAGATATAAATTTTCCTTTGCAAGTACCCGGGACTGCGTCCAAATTGATGTACCACAACAAGCAATTTTTATCAAAATATGTCGAGCCGACTCAAACATTTCAAATAGCAAGCAGCACATCGAAATAGCAAATCCTCATGAAGCCACAAGGTGACCTTATTTCATGTTATCATCTAACTACACAAGTCCATTGGCACTACAAAAAAGTAGACCACTTCTCACGAAGCCTGAAGTCCTGAAGTTTTCAGGTTTGTAGGGTTAGGGCGTCGTTACTTGCGGCGAAGGTCGTGAGGGGATGGCGGTTCGAACCCTGCCACCGGCGAAGTTGAACCAAGGGCATAGTTCATTAAATTCCACGCTTTAAAGTTCTCTGTGAGGGGCACCGTCCTTGCCTTCCGATAAGGGGGAGTTTGTGACGTTAAACCACATCAAGGGAGGACGATACACAAGGGAGAGAGGAAAGCCGGAGAGGCAGGAAAGATGACATACGATGTCTTGAATTACTCGTATAAGGAAATACAACGATACACGACACTGGAATCGTAAAATTCCCTTGGGGGCCATTCTCCCTTGCGATTGCAAGACCATGAATGTGAAAGTATATCCGCACGCACGCACGCGCGCGCATACACATACACACACACACACACACACACACACACACACACACACACGACTCGATGGCGCGGTTGGTAGATTCCCCCTACTGTCGCTATGGCGGTCCGGGTTCGAATCCTGCCCAGGGCTGAAATAATTTCAGTATCGCTGTGCTTCGAGTCGTTACTCCAACTCGCGTGGGCGATGAGTTGGGTGTGTGTGTGCGTGTAAGGTCACAGCATTACCCATAGATCAGTCATACGAGCACTGAGCTCTCCTCCGGGAGGGATATAGCTGCCGATCACGTGTCCAACACGTGATCCAAAGACCATAGTGAATCAAACAAACACACACACACACACACACACACACACACACACACACACACACACACACACACACACACACACACACACACACACATACACACACACACACACACACACACACACACACACACACACACACACACACACACACACACACACACACACACACACACACACACACACACACACACGACTCGATGGCGCAGTTGGCAGAGTTCCCGGCCGCCACTACAGCGGTCCGAGTTCAAGTCCCGCCTAGGGCTGAAATAACTTCAGTATCGCTGCGCTGCGAGTCGTTACTCCAACTCTCGTGGGCGGGGAGTTGGTGGGGTGCGTGTGAGGTTACAGTGTTACCCATAGATCGGTCATACATGAGCTCTGAGCACTCTTTCTTGAGGGTAGTAGCTGTCGATCACGAGTCCAACAAGTGATCCAAAACCATGGTAAATCACACACACACACACACACACACACACACACACACACACACACACACACACACACACACACACACACACACACACACACACACACACACACACACACACATACACCTCCAGCGCAAAATGCATTCACTGATAATACAGGCCATTACTGTCTCCTTTGAGCAAGGGTGGGGGGCTGTAGTTTTTATAATAGCTGCCGATCGAACATTTTATTCACTTCCACAGCGCCCTCTCAGTAGTGAAGGAGAGAAAAAAGATGTTGGATACGGGTTTTCCTTGAAAGTGAAACGAGGGTAGGTAGCTTGCGAGATTAAATTGAAGGTAAAAGGAGGGAGGGAGGGAGGAAGGGAGGGAGGAAGGGAGGGAGGTAGGGGGGGGCGAGGAGGTAAAGGAGGAGTAGAGTTGGAAGAGGAGTTTGAGAAGTGGGATGGTAAAGGCGAGAGTTATGATAAGAAAGGGAGTGGAAGGGAGTGCCAAGGTCGTAGGATCTCTCTCATCCTGTTTTCTGGTTCCTGATTCTCTGTTGAGTGTAATCATTTGGTCTGGGGAGTTAAGCTTCTGGGTTTAACAATGGGTGGTTCTTCTGTTTTAGAGCCCTCACGGGATACATTACATGTAGCCCGCACGGGATCCATTGCATGTAGCCCGCACGGGATCCATTGCATGTAGCCCACACGGGATCCATTACATGTAGCCCTCACGGGATGCATTGCATGTAGCCCTCACGGGATCCATTACATGTAGCCCGCACGGGATCCATTGCATGTAGCCCGCACGGGATCCATTGCATGTAGCCCGCACGGGATACATTACATGTAGCCCGCACGGGATACATTACATGTAGCCCTCACGGGATCCATTACATGTATTTCCCACGGGATCCATTACATGTAGCCCGCACGGGATCCATTGCATGTAGCCCGCACGGGATCCATTGCATGTAGCCCGCACGGGATCCATTACATGCATCTCGCACGGGATCCATTACATGTACTCCACACGGGATCCATTACATGTAGCCCGCACGTGATCCATTACATGTAGCCCGCACGGGATCCATTACATGTAGCCCGCACGGGATACATTACATGTAGCCCGCACGTGATCCATTACATGTAGCCCGCACAGGATCCATTACATGTAGCCTGCACGGGATCCATTACATGTAGCCCGCACGGGATCCATTACATGTAGCCTGTACGGGATACATTACATGTAGCCCGCACGGGATACATTGCATGTAGCCCGCACGGAATACATTACATGCATCTCGCACGGGATCCATTCCACGTGGTCAATTTTGGCTCTTAAGTTCCTCTTCGATTATCGTTCTTATTCTGAATCGATCTATCTATATCTGTGTACTAAACTAAGGGACTTTTCCTCATTATAAGAGGGGTAGCCAACTAAGGCGCGCACCCATTCTACCCCCATCAATCGTCTATTGTTTCCCTCTCGTCTTAGCTTCTCGTGGATAAAGGGTCATCCCTGTCTCCTGCCCACTCCCTTGGTCATAAGCAATGCAGTAAGGCGAAGTACATCCCCTGCAGGGCCGTTTGATTTACAAAAGAAAAAAAAAAATCAGAATAGAAAAGAAATATTCTGAGGGTCTATATATATATATATATATATATATATATATATATATATATATATATATATATATATATATATATATTCATGAATTTCCAAAATGTGTGTGAAGACTCAGCAAACTAAGGAGATGAAAGACCAGACAAAGGTTCGAGTCCTGATAAGAAAATAAAGTCATGAAAGCTACCATACGTATGAAGGGAAGTTTTTAACCACCCAAAGTTTTTCATGATATAAAATTCAGATTATCTGTCTGGTGTATATTTTTTTTACCTATTCAAGAAAATTACCTGTTAGCTAAATGACACTTAGAAAAATGTATTACGTACTCGATTAAAAGAAAAATACATTGATGTCGAGAGAACTGTGGAGTGGGTAAAAACTTTTGCTTGTGATTGTGCATACAAGACCATCTCGATTACTTTTTCCTCTGTGTTAACGCACCCTACGAGTTTTAATTTTTTTTTCTTTTTTTTTTTTTTTTTTTACTTTTTTTTTTTTTTTTTGCTGGACACCAATCGATTTCATTCAGCTTAAAGAACACCATTTTTTCTTTAATGGTATTTGAGTCTTAACGTCCTTGACAGGTATCTGAAAACCTCGGTCCAATCCATCTCAAGGAGCCAAAAGCAATCTCGTTAAAACTCGCTTCAATACCTCGACATCCCACCCACGACACAACCAACACAGACGCGCATCGTGGTCGAAGCACGGCCTGGTCCTTCCAGGATCCAGGTCTGATTTGTTGGCAAACCTCAGGTTACTTATATATATTTATTCGTTCGTGTTTACTTATCAACTATTCTTTTTATTTACTTGTTTTATTTATCAATTTACTTATTCTAGTAATTTATTCACTTATCTGTTTATTTGTTCATTTATTTATCAATTATTCTTTTTATTTACCTATTCTATTTATCAGTTTTACTTTATTAATTTATTCACTTCTGTTTATTTATTCATTTATTTATCAACCATACTTTTGTACCTATTTTATTTATCAGTTTACTTATTTTATTAATTTATTCGTTTATCATTTATTCATTCATTTATCAACTTTTTTATTTACCTATTTTATTTATCAGTTTACTTATTTTATTCATTTATTCACTTATCTATTTATTTCTGTATTATCAATTTTCTTATAGATTTCATTGATTTGTTCATTTTCTATCCTTAGCTAAAACAAATCCACACGTGATGAAAATTGGACACGAAGAACTCGAAAGTTTTTTTTTTTTTCCTTCGATGATATATTGCACTAAAAGAATCTCAGATGACGTCTTTGCAGCAAGTTGATGAATTTAGAGTCTTCCATTTGTAATGATTATTTCACCAAGCTTCAGAGTTCCACTGTAACAATGACTAACGCAAACAATATATCGATTCAATGACCTTATCTTTACAACCTTAAACTTCAGTAACAGACTTTGTAACACGATTCTTTTTAATTTCAATTTTCAAAAATGTATAACTTTTTATTTTGTAATGTTATTTATACAAATTACGGCCCGTCATTCATTCAAGATTCATTTTCTCAATATATGACGCAAAGGTGATTTGACATTTGAAAATTCGAAAAATAAAAGATTGTAATGCAAGTCCTTTCTTTTCAAACAAATTCACTTAAGTCACTTATATGTGATAGTAGCTTTACTTTCGTAGTGACAAGTGAACATTGTAAAGTAACTTCTATAACGTTAATCAAACATTTTTAATTATCTGGCGATAATAGGGATCAGAACAATTTTTTTTTTTTTTTTTTTTTTTCAGACAGAGCTATGGTGATCCTATCGCAAGCATAAATCGAACTTCGCAATATTCTCACTTGCAGAGAGCAATGGCCCACATAAATTGGAAACCGAACTTAATTTGGTGCCGCACGGTCTCTCTAGAAACCAGCATCGTTTAGAAAACCAGTGATAATCATAGGTAAAACCCCATCTCGTAAAAGTACGTTCTGTTCCGTACTATTATTAAACTTCCACAGCACAATGGCGGGTGATGCACATTATACATGGCACCATATATGCAAAAGAAATCACTTGAATGCGTGATTCTAATTATGCAAAAAAGAAAAAAAAAAAAGGAAAATAAAGGAAATGAGACCGAGTGCTTTCGTCTATTCAGGCATTTTCATGTCTGAATGGACGAAAGCGCTCGGTCTCATTTCTGTTATTTTCCTTGTGGTTTTTCGGCATGGCATCATGTTTGGATAAACGTGTTAGTAGTAGGTACGGTGGAAATGATCGGCCTCGTACTTTGCAGCACAAAGAAAAACAGACCGAGCGCTTTCGTCTATTCGGACATTTTCATGTCTGAATAGACGAAAGCGCTCGGTCTCATTTGTTATTTTCCTTTTTTTTTTCTTTGCATGGAATAATATCTGGATAAACGTGTTAGTTGGTTCTGTTGAAATGATCAGCATCGTACTTTGCAGCTCGAAACAAAGCAGACCGAGCGCTTTCGTCTATTCAGACATTTTCATGTCTGAATAGACGAAAGCGCTCGGTCTCGTTTCTGTTATTTTCCTTGTGGTTATTCGGTATGGTATCATATATGGATAAAAACAGCCCCATTACATACAAGTGGAAGGTCCTATACTTGCTGTATCTTCAACAACAAGGATACATTAGATACACGTAAAATACAATAGGCATTCCAACCAGGATGCAATGCTGAATACAGTTTGGAATTTATCGCGACAGAGGCCGAAAATGCACCCGAGGCTAGTGCGCGCAATGCATGAATATATTTTCTTCCTTTTCGCAAAAGCATCAGTCACCCCTTGATTTTTAACTACACAAATACAACCTTTGTCTCCCGTACCGCGTGTTCCTTCACAATACCCGTTTCGCGATTTATTTCTTATCTAATCGTGTTAATACAACAGTATCTGGTATATGGATGTTTGTCAGTCTGAATCATTAGGATTTATCAGGACATTTCCTTGCGATTGTTTATTTTACCGAGTTTGTATCATCACAAGTGAATCACGGAGGAAGCACGTTCAGGGTCAGCCAGATATTTTTCTGTCTTTCTATCTCTCTCCTTTTCTCTTTCTCCCTTTCCCTTGTTTCCCTTCTCTCTCTCCCCTCTCTCCCCCTTCTCTCTTTTCTCCCCTTCTCTCCTCTCCTTTCTCTCTTTCTCTCTCCCCTTTCTTTTCCCTCTCCCTGTCTCTCCTCCCCCTCTCCCCCTCTCTCTCCCTCTATCTCTATTTATCTATATCTATCTATCGATCTATATCTCTCTCTACCTCTCTTTCCTTCTTTCTCTCTCTGCCTCTCTTTCCCCTTCGCTTTCTCTCTCTCTTTCTCTGTCTCTGTGTCTCTCTTTCTCTCCCTCTCTCCACAACACAATCGCGCCGGGTTGACGCCAGGTCGTACCATGAATGAAAAGAACATTAAGTGTTATCGTCCCGACTGGCCAACGAGAGTACATGATGCGTTCCCTCACTTATCCAACAACCTGACTATCCATCCGCTCATGCTATCGCTCGAGGGACCAATGATGAGTTCTTGTATATGGAGGTTCCGCGAGACAGACGCCGACGAAAATGATCTCTTCGGTGTTTGTCTTCAAGTTCCAACAACGCCTTTACCTCTCTCTCTGGAGGTGCAACCCCTAAAGGCTGACATTCGGTCTCCGAACAAGACTCAAGATCTCTATAAATTGAAATAACCTTCCCCTCCCCATTTTCTTATTTTCTTTTATTTATTTATTTATTTATCTATTTTTGCTTATTTAAATATTCCTTTTTTCATATTGTTTGCCTACTTAAGTTTTAGTCATTTTTGGCAAGAGGAAATCTCATGAAGGATAAAAGCTACAATCTTAAAGGAGGTTTATAGAGAAGTCGAATAGGTAATAAAACACACAATAGTCCAAAGTTTCCCCCTGGGGAAATAACAATTACTACTAATTTGAAGACATAAATCAAAAGATTACACAATCAATATATTAACTGAATTGATCAATTCACCCGTGATATAAAGCGTCGTTCCTTGAATCAACTATTTGCAACAAAAAACTAAGAATTGATCAGAAACAAATTAACAAATGAATAAGCAAACACGCAAATACATACACAAGTAAACAAAACTCTCGCAGCAGCAACTGCCTACGATTTTGCTAAGTCGAGAAAGAGAAAGAGTTTGGCTCCAACGAAATTACTTAAAAGAACAGGAGGAAGGAGAACTCCTTTTCTGCCGCTATATTACAAGATAAGATATTCCGTTTAACGGGAACCGTCTCGCAGCTGAGCCCAAGCTTCTCGCTTGAGCACCTCCCCCCCTCCTTTGCCCCCTCCCCCTTTCCTCCTTCCTCCCCTCACCCTCTCGTCTCCTACCTCCCTCCTTTCCCCCGTCCCCAGCCTCCTTCCCCTCTCCCTTTCCCCTCCTCCCTCTCCACATCTCCCCTTCCACATTCCCGTCTCCTATTCTGAAGAATATACAGGTAAGTCAAACAGTAACACATAAACACCATCACTGTCTGCAACACCGATGCCAGCAATGAAATCACAAAATAATATTTGGAGCTAGAGCAATGCTTTGAACACCATCATCATCATTTACACCAACTTTTCATGGCTATTATCATCATCAATACCACCACTATCATCATCACCACGATCAACATCACCTCCACCACGATCATCACCACCACCATCATGTTCATCAACACTGTCACCATGATCATCACCATCACATTCATTATCACTATCATTATTAATCACTATCAACATCATCACTATCACCGTCATCACTATCATCGCTGTCATCATTACCATCACCATCATCACCGCTATCACCATCATCACTGCCATCATTATCATCACCATCATCACTATCATCATATCACCATCATCACTATAATCACCATTATCATCACCATCGTCACTATCATCGCCATCCTCACTATCATGGCCATCATCACTATCATCACCATCACTATCATCACCATCATCACTATCATGGCCATCATCACTATCATCACCATCACTATCATCACCATCATCACTATCATCACCATCATCACTATCATCACCATCATCAAAGGCAAATATCGCTAACAATACAACCTTTGCCTCCGTAGCATCAAACGAAAGTATGCATCTCCTTCGTGAAATCTAATCTCGATAATAAGAAAGAAGAACGTGAAGGACAAGAGCCGAAAGGGAGGGCAAGGAGAGAGCGAGGGAGGAAAGACGACGAGGTAAAACAGGGGGGGGGTAAGTGAAGGAGAAGGGGGGGAGGGAAGTGAGGAGGAAGTGGAGGAGAAAGGAGTGAAGGAGGAAATAGTAGAGGAAGGAGGGAGTGAAGGAAGAACGAGTAGAGGAAGAGGAAGTGAAGGAGAAGTGGGGGGAGAAAAGTGAGGAGGGAGTGGAGGAGGAGGAAGTGGAGGAGGAGGGAGTGGAGGAGGAGGGAGTGGAGGAGGAGGGAGTGGAGGAGGAGGGAGTGGAGGAAGTTGGGTTGCAGAAGGAGGGAGTGGAAGGAGAGGGAGTGGAGGAGGAGGGAGTGAGAGAAGGAGTGAGTGAGAGGAGGAGGGAGTGGAGGAGGAGGGAGTGGAGGAGGAGGGAGTGGAGGAGGAGGGAGTGGAGAAGGAGGGAGTGAAGGAGAAGGGGGGAGGAAAGTGAGGAGAGAATGGAGGAGGAGGAGAGAGTGGAGGAGGAGGAAGGGAAGGAGAGAGTGGAGGAGGAGGAGGAAGAGAAGGAGAGAGTGGAGGTGGAGGAGGTGGAAGGGAAGGAGAGAGTGGAGGAGGAGGAGGAAGGGAAGGAGAGAGTGGAGGAGGAGGAGGGACTGGAGGAGGATGGGTTGCAGGTGAAGGGATTGAGGGAGGAGGGAGTGGGAGAGGACGAAGGGAGGTAGGAAAGAACGAGGGAGGGCCGAAGAGATGAAGATGTTAACAATATATAAGAAGGGAGGAGGGAGTGAGGGAGGAGGGAGTGAGGGAGGAGGGAGGGAGTGAGGGAGGAGTGAGGGAGTGAGGGAGGGAGTGAGGGAGTGAGGGAGGAGTGAGGGAGTGAGGGAGGGAGGAAGGGGAGACACTGGATTCCGTGGAAGGGATGAACAGCACTCTGGATATGCAGTGACGTGAATTCGGAAAATTCCATTTAGAGTCGAAGTATCCAAGTTCCTTCGTCGATGACCCTAAGACTGACCTGCCTACCTCCCTCCCTCTCTCCCTCCATCCTTCTCTTTCTCTCTCCCTCCATCCTTCTCTTTCTCCCTCCCTCCTTCCTTCTCTTTCTCCCTCCCTCCTTCTTTCTCTTTCTCCCTCCCTCTCTCCTACTGTCCCTCCCCCTCTCTCCTACTCTTCCTCCCTCTTTCCTACTCTCCCTCCCCCTCTCTCTTCTACTCTCCCTCTCTCTCCCACTCTCATTTCCTCCCAATCTCTCTCCCACTCTCCCTCCCACTATCTCTCTTCCTCTCTTCCTTTCCCTGTCTCTCCCTTCCCCCCTTTCTCTTTCTCTCTCTCACTCTTTTTCTCCCTCTCCCCCTTCTTTCTTTCCCTCTCCCTGACCTCCCCTCTCTCTCCCTCTCCCTCTCTCTCTTTTTTTATATATTTTCCTTACCATTTAAATTTCACATTCTTTACATGACTATCTATCTCCAGGAGAAAATAACCTCATTTTCTCCAAAGGTCTAAAATGCGTCACATTAGCGTAATGAATTATTGTTCTCTTGACAAATGGGGAAACCACAGGTGGCAGGAGACCTTAGGACGTTTGAGAAACGACCTCGTATACACTTTTCCGTGGACATGGAAAGACAGGGGAGGTGCAACCTTGATGGGCTGGCACTTTGTCCTCGTGTCAGGCGCAAGGCATCTCTACCCAATTTCTGCTATTTTCCTGCAAAGTTGCTAAGATAGCAACTTTTTTTCCTGACACATAGCTAAGGTAGTAAATAGCGAGACCCGTCTTTATTCTTTTCCTGTTAGCTGGCGATATAGGAACAGCCAGGCAATTAGCTCTAAAATTTCAATTTTCTAAAACGCTCCACTTTGCAGTGCAATTATGATCACACAGTAAATTGGGTTCCTTTCAGAACTGGGCGAGGCGCTGAAAACGGCATATGAATGACAATACTTGCAGAAAACGGCATATAGATTATTAATATTATGAACGATATTGACAATACTTGCCCTCCCCCTTCCACTGCATGGCTCTTCAATATTCTTTCTACTTTGTTCATATTGTGCAATATTATTGCAATATTGTCAATTTCGTAGGGGTGACGATTAAGCTAGGAAGCGAAAACCTCCAAGGTCATCAACCTTGTGTGTTAGGATAGCCAGGGCTGGTGACAATTACTAGTTGCCTATGAGGATTACTGGTGGCGTAATCGGGAGCGTGTTCGTCTCGCATTTGCTTAATTCTGAGTTCGAATCTCACAATTCTCTCCGATTCCCAATAGTAAGTGACTTATCTGACCCATCAGTACCTAAAGCCCGTTGGGCAAAGGTGACGGCTTCGGCCGCAGCTACGTGCCTCCTGGTGTACGCTCCTCACTTATCGTGATCGAATATAAACTCTTGTCCTCTTAGAATATAGGCCAGATCTGAACCAAACGCTCCACAACGGAAGCCAAGACGAGGGACCCGAAGACTGGAAACAAGCTACGGTTACACTAGTCAATGGAATGATTGGATTCCAACGATTCAGTTGGATTTTGTCCAAGGTTGGAGTGTAGCCATAGCTATAACTTACGGTTACTCTCCGGTTACACTTCAACCTTGGACAAAATCCAATTGATTTGTTGGAATCCAACC
>NC_134808.1:43785892-43793392 GCF_046742065.1 Oratosquilla oratoria
GGTGATGGTGGTGGTGGTGGTTTTGGTGGTGGTGGTATTGGTGGTGGTGGTATTGGTGGTGGTGGTATTGGTGGTGGTGGTATTGGTGGTGGTGGTGTTGGTGGTGGTGGTATTGGTGGTGGTGGTGGTGGTGGTGGTGGTATTGGTGATAGTATTGATGGTGGTGGTATTGGTGGTGGTGGTATTTGTGGTGGTGGTATTGGTGGTGGTGGTATTGGTGGTGGTGGTGATTCTGGTGGTGGTGGTGATTCTGGTGGTGGTGGTGATTCTGGTGGTGGTGGTGATTCTGGTGGTGGTGGTGATTCTGGTGGTGGTGGTGATTCTGGTGGTGGTGGTGATTCTGGTGGTGGTGGTGATTCTGGTGGTGGTGGTGGTATTGGTGGTGGTGGTATTGGTGGTGGTGGTATTGGTGGTGGTGGTATTGGTGGTGGTGGTGGTATTGGTGGTGGTGGTATTGGTGGTGGTGGTATTGGTGGTGGTGGTATTGGTGGTGGTGGTGATTCTTGTGGTGGTGATTCTGGTGGTGGTGGTGATTCTGGTAGTGGTGGTGGTGATTCTGGTAGTGGTGGTGGTGATAGTGGTGGTGGTGGTGATGGTGGTGATGGTGATAGTGGTGGTGGTGATGATGGTGGTGACGGTGATGGCAACCGCAGCGGAGGCGACAAAAGGATGAAAAATGAGAAACCTTGAAAACACGAAAGAAAGGAATAAAAAAAAATGAGGAGGAAGGGGGAAATGGAACAAAGGAAGAGGAGAAAGAAAACAAGGATGACAAAGGAGAAGGCCCAGCAGGAGCGACTGCACCATCACCAGCAGGAGCAACTGCACCAGCACCAGCAGTACCACCAGCAAACGGGGGTGGAACTAATTCACTGTTTGCTGTACCTTCGTCGGAAACAGAGACATAAATCTTTTGCATTTGTGGTTCCACCGCTAGCCATGAATAACCCTAATGGAAAACCTGAAGCCTCAAGTTCATTCACCTTAGCAACCTTGAAAGACTTTCTTCTGGCGAGTTCCCGGCGATTCTATTGTGTCCACTCCGTATAGCATATCGACTTCAACGTTTTTAATATGTAAATATTTTGGGGACTTCAGTGGAATCCCTAAGGACCAAAGTTATCAAATATTCTTGTAGGAATGAAGACTTATCTCTACTTAAAATAGGAATTCTAGTCATGTTTATACTTCAACTATCATTCCATCTTCGTACATACATACATACATATACCAAAGGCTTTTCCCCCTTACACGGGGGGTAGCCAAAAAGAAAAAGGCATAGAAACCACTCCCACCCATCTTCGTACCTTCCTTAATTAAATCTCCGCTATACCACCTCTATTACACCACCTTAGTGCGATATTTTCCCCAAGAATAGAAACGCTCGTTATTGATAAAAAATTGATTTTGGCAGTTCAGAATCCGCTTCGAGATCAAATAGATCACTTGCCTTTAGGCAAAATAAGATCATTTGAGGAAAAATATCGTCCAGTGATACCAGAACACAAACTCTAAAGGGTTGAACCTCCTCGACAATGTTGAGGCAATGTGATCACCCGACATTCCTTCGCTCTTCCTCTCACCTGTTCCTCATAACAGGAAGAAATTTCGAGGTTCCGTGACCTCCTTACTTTAGACTCCCAAACCTCCGAAAGAGAGTTCGTTAATACATTTCCCAAATCCCAAGATTCCTTTCCGCGTGTCACATGTTTCCTTAAAATGTGAAAACAAGTTCATCTTTCTATTTTCAAACAATCATCTCTTTTGAAGAACATTAACATCAAACTGTCTATCACATTCAATGAAACATGAATATGAGAAAATCTTTAAAACGTGAAGACAAGTTCATCTTTCTATCTTCAAACAATCACCTCTTTTGAAGAACATTAACAACATTAAACTGGCTATCACATTCAATGAAACATGAATACGAGAAAATCTTTAAAAATGTGAAGACAAGTTCATCTTTCTATCTTCAAACAATCACCTCTTTTGAAGAACATTAACATTAAACTGGCTATCACATTCAATGAAACACGAATATGAAAAAAATCTCCTTCCCAGATATACCCTCTTTTCTATTTCTCTCATGCAGGTTAGTTTCCGTTTCTGTCGCGCAAGAACATTCTTTGAGTACATAAACCTTGAGACTGTGGCATCACAGGAACAACAAGTACGATTAAAAAGATTTATCTGAAGCTTTCATGAGACTAAGGACCTCCAGAAGCGTGTCTGGATCTCATCTCCACTTGACGTTTGACCTGCTGACTTTTTGAGGGCTGACTGCAACAGACACAAAAACAAAGATACATACAAACCGCAGACAAACCACAGAAACCGACACGAACAAGCCCAGACAGACAGACAGACAGACATAAGCGGACGGAGAGGGACGTGAACAATCACGACGAAATGGAAGAACAAACATGACACATACAACAAAACATGACACGACATGATACAGGACACGACACAACACACAACACAAGACACGACAAGACAGGACACAGGGCACGACACAGACACAACATAAGACACGACATAGCACAGAAAACAACACAAGACAACACGACAAGACACGAGAAGACACGATACGGCACAGAACACGACACATGCCAAAAGACACGACACACGATACAACAAAGAACACGACACACGATGCAACACAGAACACGACACAACCTTTTCTTCCCTCCGTGTCTTACACTGAAACTCTGAATCAGACAAGACATAGACCAGAATCCCAACCTTGTCGTGGGTTCTCCTGTTCCTTCAGTTTCCTTTTGCGGTATTGAATATTTTGTCTTGAACTGGATAGAAATGCCGACGACGGTAGAGAGGGGGAACATAAGAACGTAAGAATGAAGGAGACTGCAGGAGACCATAAGGCCTACACTAGGCAGTTCCTTGTCCATTACCACCTGTCATCCCCATACATAAAGTTGTCTAACAGTTTCTTAAAACAACCGATAGTTTCAGTGCTTGCTACTGATTGGCCTATACTGTAGTTGCACATAGACGATTTATCTCCCTTTTTGAAAGCTGGAACAACGTTTGCCTGCACCCAAGCAATAGGCACAAAACCAGTGTCTACCGATTTATTAAATATTCCTGTTAGTTGTTCGCAGGATTCAAATTTACACTCTTAAAGCACTCTCGGAAAAGATTTCGTCTGGACTCAGGGATTTTGTAGCTTTAGTTTTTTCAATCTGTTCGACTACTTCTACCTTACTAATGCGTTAGTCTACTTTCTTCATCCTCAGTGAAAAAAATTTCCCCAACAATGGTGGACCATAAAAAGGGGTGAGGATGGGCAGGTAGAAGGGTTATCTCCCTCAAGGGTCATTGGAGGAAGCTGGAGGAAAGGAGGGAGAGGGAGGCGAGGGACAAGGAGGTGGAAGTGGAGGTGGAAGTGAAGGTGGAGGATTGAGGAGAGAGAGAAGGAGAGGGAGAGGGTGAGGGAGAGGGTGAGCAAGATATAGAGAGGGAGAGGGAGATGTAGAGAGGGAATGGGAGATGTAGAGAGGGAGAGGGAGAGAGAGAAGGAGAGGGAGAGAGAGAAGGAGAGGGAGAGAGAGAAGGAGAGGGAGAGAGGGAGGGAGATATAGAGAGGAAGAGGGAGAGGGTGAGCGAGGTGTAGAGGGAGAGGGTGAGCGAGATGTAGAGGGAGAGAGAAAGAATGAAGTTGATGTAGAGATGGAGAGGGAGAGGGTGAGGGAGATGTAGAGAGGGAGAGGGAGATGTGGGGAGAGAGAGAGAGAGAGAGAGAGAGAGAGAGAGAGAGAGAGAGAGGGAGAGAGAGAGAGAGGGAGAGAGAGAGAGGGTGAGGGAGAGGGTGAGGGAGAGGGAGAGGGCGAGCGAGATGTAGAGAGGGGGAGGGGGAAGGAGATGTAGAGTGGGAGAGAGTCAGCGAGATGTAAAGAGGGAGAAGGTGAGGGAGCTTAAGAGTGGGAGAGAGGGAAGGAGATGTAGAGAGGGAGAGAGGGAACGATATGTAGAGAGGGAGAGAGTGAATGAGATATAGAGAGGTAGAGAGTGAGGCAGATATAGAAAAGGAGAAGATGAGGGAGATTAAGAGTGGGATACAGGGAACGAGATGTAGAGAGGGAGAGGGGGAAGGAGATTTAGAGAGGTAGAGAGTGAGAGAGGGAGAGAGGTAGAGGGTGAGGAAGAGAGAGGGAGAGAGACGTAGAGAGATAGAGAGCGCGGGAGATTCAGAGAGGAAGAGAGTGAGGGAGTAAAGGTAACCTACCCTCTCTCGCCATGAAGAGAAATGTCCGGTTTAGTTGAGCAAAGATTCGTATTGGGAAACGATGAACGCTGGGATGTGACACCTGATATCGGAGAGATTAATATTGGGTGATGAGCTTCGGGCGTCTTCCGGGTGCACTTTATGGCACTCTTATGACACGCTGTGTCCGGAGTGCCAGAAACGAGGTTCGTGTCCTCCAGGCTGATGTAAAGGCGCCTGGAAATTGTCATCAAAAGGGGAAAGTCCTTCGTGTGTGATGTTGTCCACCAAAGGCAGAAGTGGTGTTTATTGGTGACAAACCGTCAGTGAGGGTCGACGGGGGTTGGTGTTCGGTCCATGCTCCACCCTTGCTGGACAGCGAGTTTCCGTAGTAAAAAAAAAAAAAAGAAAAAAAAAAGTAAAAAAAAAAATACATATATATATCTCTCTCCAAAAAAAGACATGTCCATAAAAAAGACATGTCCATAAAAAAGACATGTCCATAAAAAGGACATGTCCATAAAAAAGACATGTCCATAAAAAAGACATCCAAAAAGACATATCCAAAAAAAAAGACATCCAAAAAGACATATCCAAAAAAAGACATCCAAAAAGACATATCCAAAAAAAAAGACATAAAAAAATCCAAGACAAAAAAAATACAAAAAGACATATTAAAAAAAAAAGACATGCCCAAAAATAGACGTCAAAAAAGACGTCCAAAACAGACATACCCCCCCCCAAAAAAAAAAAATAATAATAATAAAATTAAAAAAATACGTCCAGTAAGCGTGGAAGTCTCACGTGACCTATAGACTACAAAACCTTTATGAACGTATATACACTCTTCGCTGATGCTCCTGTGTGCTTAAACTCGCGCCTTGATAGCGTTTTAAGTCCAGCGTTTTCCGATGGTTTTCTATTACGTGTCGAAACATTTTCTGCAGTGATAATATAAATTCCTTTCGAAGTGTTATTAGTTTATACTCAAATTCCGCAATCCCATGAGGAGGAGGGAGAGGGACAGCGGGAAGAATTGAAGGAAGAGGAGGAGGAGGAGGAGGAGGAGGAAGAGGAGGAGGAGGAAGAGGAAGAGGAGGAGGAGGGGAAGCAGAGGAGGAGGGAGAGGCAGAGGAGGAGGGAGAGGTAGAGGAGGAGGGAGAGGTAGAGGAGGAGGGAGAGGTAGAGGAGGAGGGGGAGGTAGAGGAGGAGGGGGAAGTAGAGGAGGAGGGGGAAGCAGAGGAGGAGGGGGAAGCAGAGGAGGAGAGAGAAGAGGAGGAGGGGGAGGAGGAGGGGAGGAGGCGGAGGAGGAGGAGGAGAAGGAGGAGGAGGGAGAGGTGAAGGAAAAAGTGAAGGAGGTATGAGGAGGAGGAGGAGGAGGAGGAGGAGGAGGAGGAGGAGGAGGAGGAGGAGGGGAAAGAAGTTACGGAGGATGAGAAAGACGGGGTGGAGGAGGATGAGGAAGAGGAAAATTTAGATGTGAAGGAAGAGAAGAAAGAGGATGAGGAAGAGAAGAAAGAGGATGAGGAAGAGAAAGAGGAGACGAGGAGGACAAAGAGGAGGAGATGGAGACAAAGGTGAAGGGAGAGGAGACAGAAAACTATAGAAGACAGAGGGAGGGAGGAGGTGTAGGAGGAGGAAGGGATGGAGGAGGTGGAGGAGGAGGAGGCAGAGGGAAGGAGGAGGTGGTGGAGGTGTAGGAGGAGGAAGAGGTGTAGGAGGAGGAAGAGAAGGAGGAGGAGGTACCTGAAAGAAACAGGAGAGGAAGAAGGAGGTGGAGGAGAAGGAGGTGGAGGAGGAGGAGGAGGAGGAGGTGGAGGAAGAAGGAGGAGGAGGAGGAGAGGGAGGAAGAGGAGGAGGAAGGAGAGGGAGGAGGAGAGGAGAGGGAGGAGGAGAGAGGGAGGAGGAGAGAGGGAGGAGGAGAGGAGAGGGAGGAGAGAGGGAGGAGGAGAGGAGAGGGAGGAGAGAGGGAGGAGAGAGGGAGGAGGAGAGGAGAGGGAGGAGGAGAGGAGAGGGAGGAGGAGAGGAGAGGGAGGGGAGAGAGAGGGAGGGGAGAGAGGGAGGAGGAGAGGGGAGGGAGGAGGAGAGGAGAGGGGAGGGAGGAGGAGAGGAGAGGGGAGGGAGGAGGAGAGGAGAGGCGAGAGACGAGGAGAGGAGAGGGAGGAGGAGAGGAGAGGGAGGAGGAGAGGGAGGAGGAGAGGAGGAGGAGGAGAGGGAGGAGGAGCAGGAGGAGAGGGAGGAGGAGGAGGAGGAGGAGGAGGAGGAGGAGGAGGTAGGGGGGGAGGAGGAGGAGGAGGAGGAGGAGTGGGAAGCAGAGGAGGAGGCAGAGAATGAACAGGAACAGAGCAGGATTAAGAACAAGAGAACAGCAGAGCAATGAAAGTAGAAAGAGCAGATATAACATTAACAGAAGGTACAACAGCAGAAGCTATAGGAGCAGGGAGAGCAGGAAGAGCAGAAACAGTAGCAGATAGAAGAGCGCCAATATCTGTAACGATAACGATAACATTCATAATAATATTTATCTCAGAGGCCTGGAGTACGCTTTCATAAAGTATTCACAGTTTGAATTTGAATCTCGCGGACGACCGTTATTTCCGTTATAGCCACCTCGTTTAATTTGTACTCGCGTTGCTCTTATTTGTTCCACATTTTATTTCATTTGACGGACTTTGCAATTGAATGCAATTTACCGAGTAATTCGCACGGAGTATGATGGTTTCAGCTGATGACAACTGTTCATTTATTTTTCTTTTTTTATCGTCCGGTCTTGGTATTAGTTGCTCTATTTTGCATACATATGAATACGGGTTTTTTCGGTGCTTGATTATTACAGCAATCAGGGTTTTTTTTTTGTTTTTAAACCAGTTCCTACCACGGTGTACTATATAGATTTTTATTCATTCATATGTTCATCAATTCATTTGTTCTTTATTTCTATTTACTATTTTGATCTATTCATTTAATTACTCTACACTTATCTATTTGTCTATTTATCTATTCACTTATTATCTGAATAAGGGATGGAATGGGTGGAAATTATTTTATGCCTTTCCCTTTTTGGCTACCTCCCTTGTAAGGGGGAAAAAGCCTTGGTATATGTATGTACTTATTATTTATATACTCATTTAATTGTCCTTGATTTATACATTAAATTATTTATCTATTTTTACATCTATACAGTTACTTACTTCATTTACTTTGTGAAAAATCCAGAAGGTTTGGTTTTGCAACTAGAATGGGATGACCTAAGATTGACTGGGGTCTTC
>NC_134808.1:43805892-43810892 GCF_046742065.1 Oratosquilla oratoria
TGTGTGTATTATATACTTAAATCAACCTTCATGGAAAAAAAAATATACAAGACCTCATCAGCAGTGACAACCTTATTTGCACCTGTATGTTCTTTTCTGTTTTCAACCTTTGTGGCCCAAAGGGTCACAAAGGATTCTCTTAATACTAAAATCGTGTTCGAAATATTCCAGTAACGATATTGCAAATTAAATGTATTCGAAGCTCCAGTGGCGTTAAGTTTTTAGACACAAGAAATCCTGCTCCTGTACTATTGCCATTCCACCGATTATTCTGCTTCGCATTTCGCTCAGAATTGTTCGTTTTGTTTGATCAAAATTGCATCGATTACTTTGTCCTTTGTTATGTTTTATTTTTCTTTAATACTTTTTTAAACTCTAAAACTATCAAAGTGCCATCGTTACACTTTCACGTTAGATAGAAAAACTTTTTTGTTACTATATCTGAGTCTTAATAAAAATTACAACAGTTACCTTGGCCCTTGTTATTTCATTTTTTATTTTTCTTTAATACCTTTCTAAACCTCAAGATAATAAAAATGTCATTGTTCCACTGTTTCACATTAGATAGAAAAAACTTTTTATGTTACTATATCTAAGAGTCTTAGTAAAAAATTACAACTGTTACCTTGGCCCTTGTTATTTTATTTTTTATTTTTCTTTAACAAATTTCCAAGCTATAAACCAGCTAGGTATAGAAAATTGTTTAATGTTAAAATAATTTTGTTACCATATCTGAAAACCTTGATCTGTGCAATATAGCCTCACTGAGGGAAAAAAAAAAATAGAAAAAAAAATAAA
This sequence comes from Oratosquilla oratoria, assembly GCF_046742065.1. Classification (NCBI taxonomy): domain Eukaryota; kingdom Metazoa; phylum Arthropoda; class Malacostraca; order Stomatopoda; family Squillidae; genus Oratosquilla; species Oratosquilla oratoria. Next base: position 43,806,691 of record NC_134808.1, read on the forward strand.
TAAAAAAAATCCTTCTAGCGCACTTCCACTAAATAGTGCCTCTAACTCTGTAACAAATCAACAATTTCAGTCTTAATGATGTTTACGAAGAAAGCATACCGACAGGAGACCTTTTGGTCCATAACTAGGACGGATACTAAGACTTATGATGTTCTTCTGGGTTAGGCTAGGTGATTTTATTAATCTTCAAGGAAAACCTACAACAGGAATGGCCACGTTAACCATCATACAAAGATTTTATTTATAACAAATTACTCTTTTTTTTTTGTAAACCTTGTGTTCTACATGTCGCTACCTTTAGAATTTTAGTAAAACTTAAATGTACAAAGCACAACTAAGTACAGTTTTAGTACATTAAAAAACATTATTCATAAATGTAATGTCAAAATTGACATTGGTGATAGCGTTACTGTCACTCTCTATCACCACCAGTGACAATCCTTAGCTGAGGCCAATCCGAATTACCCGAACTGTGACAACCATCGTGTTATCTACCACAAATTCCATTTTATCATTTCAACTATTTCGTTTATTGCTGCAGTAGCAATGTTATCTATTTTTGCGAACAATCGGAGCAATGCATCGGTGATATCGTTTCTCTTTGTTTTGATACGTGACAAAGAATCTGCCCCAAATCCATTTTCCATCGTTTTTAAATTGTCCTTACTTTTCTCCCTGCAGAAGCAATGCTGCTTGGCTTGGGGCCAGGATAAATAATCTTGCTAATAATTGGGATGCATCAGTGATTTTACCGATGAAAGAGTAGAAGAAGGAGGAAGAAGGAAGAGAAGAGGATTTGAAAGAGGAGGAAGAGGATGAGAGAAATGAGGAATAGAAGAAAAAGGAGGAGGAGGAGGAGGAGGAGAAGGAGAAGGAGGAGGAGGAAGAGGAAGGGGACGAGGAGGAAAAGAAGGAAGACGAGGACGAAGAGAAGGAAGACGAGGAGGAAGAGGAGAAGGAGGAGGAGGAAGAAGAGAAAGGGGACGAGGAGGAAGAGAAGGAAGATGAGGAGGAAGAGGAGGAAAAGGAAGAAGAGGAAGAAGAGAAGGAATTGGAGAAAGAGGAGGAAGAGGAGGAGGAATAGGAGGAAAAGGAGGAAGGGAGGGTGGTAGTACCCACGTACAAACCTTCCTAGACCTACTCACAACTGGCGTATCGCTAAACTTGTTAACTTTATTTGGTCCCTCTAACAAATATTGTGACGGATTATGACTCTCCACTGACGTCTTTGCAAAGGCGGTAATTCTACTATTACCCTCGGATTCTCAAATGGGAGGCATTTTGTTCCCAGGAGAGGTTTTGGAGATCTAAGAGTAGAAATCGTAGCCAAAGAAATTTGTCAGAGGATGAAATCCAAGCCGGCTAGAAAACTCTTCCGTACACATTAAACTTGCGTCAAACAAAATATCTTTATACACAAACTAGAAAGGACAATCACGAACGATACAAAATGAAATAAAATTAGATATCATTAAAATAAAAACAAAATAAAACAAAACAAAATAAAAAAACAAAATACAAAAATTAAATGAAAAATTGCTGTTTTAATCTCAACCCGCTGGGTAATGTTCAATTACTGGAGTTTGAAAAACATGTTTATGAAACGATGATCGGGTGACATTTGACAAGTGGCCAACAATTGGAGATCTGGACACAGCGAACTGGACATGACGATCCGGACCTGAAGGCCGATAGTATTAATAGGCAGAGAAATACGAATTCGACAGAGATATATTATGGTACAATACAAGAGAACAAGCTTCTAATTTTGCTTTTAAATTGAATGTTTACCAGCTAATACAATAACTATTTTTTCATTTGACTACAATCAATAACTAAAATTGGTTTTTCTAAATGTTTCCAGTGTAAAACTATATTAGAAAAAAAAATCAGACAATTAAAAATTGGGAAAGAATTTAAGAAATTTGGGATCGCAAGGTAGAACTGCCTTGGAAGTCTCAGGCTTGTTTCACACGTATCGACTTTTCGCCGTGCGCCGTCCACAACACGACGTCTATAGAATCTTCCACACGTGGTCATGGTCGTGACGTGTGAAAGCGTCCAAAGACACCCATGGTTATTTGAGAACACGACGTCGCGTCATGGACGGCGCACGGCAAAAAGTCGATACGTATGAAATGAACCTTACTGTCCTTGAAGGGGCGTTGAATGCAAGTGAATATCAATATTCCTGCGTGAATCCATCTACATATATATATATATAATTATATATGACATGTGCAAGAATAAGCTTCTATATATATATATATATACTATTTACTTATATATATATACATACTTATATATACATACATAACATACATATATTAAGGAAGATACATAACATACATATATATACATACATATATATATATATATATATACATATACATATATTGAAAACAAAATTTCAACCCAGTCTCCTAGCAGTTTCAATCATCTTTCACAAACTTGAGACTAAATGTGATAAATTTGTAGACTAGGAGACGGAACAAGCGTTGTTCCTTTCCTATGTAATACAATTAGGAAAATACATCCAATAGATTTTTTCATAGCCTTTCAGACTAAGCACAACACACTTATAAGTGTTGGGATTACGTGTGAAGCAGCACGGGACAATAAAAAAAAATCAGCTTCGCTATAAAAAAAAAAAAAAAAAAAAAAAAAAATTGCTAGGATGCCAAGCTTTGATTACCCAGCCCGAAAATGGTCACACAATAGGTCATTTACAACTTCGAATGACGAAAACGTTTTCGAGTCTCCAAGTCATTTTGTTTGGGGACTTCGTAATTAACCAATTTACTACTAGAGGGACATATACAGGTTCCGTTGTTGGGGCAGGCACCAAACCTTTGTTCCTCTTTTTTTTTTCGCCTCCTTCTTCTCCTTCTCCTTCTTTTTCTCCTCCTCCTTCTTTTCCTCCTTCTCCTTCTTCTTTTCCTCTTCCTCCTTCTTCTTTTCCTCCTCCTCCTTTTTCCTCCTCCTCATACTTCTTCTTTTCCTCCTCCTCATCCTTCTTTTCCTCCTCCTCCTTCTTCTTTTCCTCCTCCTCATCCTTCTTCTTTTCCTCCTCCTCATCCTTCTTCTTTTCCTCCTCCTCATCCTTCTTCTTTTCCTCCTCCTCCTTTTCCCCCTCCTCCTCCACCTTCTTTTCCTCCTCCTCCTTCTTCTTTTCCTCCTCCTCCACCTTCTTTTCCTCCTCCTCCACCTTCTTTTCCTCCTCCTCCACCTTCTTTTCCTCCTCCTTCACCTTCTTTTCCTCCTCCTTCACCTTCTTTTCCTCCTCCTACTTCTTTATTTCCTCCTCCTCTTCCTTCTTCTTTTCTTCCTCCTCTTCCTTCTTTTCCTCCTTCTCCTCCTTCTCCTATTTCTTTTCTTTGTGAGGGTGGGGGTTGGTGAGCCAGATTAAGACCCCAAAATACTCCTGATCACAACGACCACCCACCCCTTAACTGTAATAAAATCAACTGCCACTTCATACACCATCATCCATCCAAGGAGCCACGGCACTGACGGAGTTGCTCACCAAACTTCTGTTAAGAGGATCGTTTCATCATTCTGAACTCTTCATCTTCCATGTTCCCGTGAACTCGGCTCTGATTACACTTCATCAGCTACCTAAACAATTTATCTTCTAATTTACCTTCAACATCGACAATTTGCCTCGTTTTGAAAGGGTAAATTGATCTTTCTTACGTGAAGAGAATCGCCCTGTCGCTGTGAACAAGCAAATATGTTTTAGCGATCAAAACATCGATCAAGGTCGTTTCAATAATGTCGATATGGTCATCAGCGCGGTCCATTTACAATGAAGCTAATTTCCTTGCCCCAGTTTTCGTGTGTGTGTGTGTGTGTGTGTGTGTGTGTGTGTGTGTGTGTGTGTGTGTGTGTGTGTGTGTGTGTGTGTGTGTGTGTGTGTGTGTGTGTGTGTGTGTGTGTGTGTGTGTGTGTGTGTGTGATTCACCATGGTCTTGGATCACCTGTTGGACTCGTGATCGACAACTATTTCCCTCCCGGAAGAGAGCGCAGAGCTCATATATGACCGATCTATGGGTAATGCTGTGACTTTACACGCACACACACACACACCCAACTCCCCGCCCACGAGAGTTGGAGTAGCAACCCGCAGCGCAGCGATATTGAAATTATTTCAACCCTGGGCGGGATTCGAACCCGGACCGCCGTAGTGGCAGCAGAGATCT
>NC_134808.1:43815892-43855892 GCF_046742065.1 Oratosquilla oratoria
CCAGCCATTCGAGAACCGTTTCAGTAAAATGTATATTACACACACATACACACACACACACACACACGCACGCACACACACACACACACACACACACACACATGGCGCAGTGGTAGCGTCCGCGGCCACCACTACGGCCGTCCGAGTTCGAATCCCGTCCAGGGATGAAACGATTTTAGTATCACTGCGGTGGGAGTCGTTACTCCGACTCTCGTGGGTGGGGAAGAGTGAGTGTGTGTGTGTGTGTGTGTGTGTGTGTGTGTGTGTGTGTGTGTGTGTGTGTGTGTGTGTGTGTGTGTGTGTGTTTATGTGTGCGCGTGTGCGTGTAAGGTCACAGCACTACCCATAGAACGGTGATATATGAGCTCTGAGCTCTCTTCCGGGAGGGAAATAGCTGTCGATTACGAGTCCAACACGTGATCCAAGACCATGATGAATCACATGTACAGTCATGAGTTAATTTCTGGCCCACGCTAAAGTCCTCACAATGTCAATATGATTTTTGTTTTGTACTTGATACATTTCTTTCTTTGTAGCATTTAGCTTGTAGTTATGTAATCTTCTTGAATAGATAAACGTCAGACGAAGAATTTGAATTATTTTGTTTTGGAAAACTAGGAGTGGGCCAAAACCTTTACCTGTGACTGTACATGCACACACACACACACACACACACACACACACACATACACACACACACACACACACACACACACACACACACACACACATACACACACACACACACACACACACACACACACACACGCATACGCATACACACATATGTATATATATGCACATATTTTTACAGCACTGGTCTTCCTCATCTTTAGGGAAGAAACCACCTATATTTCTGTACTCTATAGGATTTCTATTCCTATTTTCCCATGCTAATTATTTTGTTGTTATTTCCATTCATCTTTCAACTTAATCTTCCCCAGATGCCGTGCCTGAAACGTAAGCAAATTATACCGCACACATTACACAGAAGGCAATTCGCAATAAAGTTGGGAAAGAAGTAAAGAGAATGTCTTGACACTAAGAATGGCTGAGGATAGAACGATGAGCGTACGAGAAAATAATAAAATAATTTTATAGAATACAATAGAGCCTGAACTAGCAGTGATAATGAACATGGTATGGTTTGATGTCATCAACTCCCTTCTATCGAGAAGCTAGCACGGTGCCTCTTTCAGAGGACTTTGTACCGTGAAATTTGATCAACCATGCCCCTGGTTCAACTTCGCCAGTGGCAGGGGTCGAACCGTCATCCCCTCGACCTTCGACGCAAGTAACGACGCCTCCCGCTCGTCCAGCGAGTTTCCTGAGCTGGCAATACACGACAATAACCTCTATAAAACCCGGTGAATGACAACCTTTCCTTCCGAATCTACTTTCCATTTGAAGTATTGACTGAGTTCATGTGGACAATATTTCAATGACTTTGATGATGTCCGCACGGGTCAAATCAGTCTGTATTCTTTAATGGTTAGAAAAAAGCTACCACTCGGAAACGAGTGCAGATTGTTTTTGACTTCTATCTCTCCGTTCTTCTGTCCTCCTTAAATATTTCCCTCAACAGTTTTGTTGCTTATGGCTCCGCAACATCAAGGTCACATGGCACCGTTTGCAAAAAGTCTAAAGGCAGCAAAGATGGTAGGCCAAAACGTTTATATTATGAATAAAATATTGGTATGTAAAAAAAAAAGATAGAAGGTATCTAAAACGTGATCGGCTAAAATATAGAAACGGGCGAGTCAGATAGATTTTTTTTTTTTTTTTTTCTAAGTGATAACCCTCTTCTTTACAACTTTGTGACCCCATTTCTTTTGGTGTAATTCTATCCGCAGCTGAAACGCTGGTAGATGATGATAAAAAAAATGGATTAAAAAAATAATCAAACAAATAAATTAATAGATAATGAAAAAATCTTTACAATAATATTTACGACTTTTCCACAAAGTTTATCCTCCACTAAGTTATTTCATTCAACCTAGGAAAATTCTTTGTTTTCCAAGGACAAAACTAAAGAGACTTTTTGAAAATACAATGAGGCCACGGTTCCCCTTTGTCAATGCAATATTTTTTCCGAGTGTCTGCCACAACACAAGAAGACATCAATGACGCTATTTTTAAACGTCCATGAACGAAAACAATCTTTGCTCGCAACCTGCCCTGAACAGACAGATAGAGACAAACGAAATCCCAAAATGCCACTTGCAAAACGGAGTTGAAAAATACTGGAAGGATTGAAAAGTAGCAAAAACGTACAAGAACTCAACATCCCCTTTTCGCGCAGTAAGAATCGAGAAACCCGTGGTAGGGCAAAGCCCCGTCAGTTGTGACAAGCCGCTGTTTGTTTTTTTAGGCTGAGTAAGGTTATAGTGAAATTCTTTACACAAAAACATTGATACAAAGAAACAGTATCATGTATCCCAAAATGCCACTTGCAAAACGGAGCGGAAAAATACTGGAAGGATTGAAAAGTAGCAAAAACGTACAAGAACTCACCATCCCCTTTTCGCGCAGTAAGAAGCGAGAAAACCCGTGGTAGGACAAAGCCCCGTCAGTTGTGACAATGTACCGGGTGTGGCTATTTTATATGAAAGTCGAAATTGTTCGGCGGTATACTACAACCACTGACGTGTGTATACAAGGAGTACAAGCTCGGAACTGCCCTCCGCCAAGCTTAGGTGGGACTTCTCGAATGAGCGAGTATAACATTTGGTTCTTATTACGTATTTATAAAACACTAATAATACATACAATGATAATAATGTACAATTTCATAATATTTATAAAAAGGGAAAATATGTATTTCCCGATCTAATAACACGCATGTACAATAGACAATGATAAGTGTACAATGCTATATGTACGTATGTATAATATACAACGTAGGAGGCGAGTGCGAGAAGAAGCAACATACAAATACAATGTACGATAATATACAACATAGCATGCCAACACAACAAGCCGCTGTTTGTTTTTTTAGGCCGAGTAAGGTTATAGTGAAATTCTTTAAACAAAAACATTGATACAAGGAAACAGTATCATGTAACTGTTTCCTCAACGTGATATGTAAAGTTTACTTTGTGTGACAGCTACATTAGCATGGACTAATTTCGACACAAATTATGCAAGAGAGGATGACGACTACCCCCGTCCCCTGATAAATCAATTCTCCATTCATCAACTCCAGTTTCTCCCCAAATATATTCCCTTTGGCCTACTCCTCTCGGTTAATAAGAAAAAAAAAAAAATTACTTTCAACTCATTACGATGTTAACAATAAGGCATTCCTCTGAGAAAAAATACACAAAAATTCAATATATTCTCCAAATTGTAACTACATGTAACCCACTAACAATAAAGCATTCATCTGAAAAAATATATGAAACTTCAATATAATCTCCGAATTGTGACCATGATTGAAATAAAGTCTACTTGAATAACTGGGTATGTTTTAGCATGTAAAGAAGACCCCTATACAACGACTTGGGTCCTTCAAAAGCAGAAATTCCACAAATATATTTGTAATTACGAAGAGCAAGAGCATCAACACACAAGGGACCAAGAATCTATTCAAATACCAATGATTGAAGAGACAAATTAATGCACAATCAAGGAAAATAGTTTCATGATTATTTCGTGAGTTAAATATCATGAATCAATGATTACTGGTTGTAGGATGGCTGGTTGGTGTCTTTATATCAAGGAGTGGAGTATGTCTATTGAAAGCAATATAATGTAAAGGGACATTTACTCGATCAAACAGTTTGTCAAACCTGGTTTGTCAAACAAGGGTTTGAAGTGATTTTTAACCTTGTGAATGGGGTACTTGGTTGTCAAACGTGTTTGTCAAATGTGTTTGACAACCAAATACCCCCATTCACATGGTCAAACATCACTTCAAACGATTGTTCGAAAAAACGGGTTTGTCAAACCGTTTGATCGTGTAAATGTCCCTTTATGTTATTTTCGCACGGAATTCAAATACGGGATTGGCGAAAAAGGGACAGACAGGGACATGAACAACAGTCCAGAGTGCGTGTAGAATAACGTGCACATTATCCCAAACATGGCAAAAAATAACAAAAAAGATTATCAGCGTAGAAGAAAACAAGGCCATGATATTGTCGAGATGGTTCAGACATAGAGAGGGAATGGATTGAGGCGAGTTTGCAAAAACTGTACAAGTTGAAAAATGGAGGGTAGAAAGGAAAGAAAAACAGTGGAAAAAGAAATGGAAAACCGAACGAGAGTTTGAGTTAAAAGATAGTGAACGTGGAAACAACGAAAAAGGAAATTGGGTACAAATGAAACTGCACTGGTTAGGAAGATGTGATGGTAGTTTAGAGAAAGTCTGCATGTCCTTCATTACTGTGTTCAATTCTCCTGTGGTCTTTTGTGTTAACGGCTTGAAGATTTGTCCTGTTCTTTCAGTTCTTTGAATCCAAAACTAACCTTTACTTGGTAGTCAGCAAATTTGCACAAGTATCAAGTATTAACAAACATGTACATACGAGTATGTACTCACGTGCGTATACTTATGTACACGTATATACAAACGCACATTAACCTTACAAAGCTACATTTCCTCGATTTTTTTTTCGAACAAAACTGGAGTTCAAACATGTACACATACACTCACGTACGTATACTTATGTACACGTGCACACAAATGCATATTAATGTTACAAAGCTACATTTCCTCGATATTTTTCGAACAAAACTGGAATGAAAACATGCACACATGTACTCACGTACGTATTCTTATGTACACGTACACACACAAATGTACATTAATGTTACAAAACGTTGCCTCGATTTTTTTTTTTTTTTTTTTTTTTTTTTTTTTTTTTTTTTTTTTTTTTTTTTTTTTTTTTTTTTTTTTTTTTTTTTTTTTTTTTTGCGAACAAAACTGGAATACAATATTTCCAATACCGATGACATTCCACCCGGCGACAATGTGCCGTGCAAAGCGGCTTTCCCATAAACCGTCAAACCGTCAAGAGAAATAAAGAGCCTGGAAAACTAGCGGACGAGAGAGATGTAAAGATAAAGAAACGACACGGTTGTCGCGAGGCTACATGAGCGAGGCTACATGAGAGAGGTTTCCCCGAGGACGACGAACCGGCTCGAAGGGACGAGGGGGGCGATTCAGAACGAGGGAGAGGAACAGACTCGCTTCACAACATGGCTTCGAATACTGTGACCGATTCGAACTTGTGCTGTTTGTTGTCGGGTCGGTTTGTTCGGTTCATGAAACCCTTTCCTGGACTCTTGAAGGTTAAAAGCCGGAGCGGTAAACTCCTTTTAGGGCAAAGTTCGACTCGTGTTTATCTAGTTGCAGTTGAGCAATGTCATTCTTTAGTAAATCCAAAGTTTCCAAAAATAATTTTTATCAAAGTTTCAAATACTTAAGAAAAAAAGAAAGAAATCATGAAAAGAATTTTACAACATTTAAGGCATGCATTTCGAGCAAGAACAAAGCAAATATACAAAAAACATGAAGTAAAAAATGTGATATCGACAGAAAGAAAATGGCTAAAGAAAATGAGATGGTACAGCGATAACTCAAGATTCGGTCTTGTATAGTTCGAACAAAGGAATGTTACGAGACAAAGATTAGAAAAGAGAAAAGAGAAATGAGAAAAGAGAAAAGGGAAGAGAAAAATAAAAATGAGAAAAGAAGAGGAAGAGAGAGAGGAAGAGAGAGAGGAAGATAGAGAGGAAGAGAGAGAGAGAGAGAGAGAGAGAGAGAGAGAGAGAGAGAGAGAGAGAGAGAGAGAGAGAGAGAGAGAGAGAGAGAGAGAGAGAGAGAGAGAGAGAGAGAGAGAGAGAGAGAGAGAAGATAGAGCGAGAGAGAGAGAGAGAGAGAGAGAGAGAGAGAGAGAGAGAGAGAGGGGGGGGAGAGAGAGAGAGAGAGAGAGAGAGAGAAAGCGAGAGAGAGAGAAAGAGAGAGTGAGGGAGAGAGGGATTGAGTGGGAGGAAGAGCGAGAGAAAGCGAGAGAAAGCGAAGAAAACGAGAGAAAGAGAGATAGAGATAGGGGTGAAGAAAACAAGATGAGTATGGTAACGTATACAGTAAACGAAAAGAGGAGACACCTTAGACAAACGTTAAAATCAAACGTTAGTAATGAGATGAGCAAATCTCAGCCTTCGATAACACAAAGGAATCCCCAATATCTAACGACTTGTTAAGTAGAATTTACTTTCTTAATGATGATATGGTTTAACATCACCAACTCCCCTATCTCGGAAGGCTTTGTAGCGTGGAATTTAATAAAACATGCCCTTGGTTCAACTTCGCCGGTGGCAGGATACGAACCGCAACCCCCTCGACGCCCTAATCCGCTCAGCCAGCGAGATTCACAAACGCATAAATTAGCAATTCAGATGTCTTGATCTCTCTAACTTCGGAGCTTTCTAACTCCAACAGTAAAATGTAATTTATTTTTCTACGGGGATCGTTGTCGGTAGTCATGGGACCACGGGTATCCGGGTCTGTATAACTGAAGGAAACAGCTGGTTGACTACATTGCGCCTATCCGCATGAAGGGACCATTGACGGGTACCTGTTTGTTGTGGTCCCGTGCAAAGGATAGTACAGCTACCCGTTTTCGTAACCTGTTAACACCCTCATCTTCATCGGGGGGTGCGGCCCTGAGAGGCTGGCATACGGTCTTCGGATAGGTCTCCAAGATCTTTCTATCAAATCCAACTGTATTTCTTACACCTTTCCACGGGTGGAGAATTGACAACAGGAGAATACCCTCCTCCATTACAACAACATTTTGTATAATTTTTCTATACCAAATGATTCCATTAAACTTAAGACTTAATTAACCCTCATGCAGAAGGATGAAAATAAAATGATAAAAGAGAAAAAGTTGCCTGATCTTGAATAAGCTTCTTATTTTTTTTTTATGTAGCTCTTTGTCATGGAGAGTTTGAGCAAATTTTTTTGAAAAAACATTCTGCAAGATGGTATGATGACTTTCCCCTCTTCTCGAATCTCCATTTTTTCCAACACTTCGATGGATAAAGATTTCCAGTTCGAAAAATCAAAGCTCCAATCATGAAGATTATTCAGGTTCAAGAAATTGCATTCACGTCTTCATTCATTCATTCCTTCATTCATTCATTCATTCACTTTCTCTCGCAAGATCTTCAGCACTTCGTAATTCGAGAGAACCCTGTAACAAGCATATAGTCTTCAAGAAAAAAGTTTCGAAAAAATAGGATGAAACACTGTATCCTTATGGGGTCTGAAAGAAGATTAGAGACGATTTTGATAAAAATCAAAACTGAAAAAAGTAAGAGATAAGAACAAGGAAAGCATTTTACGTCGCATCCACTCGCCAGCAATTGTTACAAAGAAAAACAAAATACGAACCAAGGTCAGAGGGATCCTATTTATTTATTTATTTATTAACTTTTTTTTTTAATTCCCGAAGAACGCTTTCCAGCCAGTCTGTTTTATTGTTATAGTATACACTCTCGATACAGAATGGGGTTAACCCCATATAGATTAATCCTCTCCAGAACGATGGGGGTTTATACACTTAATCAGGCTACAGACAGGCTATATCCATCTAGGGGTGTGCCGATTAATCGGCATCGTCATCGGTAAAAATCGGCACTTTTTGGTGAATTGGCATCGGCAAGAATCGTTTTTTTTTTCTTCTTCTTCTTTTTCCCCTTTTTTTTTTTTTTTAGAATCGGCATCGATATCGACAAAATACTGCCGATGCAGATGCTAAATCTTAAAAAAAGGCCGATTCTCGCCGATGCCGATTTACCAAAAAAAGTGCCGATTCTTGCCGATGCCGATTAATCGGCACACCCCTATTTCCTTCAGTTTTGTGGTGGTGAAAAAGATTAAGGTATCAAAGTACACTTAATGTTATTGTGGTTCACATGGACTGTAAGCCTCGTTTTACACGTATCGACTTTTCGCCGTGCGCCGTCCACAACACGACGTCGTGCTCTCAAATAACCATGAGCGTGTATGGACCCTTTCAGACTTGGCCGTGGTCATGACGTGTGAAGGCGTCCATAGACACCCATGGTTGTCCGAGAACACGACATCGTGTCGTGGACGGTGCACGGCAAAAAGTCGATACATGTGAAACGAGTCTTAGAGTAAAGAACAAAAGTTACGGGAAAACAGGTAAAGCATTTTACATACATTTCAAGTGTTATGACAACAGCAGAGATCATGTGTTGTTTAAGAATAAGAAAAAATAGCTACCTCAAACAACTGATAATAACAAGATGGAGAGTGACTGTACCCATTAGCAGGAAAACAAGAGTACAAAAATTCATAGGAATTTTTATTTTTATTTTAGGGATTTTATTAATGATTTTCCAAACACAAAATCTTCTGGAAAAGTGGCTTAGGAGAAGATCAAAGGTGGCCACTCTGAAGATCAAATAAATAAAGGAGAAACAGAAAAATTTAAAACTGAACAACTGAAAAACTGAAACCTGAAAAACTGAAAAAACTGAAAAACTGAAAACCGAAAAACCTAAAACCGAAACATTTAAAAACTGAAAACCGAACAACTGAAAATCGAAAAACTAAAAACCGAAAAACTAAAAAAAAAAAAAAAAACGAAAAACTGAAAAACCGAAAAACTGAAAACCGAAAAACCGAAAAAAAAAATGAAAAACCGAAAAACTGAAAACAGAAAACCGAAAAACTGAAAACTGAAACTTGAAAGTAGTGCAAACCGAACACCAAATGTCAGTACAGAGGAAACAGGTCGACAACTCTTTCTGGTGGACCCCCGACCCAAGACAGAAGGAAAAACATCAGGAAAAAACAAAATTTCCAAGCCTCCCATTGGCGAGAAAGAAATGCTGAACAAATTGGACGACCCTTTCAAAAACGTATTTGCATAGAAATAGACCAAGTTTCACAGAAGCTAATATTGTACAGTTTCCTAAAGATGTGTGAGTGGGGGTGGGGTGGGGTGGGGGTGGATGCACACAATTATCAAGGTCAGAAAAATAGTGACTGTGAATGTTTGGAAGGGAAAGGAGATCCAGGACTATTATGGGCAACAGGGTGAAGATTGTCAATAAGAAAAACACAGTTAAGATGAAATTCTTTTAGATTCCATTTTACTTAGATGCAGCGAGTTACTCTACAGTATGCCATTACCCTTAACCCTTGGTATCACAGAAAAAATTTCTCCCACCTCCATCCAATACAAACATTATTCAAACATATGAAAAGGATTAGTGATGCTAAACATGCTGATAAATGATTAGAAATATTCAATTACTGAACCAAGGTACTTTTTTATTTCAAATAAAAAATGTCAATTAGTAGGATACAATGAATGCGCATTATGCTTTCTCATGGTAAATGTACAGTACCATTACACTGGCTGTCATGTCTTGTACCCCCAGGTTCAAGGTTTCGTAACCCCATGGGGGTACCTGAGGTACCTAAGGTTAAGCATTGCTCTATACACAAGGAACGTCCACCATACAATAGAGAACTCGTCCCTTTTGTAGAATTAGCACCTTGTTTGAAAAATGAAAAATGAAAAATGTACAGAATGTCTAATTTCATTGAAGCTGAACTTGCCAATAAGAAAGAGATTGAACAGTGCCACATAAAGGCAGTGGATAGTTTGGGAGGGTTGTGCCGGGTAGCTAGGTAGCAAATAACTTACGAGGCACTGAAGAAATAAAGATTTCCCTAACTCAATCGTACGTAACTCAGAAGTCTGAAACAATGTTTTATGCAAATATCTTTCATGAAGTTCGAAGTTCATCTTAAGAATATTGTGTAGAATAATTCTGAGGGCCGCAATTGGTAAAAGAACGCAGTCAAAGATCTATATATTCTTTATGAACAAAAATAGGGGAGGAAATAGAAAACTGCAGAACACAAAAGAACAGAAGATCAGGAGGGGCCGTCTGTGACATCGGTTATACAGGAGTTGGGAAGAACAACAAGAGATTAGATAACAGAATGATGTATAAATGATAAAGGAGAGTATTTGAAACAAATTACGCAAGACTATCAAAATAGTTTGATAGGAATAGTGCACAAGCATAGATCTCGCCAAAGTACTCTTAAGATGACAGAATAAGAAATTAAGCCTAGGTCACTTCGGAGTCATAAAAAGATATATTTACACAAATGAATTAATGAAACAAAAAATAAAACAAAAATTATAAAAAAAACAACTATATTATACATTTAAGGAAGGAATGCTTTCGGAGCTTTGATGCCAGGAACTCGGAGACTTCGACCACAACTTGAGCAAGAAGACCCGAAGGATCTCGGTAGAGTCGAGTTCATCACAGGAGACGCATCATCTCTCGTTGAGTTTCCAGATTGATTACATCAATTTCCTCCGCAGTTGTGGGGGAGGTAGATCAAATTACCGCTGTCTACATCCCTTCACAGTCAATTGCACATCAACAGAAACCTATCCCTCTTCCCTGTGAATTAATTCTCGGGTGAATCTGGACCACAAAGATTTACCAAATGGTTAGTTACGAGTCGTACATGTTCTATACGTGTCCAAGAACAAGCCTAACAGTTTGTACCTACACTCGTTTATGACAAACGATTTCATCATTAAAGATATTCACAGCAATGGTACTAGTACATCATAGGTTCTGTGCATAGCTTGTTCACGGCTGTACTTGTACGAGTATATATCATATCTAAGCATTTAAGCGAGCGAGTGTGAGCGTGCGTGCGTGTGTGTGTGTGTGTGTGTGTGTGTGTGTGTGTGTGTGTGTGTGTGTGTGTGTGTGTGTGTGTGTGTGTGTGTGTGTGTGTGTGTGTGCGTGTGTAATAATAATAATAAATAATAATAATAATAATAGGTTTATTGAAATAGTAATGATACACTTACAGCAATACAATAGAGTGATTATATGAGTAATACGCCTAGTCTAAGTTTTGTGTCTGTGTGTGTGTGTGTGTGTGTGTGTGTGTGTGTGTGTGTGTGTGTGTGTGTGTGTGTGTGTGTGTGTGTGTGTGTGTGTGTGTGTGTGTGTGTGTGTGTGTTTATGTGTGTGTGTGTGTATGTGTGTGTTTGTGTGTGTGTGTGTGTGTGTGTGTGTGTGTGTGTGTGTGTGTGTGTGTGTGTGTGTGCGTGTATCTGCAATAGCAAAGAAGAAGTGGGCGATAATACAAGAACGCCAGAAACGGGAGTATTTGGCCAAGAACAACAGACCGAGAACGACAAAAGGAGAGCGTGGGAGTGAGCACAATGACCAAGAAAGAGAGAAAGAAAGAGAGAAAGAGAGAGCGAAAACGAAGGAGCGAGGACGAGAGAGAGGCGATGTCTCTTCTTCCTTCAAGATACAGCTGGTTCGAGGACAACCACGCGTCTATAAAAGACAGCTGGTGCCCTCCGGCTCCCAAGCTCAGCCATCTGTCTCACTTTGCCATCGTTGTGCTTGCAGTCACCCATCGCTGTCCTTCCCCTCCACCCTCTTCCTCCACTTCCACCCTTCCCCTCCACTCTCCCCCTCCAACCTCCACCCTTCCACTTCCTCAGTCCCTCCTCACCCTCCCCGTCCACCCTCCCCGTCCACCCTTCCACGTCCTCGGTCCCCCTCCACCCTCACCTTCACCTCTTTCACTTCCTCAGTCCTCCTCCATCCTCCCCCTCTACCCTCACCCTCCTCCTCCACCCTCCCCCTCTACCCTCACCCTCTACCTCAACCCTCACCTCTTTCACTTCCTCAGTCCTCCTCCATCCTCCCCCTCTACCCTCACCCTCCCCTCCACCCTCCCCCTCTACCATCCACCCTCCCCCTCCACCCTCCCACTTCCTTAACCCCCACCACCACCTCCTTCCACGTCCTCTCCCTCCTTCACCCTCTGTCCTCTTCTTCCCCTGAGCAATATTTATTTATGTCTATGAAAGGGACCTTGTGTTCTGTCCTGCCCAGGCTTTATCTTCAAGTTTGCTCCCCGACATAAACACACACACACACAGACATGTACATACATACATGCACAGACGCGCGCGCGCGCACGCACGCACGCACACACACACACACACATACATGTACATACATACATACATGCACGGACGCGCGCGCGCACGCACACACACACGCGCACACACACACACACACACACACACACACACACACACACACACACACACACACACACACACACACACACACACACACACACACACACACACAAAATCCCCCCAAACTCGGCCAACCTGGTCCACGATTATGTTTTCGTGACCTACTTGGCTGGGGTTTTTCCTTTGTTTCTTTGGTTTCATGTTTGCTTTTGTTTGTGTTTATTTTCATTTTTTTTTGCTTTTGTTTGTGTTTATCTTTTCATTTTGTTTGCTTTTGTTTGCGTTTGTTTATATAATTCTGTTTGCTTTTGTTTGTCTGTTTATTCATGTTTATATTTATTTTTCCTATTAATCTATTTACTAATTTGTTCATCTATCATTTATATACTTGTTTGCTTATTTTGTAAAGGCATACTTTATATTTGTATTTTGTTGCCTACGCCTTGTCTATTATTTCTATTATTTGATTTAGGTATTAACTTTGTATTTGTTGGGATTTTTGTATTGTTTTCTATTCGGGTGTTATGTTTTACTTTTTCTAATAACCGAGCTCATTTGTTGAGGATGTTTACACTGAGAGGTCAACGTTCGAATCTGGCTACAGCCAAGCCATTTCATTCGGCTAAAGGTTAAAGATTTCTGGTTGGTGATGTTCAAATTTTGATATTGAAGTTCTTAAGAAAAAAAGAGAGAATGAGAGAGAGAGAGAGAGAGAGAGAGAGAGAGAGAGAGAGAGAGAGAGAGAGAGAGAGAGAGAGAGAGAGAGAGAGAGAGAGAGAGAGAGAGAGAGGGAGGGAAGAGGGAGAGAAAGAAAAGAGAAAGAAGAGAAGAGAGAAGAGAAAAAGAGGAAAGATAGAAAGAGGGAAAGAGAGGAAATGAAAGAAAAGAGAAAGAGCAGAGAAAAAGAGAGGAGAAAAAGAGAAAAGAAAGCAAAGAGAGAGGAGATGTGAGAAAAAAAAGAGGAGAGAAAGAGAGAAAGAGAAAGAGAAAAGAGAAAAAGTGTGAGAGAGAAAGAGAGAGAGAAGAGAGAGAAAGCCTGGTTTTATTGTGAACAGAATGATTTACTATTTCTCAAAGTATATATATATACACCAGTTTAACTTCCTAAATTCATGAAGTCGTGTATAAATTCTGTCTTGTGGTGATGCGATGGCATTAACAAAATAGCCTGGCATTTGCCACAAGATGTCTAATGCGGCCCATATGTTCCTCTCCGACTTCCGACAGCAGATTTTACTGGCATGGAACCTTGTGAATGCATAAGGCTGAAGTCTCGCTCTCTCTCTCTCTCTCCCTTCGAAAAATTATACACAACTGTATGCATACACAAATCACCAAGGAAGCGTTAAAAATCTGGCCAGACAATCTTCCTCGACCCTAACCTTCCTAATATAATCAACTAGAATTTTTTTTTTTATTAGATCCAAATCGTTAATGTTACGTCTATTACTTTGAGCATTTTGTTGAAGATATGGTCACGTGACTAATTCAGCAGCAGTAAATGAATCTCAGCCGAAAGTGAATAGGATAATCGTATAGACATCACCTCGAACTCATTGTTGCCTGTTATAAATCCGTTTTTATATTCCCTCTAGGTGCTCTTGCACTATGAAATTAATCACTTGCGAGACACTTTAATAGAAGATACGTCAAGGTTCAAATTAGGTCATATTTGCCTGGCTTAGGTGAATCCAGGATAGACGAAAGGTCTTCTGGTATCGATGGCCTACCGGGCGCTGGAACTTGTTCCAGGATCTGCAGACCCCAATAATACTCAATACCTGGAAAGAGAATTTTGATAACGTTGTTGTCCAAGAATATAATGACATTAAAACTCGATCTTATTCTTTCGTAGAGCGACAGGTAGTTTTATTCAGGTAAAGAAGATATACTGAAGGGGTCCAGGCTATAGTATTTGGCTCCTTTACTACAATAATGTACTATTATGTACATGGGAAGTACTTTATTGAGAGTTATAATGATAGAGCCGACAGGAGACCTTTTGGACCATAAAGTCGGGCGGAAATAAAAAGGCAAATAGAGGCGCACGTAGGTAGGTAGGTAGGCAGACAGGTAGGTAGGTAGGAAGACAGGTAGGTAGGAAAGTAAGTAGGTAAGTAGGTAGGTAGGAAGACAGGTAGGTAGGGAAAAAGGAAAGTAGGTAGGTAGGTTGGTAGGTAGGTAAGTAGGTAGGTAGGTAGGTAAGTAGGTAGGTAGGTAGGTAGGCAGGCAGGTTTAGGTAGGTAGGTAGGCAGGCAGGTGTAGGTGGGTGTAGTGTAGGTGTAGATATAGGTGATAAACGTGTGTGATGTGCGTGTGTAGGTGTAGGTGTAGGTGTAGGTGTAGGTGTGTGTGTGTGTGTGTGTGTGTGTGTGTGTGTGTGTGTGTGTGTGTGTGTGTGTGTGTGTGTGTGTGTGTGTGTGTGTGTGCGTGTGTGTGTGTGCGTGCGTATGTGTGCGTGCGTATGTGTGCGCGCGTGAGCGCGTGCGTGTGTGCGTGAGCGCGCGCGCGTGTGTACATGTTTTAAGAGCACCCTATTATATTCTCCTGGGAAAATGTCTATCGTCTTCAAAGATTCTAACAAGGTGCAGTTTCCTTTTCACTGATGCTTGCTTCAGTGCCTTCCCCCGTCGGATGCAGTGCTTTTGTCACTGAAGCATGACTATAGTCTTTGCATGGATGTTTCCTCAGTCTTCCGCGTTAGCCTCGCCAGCCATCCTGCCCTTGCTTGCTTTATTCTCCTCTTCCTGTTTGCCGACAGATAAGACAGCTCCAGCTTCTTCCTCCTGGCCCCCTTCCTCTTCCTCTTCCTCCTCCTCCTCCTCCCACTTCTCTTCCTCCTCTCACTCCTCCTCCTCCCACTTCTCTCACTCCCACTCCTCTTCCTCCCAATCCTCCTCCTCCTCCCATTCCTCCTCCTCATCTTCCTCCCACAATTCTTCCTCCTCCCACTCCTCCTCTCACTCTTCCTTCTCCCCCACTCCTCTATCTCCCACTCCTCCTCCTCCTTCTCCCACTCCTCCATCTTCCACTCCTCCTCCTCCATCTCCCACTCCCCCTCCTCCTTCTCCCACTCTTCCTTCTTCCCCACTCCTCCTCCTCCTTCTCCCACTCCTCTTTCTCCCACTCCTCCTCCTTTTCCCACTAATCCTCCTTCTCCTCCACTCCTCCTCCTCCTACTACTCATCCACTTCCCACTCCTCCTTCTCCCACTCCTCTTTCTCCCACTCCTCTTTCTCTCACTCCTCCTCCTTCTCCCACTAATCCTCCTCCTCCTCCCACTCCCCTCACTCCTCCTCCCACTCTTCCTCCTTTTATCCTCCTCCTCATCCTCCTTTTCCTCTTCCCTTTTATTCTCTCCGACTTCCCCTCTTCTGTTTTTCCTTTTCGTTGTTACGTCTCCTTTCTTCTTGTCTCTCTTCTCTTTCCTTGTTCTCTTTTCTTTCTCTTTCCCTGTATATATTTCTTTCTCTTTCTCCATCCTCCTTCCTACTCTCCTTACTCTTCCTACTCCTCTTCTTCTATTATCTCAATCACCAACCCTTCACCTCCTTTGTCTTTCTCCTTTCGCCTCACCATACCTCCATCATCGTCACTTATCAATTCTCTACTCGTATCTTTCCTTTCTTATTCCATTTTATCTTCGTTTCTTCTAAGTCTCCTTCCACCTCTTTCAATCTCTTCGCTTCCTCTTTGTCCTTTTCCTCGTCCACATATATTCGTACCTTTCTGTTCCACTCCTTTCTACGCCTATTATCTTTATTTCTTCTAAGTTTTCTTCCACCTCTTTCAATCTCTTCGCTTCCTTCGTTTCCTCCACGTCCTCTTCCACATATATTCGTACCTTTCTGTTCCACTCCTTTCTACGTCAATTTATCTTTATTTCTTCTAAGTTTTCTTCCACCTCTTTCAATCCTTTCGTTTCCTCTTTGTCCTCTTCCTCGTCTACATATATTCGTCCTTTTCTATCCCACTCCTTTCTACGCCTATTATCTTTATTTCTTCTAAGTTTCCTTCCACCTCTTTCAATCCTTTCGTTTCCTCTTTGTCCTCTTCCTCGTCCACATATATTCGTACCTTTCTATCCTACTCTTATCCATCCCAGTCCTTTCTACGTCTACTTATCTTCCTCTGTTAAAATTTCCATTCGCTTTGATTTCTTCACCCCTGCACTTTCTATCTATCTCTACATCTCTACATACTCATCTTTTCTTTCCTCTTCCCAAATGTTTTCCAATACAGATGAATGTGAAGTAATTCATATTGGTAATAGTAACTTCCAGGCCAAATACACGATGAATGGTGTACAACTGGCAAATGAAGAACAAGAGAAAGACCTTGGTGTTGCGATCTCAAATTATTTCAAAGCAAACAGTGCTCGGAGGTAGTAAGAACTGCAAATAAAATAATTGGAATTATGGGGAGAGCTTTCGGGTTTAGAACTGAAGAAATTATTCTTAATATTTACAATGCTCTAGGCTGGCCTAACCTAGAATGTTGTGTACAGTGCTGGTATGTTACAAGAAGGATATACAGAAGCTAGGAAGAGTGCAGCGTAGATTAACAAAGCTCATTCCTAGGTTGCGGAACAAGCCGAACGAAGAGCGCTTAAATGAACTAAATTTGTTTAGTCTCTCGAAACGGAGAATGAGAGGATATCTAATCGAGGTCTTCAAAATTGTCAAAGGAATTGAAAACATGGGCGTGTGAAAATATTTCACAACTAGCACCTCCAATAACTAGGAGTAATGGATGCAAAACTGTAAAAAACAAAACAAAACAAAACAGATGTGGCAAAATACTCTTCTTTCACTTGCATTGTTAATATATGGAATAGTCCATCATCCAACGTCATCAATTGTTTCACTGTAGAGGTATTAAAAGAAAAAAAAGAAAAAAAAATCTCGACATTTACGTAGCTACGAATCCCCGAGTAAAAATATTTACCATTATACAAAAAAAAAAAAAACATATACCGAAACACCCATATAAGGACCAATAGGTCTGTTAATGTTCGTTTGTTCATGTAACTCCTATACCCAGCCATGCTTCATCATTTCTCTCCCCGTTCCTTCATTTCCCCTTATTTAATCTCAAGCATTTGTATCTCAACTTGTACTTGAAAAAGCTGTAATAAGCGAAACGTCGTACAAATAAAGGCTCCGTCCTCATATGGTGTTTAACTCGTAAATTTCTTCCTCTCTTTCTTTACTCATCCTTTCATCTTCGTGTGTATCACCGTCACTCCCCACCCACTCCGTCCCTCCCTCCAAACAATGCGCCGGATTCACTCCACCTACTCCACCCCCACGCCCGCCCATTCACGCCCACGGTGCCCGAGGGCCGCCCTCCACCTCGCCCTAATTGACTAGTTCCTCACTCCGCTAATCGTGGTCGTCTGTGCTTAGGCGAGTTTACTTTTATTACCGAGGACGTTTACCAGATGATTATGTTGACCTGTGATTTATGAGGGCATGTGTGCACGCGTCTGTAAGTGGGTGTGAGCGTCGTGAGCGACATGGGCGTGAGTGTCGTGGGCGTGAGCGTCGTGGGCGTGAGTGTCGTGGGCGTGAGCGTCGTGAGCGACGTGGGCGTGAGTGTCTTGGGCGGAACCTCCTTGGGCGTGAGCATCGTGGGTGTAAGCGGAGTCGGCGTGAGTGTCTTGGTCGTGAGCGTCGTGGATGTGAGTGTTGTGGGTGTGAGCGTCGTGGGTATGAGTGTTGTGGGCGTGAGTGGGGTGGGCGTTAGTGGGGTGGGCGTTAGTGGGGTGGGCGTTAGTGGGGTGGGCGTTAGTGGGGTGGGCGTTAGTGGGGTGGGCGTGAATGGGGTGGGCGTGACTGGCGTGGGCGTGGGAATGACTGGCGTGGGCGTGAGCGAAGTGGGTGTGAGTGGGGTGGGCGTGTCTTGGGCCTGAGTGGTGTGGGCCTGAGCGGCGTGGGTGTGTCTTGGGCATGGGCGTCGTGGACGTATCTTGCGCGGAGCATCGTGGGCGTGAGCGTCGTGGGCGTGAGTGTCGTGGGCGTGAGCGTCGTGGGCGTGAGCTTCGTGGACGTGAGCGTCGTGGACGTGAGCGGTGTGGGCGTTGGCGTGGGCGTTGTGGGCGTGATCGGCGTGAACGTCGTGGGCGTGAGCGACGTGGGCGTACGAGGGTGGTGTGCAAGTGCCGTGTGCAGTTGCTGTGTGTGTGTGATATATCCATACGTTAGTATGTATTTTGTGTGGCGTATTCGTATGTGTGTGTTTTAGCCGTAGCTCTTCTCTACCTGGTGTCGTCTCCTTACCTTTTTCCTTCTCTTCCTCCTCCTCCTCCTCCTCCTCCCCCTCATTCTTCTTCTGGGTTTTGCTCCTCTTCTACTGATTTTCCTCTAGCTCTGGCTGCTGCTCCTACTCGTCCTCGTCGTCGTCCTCGTCCTCGTCGTCGTTGTCCTCCTCCTCCTCTTCTTCTTCTTTGTCCTCCTCATCCTCCTCCTCCGTTTCTAATTCTCCGCTATGTATGCCGCTGATTCCCCAAGTTCAATAAGATGGTCTGGCGTAATGTAGTGACATACTAAAATAACATCTTCAGCACTATATGCAATATGCATACAACTATGGAGAGATCGTCTTCGACCTTGCCTCACGAACACAAAGACCCCAGTTCCAGACCCAAGGACTGGATGGTATAGAGTCGGAGGCCGCTTCGATCGCAGCGAAGAGAACCTTCCAGGACCAGAGCGACCCTGAAGAGATAATTCAATCGCCCCGAAGTCCGGCGATTAACCTTGCACGGTATAGCAACAACGAAATACATCCCCGCCTGCCTCTCTCTCTCTCTCTCTTCCGATCTTCCTTTGTTTCTCCAACTTGAGACTTGTCTTTCAATTCAATCGAACTTGGCCACTTGCTGCGTTTGATGTCTGTCACTAAACTCGGATATGTATTCTTTTTTTTATGTGAATTAGTTTCCCGGTTTTAACCCTTTGTGGAACTAGTAGCCAAACAGGGTCACCCAAAGGATTTTGATCTTGCTAACGCCTTACAATTTTATTCGGCTTAGAAGAATTTCCAAGTTAATGGTTAAAAGAATTATATAAAAAATATTAAAACACACACACACACACACGCGCGCGCACACGCATACACATACACACACGCGCGCGTGTGTGTGTGTGTGCGCGCGCGCACTAAACACTTAACCGGGCAAACGACCTAATACGATCACAAGCGATTTTGTTCTTGTTAAACCTAGACGATTTTGTGAGTTAGTATAAACCCTTGACCACTAAAGGATTAAGGTTTTATATTTTATTGTTACGTCCTATAACGGGCTGGTGGGACTTTGATATAACATGAAGATCAAACTCCCTCAATCAGATTCTTTCTTCTTTCTTTCTCATTAGCATCGCTATTGAATGTATACCTTTGTCTAAACCATGTTCTTTAAAAAAATAGTTCAGTAACTCCGTTACACTAAATAAAATTGTCATAAAAAAAAAAATCAGACCTACGAAGTGTCTTCATTCTTTGAATTTTCGATCAAGATGGCCTGTAGCCATTTTAGCTCGGAAAGCACTTTGACAATTTTGTTGCATAATTAGCCACGGACAAGAACGCTGACTGAAGAGTACCACTGTAACCGATAATGGCTGTGGTTACATAGGATGGACTTAATACGGGCGAGATGAACTCCAAAGGGGGAGTTTTCTTCTATTTATTAATCTGGAGTTATTAACAAAATAGAATATATATAGGCTCAATGGGTAAAATACAGTAAGTCGCGGGCCTTGACCTCGGGCACACCATCCTCCCCGTCATTGTATTCGTCTGCGTTTTTCGTTTGTATGTCACTACTTCCTCAGTTATCGTCCACTCTTTAAGTGTAGCAAGTCTTTGCTCTTGTTTGTTTCAGGTCAGTGCCATTTTGTACAGTGGACCTCCGCCTATGCCTCAATTCATTCCTTCCCCTGCCTGGAGCAAGCCAGACCCTTTGTCCTGGGCAATGCAGCATCCTTGTCTGATGTACTTCAGTGCCCATGTCTGAAGAATGCTAGTGTCCTTGCCTGAAATGCCTGAAGTGCCTCAGTGGTCTTGTTTGCAATTCGTTAGCGTGTTTTTTTTTTTTTTTTTTTTTTTTAGGGTGGTTCTTCACTAATATCAGCTGGTTTCTTTAATAATTCAGTTACATGTTTACTGGTAGTTTATTAAACATCCTAAAACGTTTATTAATCGTTTTCTTGGTTAAGGTATTAACGTTTCAAAAACGGTAGCACATTTAAAGGATTTTTTCTTTCTTTCTTTTTATATGAACCCTATTTATAACTGCGTGGTAGGTGGGGTATTCCCCCCCGATTCATCGACACACTTCTGTCCGAGATACCTGTTTCTGAATTCTATGCTCTCATTTCTATTCACTCGATCAACAATCAGATGTTTGAGCCAATCAGGAGCATCAAAGGCTCAGCAATGACGCCATAAATTTTTAAGACATTAAGAAATAAAAGAATGATTAGTGTGTAAATGGTAAGCAGTGCGTGCATTGGAAATTTATTTTCATCTTTTTGTATTCTAAGTTTAAGATTTAATTTCGCGGATGTAATTATATTTCAATCCGTAGACAAATATCTATGAATGAAATGTCGTTCTATTCTATCTTTATTTTTAATTTTTTCTATTCTATTTATTTTTATCTATTTATGTTTATTTATATTTATCTATTTTTTTTCTTTTCTTTTTTTCTTTTTTTTTAGAAGAGTCATAACTACTAACATTCTGCCCTCAACATATTTAATTCGGTTTAACATCGCGAACTCACCCTGTCAGAGGGCTAGGTCGAGGCCCCTTACAGAGGACTTTGTATCATAGAATTAATTAACCATGCCCTTGGTCCAACTCGCTGGAGACATGATTCAAACTGTCGTCATCTCGACCACCGACGCAAGTAGCGACGCTCTACAGCAAGCAGCGAATGTTGCACCAAGAGGTATTTTTTGTGATAGCGACTTTCTATCTTGATTCAAAAGATGAAGAATTGATTAGCTTTCGGCATAACGTAAAGAACTTGGCTCAAGTGAAAACTATTGTTCATCGTAACGAGGAGGAAGACGGAAACAAAATCTAAAGAAATCTGTTCTTCAATGGACTGAATCTCATCTGTTTTAAAGCAACATAAGTGTAACTATCATCGCTTTGTCGACAATGCAATATGAACGATATCTTAGAATTTAAGAAAATAACGAATAAAGTAATTTTGCCATTTTTATTCTTTGCTGGTTGTTACACGCTAAATATATCATGCAGGGTAATAGATGTTCTTTTAATATTTAAGATCAAAACTCTTCAGGAAGTCTTGAAGGTAATCGTGGCTCCTGATTGGCTATAGCTTCTGACTACTGATTGGCTGGACAGAGTATAGAAAGGGGACAAACGCGGAGCATGCCGACAGGAGACCTTTTGCTCCATAACTAGCTCTGATGCGAAAAAATGATAGATATATAAATAAATAAATAAATAATATAGAAAGTATAATAAGCCACCACGATAATAAAGATTTAAGTTTTTGCGTCTTTGTTTGTCTAGCCTCTGCCTCATTTTGGACCCTGCTCTCAAGTGAATGCGTCCTTACTTGCTCGAATTTTTGTTTGTCCACTTGCTGTACATGTTTACCTTCGCCATCACGAGCTCTCCTCTCCTCTTCTCCGGCCAACTGGTCTCCCTACTTGCCTATGTAACAACTAGCCTGTGTCCCAGCTAGCTTCCGTCCTTGCAGGCCACGTTCCCACTAGCCCGCGTCATTGCGCCACTGCTAGCTACCCTTCTCTGTTTTCCAGCTAGCCTATGTCTTGAAATGGACCAATGGCGTGGCTGAACACCCGGAAGACCCCGGGAGCTTTGGTTATTCCAATAATCTTTTCTTCGTTCTTCAGAAGCTCCCGGAAGCTCCCAGAGGCTCTCAGGGTCTCCAACTGACCTCTAGTTCATTTCCTTCTTCTGCTCTTCTGCTCCTTTTGGTCTCCGACTGAATAGATGTAACGGGACGATCCTTTATTTATTCATAGAAACATTTTCCTCTTCTTTCTCTTCCTCCATCTCCTCTTCCTCTTTCTCCACCTTTTAGTCCTTCAACAAATCCTTTTACACTTCTTCCTATATTCCTCCTAGTCCCCACACCACTAACTCCAAGTAAAAATATAATTACAACATCAGCTATAAAGATAACTATGGCGACTTGATACTCCCTCTATATCTTTCTCTTTATCTTCCTCTTTCTCTTCTTCCTCCTCCTCCCCCCTTCACATGACGTCATCAGTAGTTCCAGTTACTTCCTCTGCCCCGAAAATGTTCAAAGTCGTGCCTGTTTCCTGACTATTGCATTATTGTGGGCATCGTATCGAGTAAATTCTGGGATAGAGGACAGGATGGTTAGAGAACGTGAGAGTAAATGTGAGACAACGGGGAGAGAGGAAAGTGTGAGAGAACAGGAAGAGAACGGGGAGAGAGGAAGGGGAGATAGGAAGGTGAGAGAGGAAGGTGGAGAGGAAGGTGGAGAGGAAGGGGAGAGAGGAAGGGGAGAGAGGAAGGGGGAGAGAAGAAGGGGAGAGAGGAAGGGGAGAGAGGAAGGGGAGAGAGGAAGGGGAGAGAGGAAGGGGAGAGAGGAAGGGGAGAGAGGAAGGGGAGAGAGGAAGGGGAGAGAGGAAGGGGAAAGAGGAAGGGGAAAGAGGAAGGGGAAAGAGGAAGGGAAGAGAGGAAGAGAGGGAAGGAAGAGGGAAGGAAGAGAGAATGGGAAGAGAGGGAGAGAAGGAAGAGAGGGAGGGAAGGAAGAGAGAATGGTTAGAGAAGGAGAGATGGAAGAGAGAACGGGTAGAGGAAGATATAGAAGAGAAAACGAGAAGCGATGGAGGGAAGATAACAAGGGAAGGAAGAGAGAACGGGAAAAGAGTGAGGAGAAAGGAAGAGAGAACACTGAAAAGAGAGAGGGAGGAAAGGATGAGAGAATGCTGAAAAGAGAGGGGGAGGGAAGAGAACGCTGAAAAGAGAGTGGGAGGGAAGAGAGAGAGAACGCTGAAAAGAGAGGGGAAGGAAGAGAGAACGGAAAAAGAGAGGAACGGGAGAGATAGGGAGAACGAAGAGGGAAGGACGAAGAAGGACAGAAAATTGGTGAACTGAAAAGAGACGAAGAGAGTTTTGGGTTTGCGGTTCACATTTTTTTTTTTTTTTCAAGAGGGCGCAAAGATGAAAAGTTGAGTGTGTCGTGTGAGGGAGAGGGAAGGAAAGGGTGGTACAAAAAAAAAGGAAAAAAAAAGCTTCGACATTTGTAAATATATTGAATGAAGAGTTAAAAAATTCAAGGGAAGGGGCGAGGTCTACGGCTGGAAGGGGAATATCGTGATGTGTGAGAGTAAAGGGAGTCTGGAATGAAAGGAACAGATGAAAGCCCGGAGAGGTGGGCCAGTGATGGAATGAAGTTCCCAAAGTGGAAAATGTACAAAAAGGCAAGAAGGGGGAAAGGGCTATGCATATTATATGTAGTTGTGTGTGTGTGTGTGTGTGTGTGTGTGTGTGTGTGTGTGTGTGTGTGTGTGTGTGTGTGTGTGTGTGTGTGTGTGTGTGTGTGTATGTGTGTGTGTGTATGTGTGTGTGTGTGTGTGTGTATGTGTGTGTGTGTGTGTGTGTGTGTATGTGGTGTGTGTGTGTGTGTGTGTGTGTGTGTGTGTGTGTGTGTGTGTGTGTGTGTGTGTGTGTGTGTGTGTGTGCATAAGTGTGTGTCAAAGTACGTGCGTATAAGTGTGTGTGTGTATATAAGTGCGTGTATAACAATGTGTAGAAGTGTGTGTAGGAGGATGTGTGTACAAGTGTGTAAGTGTATAAATGTGTAAGTGTATAGGCGTTACTCCTCTTTTGGGCAGTGTATTAAAAATAAATATTTATACTTTGGGTCAGAAAATGTGTGTAGAATATGAACTAACATAGACCTCATCCAAGTGCTATATATATATACAGAACACTTAGTCTCTACAAATGGTGGCAACCAAGTTCACTAATAAAAATCGGCTAAATTGAAATAATAGACAGTGAATTTTGTTTTTAGACTTAAGTTCAAACATCGCTCCGAGTGTGCCTAGGAGAAAAAAAGAAATGTTTCTAAAATGTTAAACGAAAGTCTATATATTTGCAACGGAAGGTCTGGCCACGAATGCAGGAAAGGTATAAAGGTTTCACTAGTAAACCCACGTTTCCAGGTCTAGACACAAGCTGCCTGTTGAAAAATCTTGAAAGCGTGTGTATAATACTATGTACGTATGTATAATTGTATATGTAGTTATACATATGGGCGTGTACACACACCACACACATATATATATATATATATATATATATATATTGACCTCCAAAAAGCTTTCTAAAAAGTCCCTCATATGATGTTACTAAACAAACTAGAAGCCCATGGTATAGTAGGGCATATTCACTGATGGATTTCTGAATGACTGATCACAAGCAACGTGTTGTTCTGAATTGAAAATCCTCAGACTCGTACTGTGTATGAAGTGGAGTGCCCCAGGGGTCAGTGATAGGTCCTATACTCTTTCTGGTATATTTTAATGACCTGGATGAATATATATAGTTAAGTTATCCAAATTTGTAGACGATACCAAAATTGGAAAGACGACGATATCCATAACGAGAATTACAAAGTGATCTGAACATACTATGCTAATGGGCGGAAGATTACCAGATTTTTTTCAATACGGATAAATTAAAGTATTTTCCTCCCTCTTTTCAAGTAGATGCCAAGATAAGAGGGAGGGAAGAGGGCAGAGGGAAGTGGAGTATGTTGGAGATGAAATGGGTGGGAGTTGTTTTTATGCCTGTTTTTTTTATACCTCCCTTGTAAGGGGGGGAAAGCCTTTGGTATATGTATGTACTTCATATTGGTAATAGTAACGTCCAAACCAACTACAGTATGAATGGCGTACAGCTGGCAAGTGTAGAACAAGATAGAGACCTCGATGTTGTGATCTTGAATTATCTCAAACAAAAATAGTGCCCCGAAGGTCATTAGAACCGCAAATAAATAATTTGGATTTATAGGTAGAGTTTTTGAACTTAGAACTGAAGAAATTATTCTTAGTCTTTACAATGCTATAGTCAGCCTTTACCTAGAATACTCTGTACAGCGCTGGTCTCCATATAAGGATATAGAGAAGCTAGAAAGAGTGCAGCGTAGAGTAACAAAGCTCATTCCTAAGTTGCGGAACAAACTGTACGAAGAGTGCTTAAGGGAACTAAATTTGTTTAGTCTCTCAAAATGGAGATTGAGAGATCTAATTGAGGTCTTCAAAATTGTCAAAGGAATTTGAAATATGAATCTAGAAAAATATCTCAAGATTGACACCTCCAACGCAACTAGGAGTAATAGATGCAGGATTCTAGGAAAACTATTTCAAGCGGAAGTAGCAAAGTACTTTATTTTCGATCGCGTTGTTAATATATGGGATGGTCCACCATCCAACGTCATTGGTTTTTCCACTGTAGAGGTATTCAAAAAACGTCTCGACAATTATTTAGCTACAAATCTCCGACTAGAATTACTTCTATATATGTATATTGAAAAAAAAATGATGATAATGGTGACAGTGATAATAATGATAATGATGGTGATGATAATAATACTAATAATAATAACAGTGATGATAGTAATAGTGGCATTAATGATAGATTAGGTACTGAAACAGACATGTAAGGACCAATAGGTCTGTTGCTGTTTGTTCATGTAACTCTATGTAACATATGCGCGCGCGCCCGCACACGACACGCACACACAGTCAGTAGAATGATCAGAAAGTACGTGTATAGTACTACCCATGTATACAGTATGTACAGTCTATGCATATATACGATTATACATAGGATCGTGCACGCACGCGCACACACACACACAAACACACACACACACACACACACACACACACACACACACACACACACACACACACACACACACACACACACACCATACTAACAGATAATATTTACAATATATATCTATACATAAAAGATATAAATCATAATAATAAATGTAATGAAATATAAACTACATTATACAATCCTCAGTCCACCAATTACTGCACACTCGAATCTCTAAGTATTTCTACTTCTACCGAGTTGCTTCTTGTATATTTACCTTCAGCACACATTTTCCATCTATTCTCATCAATTTGCTTTTACTGAAAACCACCCTCACCTTCATCTTCCTAAACATTGTAAGCAATTCCTCCGTCCTTCCTTCGACGTCTCTCATAAATATTGCATTGTCTAGAAACATTAAGTGATTTATTCTCCTCCTCCTCCTTCTCCATTTCCCCAAACCACAGCGATTTGTATCATCCTTTCCCCCCAAATTCTTGTAACGCTTTTCATATTCTTTCTTATATTTCAACTCTGCATCAAATCCTCCATAAACCATTTTTAAACGACATCATAAAGATGCACAGGCATGTGCATAGATTTAATACATATAAGGATTACAAAGGATTACAAAGGCGGAGCATGCCGACAGGAGACCTTTTGGTCCATATCTAGGTCGGATGCGAAAAAAAATCATAATAATAAATGAATAAATAAAAACTATAGTAATGTAAATAACAAATAAAATACATAAATAAATGCATATGTATAGTTAGATAATAAACAGGTAAATAGTAAATAGTAATAAAATGACATATAACTAATAATAAATGAGAATCAAACAGACAAATGATAACAAAACAAAAACAATATAAAATTAATGATAATCATTTAATACATACACTGAGAAACGTGTACATGAACAATTAATACAACTTTTACCAACTTCGGCAGAAAGCTTCGCGTACGTGCTAAGTCTCGAACTCTTTTTTTTTCTTTTTTCTTTTTTTATTGTCTACATTCTTCCTTCTTCGAGTTGGCGTCAAACTTTTCTTCCAGCTTCTTCTTTTCCGTCGGGAGCCTTTGCCCTCGAATTTAATTAGGACTCCGGAGCAGAACATGGCTAACAATTCGTGACATCCCTTGGATTCCCTTCCACATGAAGGACCATCACGTCCCCTTGTGGTGCATTCCCACGCGCTCTCTGCGTTTCAGGAGGACTCGAAGAACCCAGCCTGAGGTCTCCTGGACCCCGAGAACCAATCCACTTAAAGATACAGACTTACAGTTTCAAGAAATGGGTCAGAATGGGTTACAGGTCTGTTCTCTTTGTGTAGGGTCAACCTGAGGGACTGATTTCGGGTCTGGTATTCCTCGTGTACGGTCTTCCAGAGGGACTGGTGACCCTAGACCTTAGAGCGAATCCCTTCCAGAAAGGATGAATTTGTCCTCCTTTGTCCTTCGGTTGAGCCATGTCTTCTCCCGGAAACAAACCCGAAGTCCTTGAGGGGCCAAGTCGAGACCCTCTGGAGGCTTCGGGGGAGTCTGCACGAACTAGCAGAATCTTTTCCTCCCAAAAGGAAACATTTGGCTCGTAATTTCCCTGTGCATTTCCAGAAACGATGGGCGCACTCGGAGGAGAGAGGCTCTCTGGGGGCAAAACCTCTGCGAACTGAAGCTGCTCTTCTGCAGAACACGGAAGTCATGACAACGCCCCAACAAGAATCTGTGTTTAGTGTTACAGAGACCATTGCCGGCACTTGAAGCTAAATTGAGAGGAAGAGATGGGGAGAAGAAAGGAGAAGAGAAGAAAGGCAGAAGAGAGTGGAAACACAACACAAGAATGTGTGTGTGTGTGTGTGTGTGTGTGTGTGTGTGTGTGTGTGTGTGTGTGTGTGTGTGTGTGTGTGTGTGTGTGTGTGTGTGTGTGTGTGTGCATGTGTGTGTGTGCATGTGTGTGTGTGCATGTGTGTGTGTTTGTGTGTAAGGCGAGAGAGAGAGAGAGAGAGAGAGAGAGAGAGAGAGAGAGAGAGAGAGAGAGAGAGGAGAGAGAGAGGAGAGAGAGAGAGAGAGAGAGAGAGAGAGAGAGAGAGAGAGAGAGAGAGAGAGAGTGAGAGTGAGAGGAGAGAGGGAGAGAGGAAGAGGGAGGAAGAGGGGGAGGAAGAGGGGGAGGAAGAGGGGGAGGAAGAGGGGGAGGAAGAGGGGGAGGAAGAGGGGAGGAAGAGGGGGAG
The DNA here is from genome assembly GCF_046742065.1 of Oratosquilla oratoria. Taxonomy (NCBI): domain Eukaryota; kingdom Metazoa; phylum Arthropoda; class Malacostraca; order Stomatopoda; family Squillidae; genus Oratosquilla; species Oratosquilla oratoria. The sequence continues at coordinate 43,844,103 of NC_134808.1, forward strand.
AAGAGGGGGAGGAAGAGGGGGAGGAAAGTGAGGGGGAGATAGAAAGAGAGGGGGAGAGGAGAGAGAGAGGGAGGAAGAGAGGGAGAGAGGGAAAGAGGGAGGGACAGCGGGAGAAAGGAAGGAGAGGGTGAGAAGGAAAGAGAAAAGGGAGAAAGGGGGAGAGAGAAAGGAGGGAAAGAGGGAAAAAGAGAGAGAGAGAGAGGTGGTGAGAGGTAGTCAGAGGGAGTGAGACAGGGGAGACGACGGGAGACGAGACGAGACGAGACGAGACGAGACGAGGGGAGGGGAGGGGAGGGGAGACGAGGGGAGGGGAGACGAGGGGAGGGGAGACGAGGGGAGGGGAGACGAGGGGAGGGGAGAGGAGGGGAGGGGAGGGGAGGGGAGAGGAGGGTAGAGTAGGAGAGGGGAAGAGAGGGGAGGGGAGGGTCAGACGAGGGGAAAGGTGTGAGGGTAAGAATATCGAAAAATAATACAGACGTGAAAGGCCTCTAAGTTAACACGCTTGAATTAAATTTGAATAATAAAGTGGAGAAAGATTGAATGTCTGACTGTGAAAAAATAGCAAAACTAATCTATAGGGAGGAAATAAAAAAATGATAATTCAACTTACACTACGAAAAAGAAAACTACGAGGAAGTTGTTTTCTGAGAAGTCGAAGGTAAATTGTAAACAAGATACAAGTTACAAAGATATATAATAAAAGCAGAAATCAAAGATGAAGAAAGCTCATAGCCCTTTCCCGTCAGTGACAATTCCCCCTCTTAGAAAAAAAAATAAAAATAAATAGATATACATGCAAATTAAGTAAATGAATAATTAGCCAAATGAATAAATAAATAAATAAAATAATAATAGATAAATAAATAAAAGCACAAATCAAAGATGAAAAAGGATCATAGGCCTTTCACGTTAGTGACGACTCAACTTTAGAAAACAAAAATAAAAATAAATTGATAGATAAGTAAATTAAACAAATGAAACAATAATAAGTAAATAAATAAATAAATAAATAAATAAATAAATTAGATAAATAAATTAGATAAATAAATAGATTAGATGAATAAACAAATAGATTATATAAATGAACAATTTAATTAATAAATCAATTAGATAAGCAAATAGATAAAATAAGTAAATAAACAAATAAATAAATAAATAAATAAATGAATAAACGAATAGATAAATTGTCAACTCATCGCAATTTAACGAGACAGGTGGGTCATCTTATACAAACTCACTCTGCCTAAAACCAGAGCTGGGCGCGTTCCTTGGTGCATGCCGAGGTACATTCCTCGTGTCCTGACTGGCTTGACTTTGCTCAGGACGCCCAGGAACGCACATAAGAACGCAACGAGGAACGCGCCCAGCTCTACCTAAAACAAACCGATTCTACCCAGCCTAAAGGAACTTTACTGTAATAAAAGTGCCCCAAAAGCAAACTCGACATCAAAATCCACAACTGGAAACAAAACACAAACGGTGATATTCTTAAAAACATTTCCTTATATAAATCTTATATAAATCCTTGGAAGGGAAAGACTTATATAAGGAAAGAATTTCTTTTAAGAATACCACAGTAAGAATCTTACGGTGGTATTCTTAAAAAAAATCTTTCCTTGTATAAATATTCCCATTCCAAGGATTTATGTAAGAAAGATTTTCCTTATATACACATTTCCCTTCCAAGGATTTAATTAAGAAAAAAATAAATAAAAATATTCTTTCCTTACGTATATATTTCCCTTCCAAGGATTTATAAAAGGAAAGATTTTTTAAAGAAAATTTATAAAAATTCTTTCCTTATACACATATTTCCCTTCCAAGGATTTATATAAGGAAAGATTTCTTTTAAGAAAAAACAATGACTTGTATACATATTTCCCATCCAAGGATTCATATAAAATATCTTATTAAGAAATTGAAAAATCCTTTCCTTATATACATATTTCCCTTCCAAGCATTCATGTAAGGAGAGATTTTTTCCTTTATTAGAAAAAATAAAAAGTTCTTTCCTTATATACATATTTCCCTTCCAAGGACTTTATAAGATTTATATAAGGAAAGATTTCTTTTATACAAGAAAAGATTTTTTAAGAAAAAATAAAAAATTCTTTCCTTGTATACATATTTCCCTTCCAAGAATTTATATAAGATTTATATAAGGATATATATATATATATATATATATATACATATATATATATATATATATATATATATATATATATTTATATTCACACTGAATGGTCCCCAGTGCAGATATTAATATTTTTTCAACCACATTAACTTTTTACTTTTAATTCCATGTCATCACTGTTACTTTGATTCGTCTGAGCTGAGGTTCGAGCCCTTGGCTTCACTTCGCATCAGTTTCTGTATATGTCTCCGACGAGCGCAATGTCAGTCTCGTTCGTGATGACATGGAATTAAAAGTAAAAAGTTAATGTGGTTGAGGAAAAAGATATATATATATATATATATACATATATATATATATATACATTATATATATACCTTATATATATATATACATATATATATATACATATATATATATATACATATATATATATACATATATATATATACATATATATATATATTTTTTTTTTTTTTAGAATACTACCGAAAGAGTGATGAGTACTTATCATCGTAATGGGGATTTCCTTTGAGTGTTCGACCCAGTTCGAAGAAAGACAATATGCCGCCGTCTTCGCAAGTGTCTGCGTCTGCCAGACTGAAGCCATTTAACTGTTTAACCATTTATTTGTCTATACGTCACCCGTGATGTGGTTCCGGAAGACTTCAGAGCCGAAGAGTCGAGACCTGAATTGCTGTGTCCGTTTGTTTGCTTTTGGATGACACGATTTTTTTTTTTTTTTTTAATATTATGTATATATATTTTTCTATTATGTATATATATTTTTCATTTTATCTATTTATTTTTATCACATATATATATATATATATATATATATATATATATATATATATATATATTTATTTTTTTTTTTTTTTTTTTTTTTTTTTTTTTTGCGCGTCAGTTCCTGCTTTTATGCCTTCCCTCACTCACTCCCTTCTTCCCTTTCGTCTTCTTTGTTCCTTCCTTTCTTCCTTTTCTTCCTTTCTTCATCCCTCCCTTTCTTCCTTCCCTCCCTCCCTTCCCTCCTCCTCTTCTTCCTTCCGTCTCTTTCCTCTTTCTCTCCCTTCCCTCCCTCCCTCTCTTCTTCCTTCCCTCCCTTCCCTCCTTCTCTTCTTCCTTCCCTCCCTTCCCTCCTCCTGCTCTTCCTTCTGTCCCTTTTCTCTTTCTCTCCTTCCTTCCTCCCTTTCTCCCTTCCCTCCCTCCCTCTCTTCTTCCTTCCCTCCTTCTCTTCTTCCTTCCCTCCCTTCCCTCCTCCTCTTCTTCCTTCCGTCCCTTTTCTCTTTCTCTCCTTCCTTCCTTCCTTCCTTCCTCCCTTTCTCCCTTCCCTCCCTCCCTCTCTTCTTCCTTCCCTCCTCCTCTTCCTTCCTTCCCTTCCCTCCTCCTCTTCTTCCTTCTCTCCCTTCCCTCCTCCTCTTCTTCCTTCCCTCCCTTCCCTCCTCCTCTCCTTCCTTTCTCCCTTTCTCCCTTCCCTCCCTCCCTCTCTTCTTCCTTCCCTCCCTTCCCTCCTCATCTTCTTCCTTCCCGCCCTTCCCTCCTCATCTTCTTCCTTCCTCTTATCCTCCTCCTTTCACTTACTCTTACATTCATTCTCCTCCCTCTATCCACTATCTTCCTTTCCATTCCCTCCCCTGTCCTCTTGCCTCCTCTCCCATCCCTCCATCTTTCCCTCCTTGCCTCTTTCTATCCCTGCTTCCCTCCCTCCCATCCTTCCTCCTTCCTCCTCCCTGCCTTCCTCCTCCTCCCTCCTTGCCTCTTTCTGTCTCTGCTTCCTTCCCTTCCATCTTTCCTCCGTCCTGCCCCCTCCCTCCTCCTCACTCCTCTCCCTCCCTCCCTCCTTCCTTCTCTCCCTCCCTCCTCTCCCCCCTTCCCTCCCTCCCTCCTGTCCCGCCTTCCCTCCCTCCTCTCCCCCTTCCCTTCCCCTCTACCCCCTTCTCTCCTTCCCTCCCCTCTCCCTCCTTCTCTCCTTCCCTCCCCTCTCCCTCCTTCTCTCCCTCCCTCCTTCCTCTCTCTCCCTCCTGCCTCTTTCCTTCCCTCCCTTCCTGCCTCCTTTGCCCGACATTCACCAGAAACTCTCGTACTTGTAATGCAACTCCATTTCATTTTAGCCAACTGCCCTCCTCGCCTATGCGCGCATGGTTGACCCAGCACACCCTCGCTACGTGAGCGCGAGCCTCCCGAGCCAGCCGGGTCCCTCTCGTTTGTGTGCATGGCTGCACATTAACTCACTTTATCTTTCACAGAGTACAAACGTTCCCTGCATTCTGCACTTGGTGCGTGGGTATATTCGTGCGTGCGTGCGTGTATGCGTGCATTCGTGCGTGCGTGCGTGCGTTCGTGTGTGTATTCGTGCGTGAGTACACGAATATGTGCAAATATTCGCCATACGCGTATAGCCGTATCCACTATCCCTGACCACATCCGTGCGTGAATCCACACGAATTCGCGAATTCGTGTGTTCGTGCGTGGGCGCATTCTCCGCGCGTGTGGGCGCGTTTCCCCCGCCCCCGCCCGCCCACCCCTTCAAGCGCGGGCGTGCAAACGTGGGCGTGCACATGAATTCACGAGAGTCAGCGACGATGTAACTCTGCCATCAGTCTTCTTGGCCTGACACACGATCTCGAGCCCAGACCCAATGACGACGGAGATTCGTGGAAGTGGAGGTGGAGGAGGAGGTGGAGCGAGGTGGGGGTGGAGGAATGAGGTGGGGGTGGAGGAATGAGGTGGGGGTGGAGAAGTGAGGAGGTGGGGGTGGAGAAGTGAGGGGGTGAGGGTGGAGGAGTTAGTGGAAAGAAGTGGAGGAAGGAGGAAGAGTGGAGGAGGAGGTGGAGTGGAGTGGAATAGAGAGGAGGGAGGGGCGAGGTAGAGGAGGTGAGGAGGGCGAGGTATGGAGTGAGGAGGAAAGGGAGGAGCGAGGTGGGGATCATGGACGAGGTGGAGGCGGCGGAACGGGGTGGAGGAACTAGGTGGAGGTGGTGGAGGAGGAGCAAGGTAGATGATGATGGATGAGGAGCGAGGTACTGGAAGTGGACCGAGGTGGTGGAGGATGAGGAGCAAAGTGGTGGTGGAGGAGGAGTAAAGTAGAGGAGGAGGAAGGTTGTGGAATAGGAGGAGCGAGGTATAGGAGGAGGAGCGAGGTATAGGAGGAGGAGCGAGGTACAGGAGTAGGACCGAGGTGGAGTAGGAGGAGCGAAGTAGTGGAGGAACGGGGTAGAGGAGGAGCGGGGTAGAGGAGGAGCGAGGAAGAGGAGGAGCGAGGTAGAGTAGGAGCGAGGTAGAGGTGGAAGAGTGAGGAGTAAGTGGAATAGTTAAGTGGAGGTGAAAGAGCGAGGAGAAAGTGGAATAGTTAGGTGGAGGTGGAAGAGCGAGGAGTAAGATGGAAGAGGATGGGTAGAGTGAATATGTGGAGCTAATATTGAAGGGAGATCAACATTGCGGTGGAGAATAACGTGTAGAACAGAAACTAAGACCTTTGGAGGAAGAGTCTGCCGATATTTTGGGGAAGAACGCGTCCTATGGGGTCCTGTTCCAGAAGAGTGTACTGGAACACACTAACTGATGGCTCGGTGGGATTTTGGAGAAAATCTCTTGAAGTTAGTACCAAAACAGAGTTGTACAGAGGAAATCTCTACACATTTTTCATCTGGAAAAATAAAAATGCCAGGAATTTTGACCAAAAAAAAATATTTCGAGTACTATTCAAGATCCTAAAATTCGACACGAATATGAGATAACGGAAGTACATTTGACCCATACAAGCCTTCAGATGAATACAAATTACTTTCGTTAACCAGATGAAAACCCTAAAGCTCGGATCACACGTATCGACTTTCCGCCGTATGCCGTCCACGACACGACGTCGTGCTCTCAAAATACCACGAGTGTCTATGGACGCTTTCACACGTGGTCGTGACGTGTGAAAGCATCCATAGACACCCATGGTTATTCGAGAACACGACGTCGTATCGTGGACGGCGCACGGCGAAAAGTCGATACGTGTGAAGCGAGCATTAAGGTCTCCAAAAGGAGTCACCGAACAATGTGGTTCCAAGGGTGTGTAGGGTTGCCACATATTTAATTAAAACTAACTAGCGTTGACCAGGGTTAAGGAAATAAATATTCCTATGTATGAAGATAATTAAGATCTGAATAGAATAGTCAGTTATTATCCAGAATAAAATAATCCAAGCTCCTTCACTTCCCTGAACAAGCTCGTTTGATGTCTGTCAATACGGTTTAAAAATATAGCTGAAATAAACAGCTTAAACGGAAAAGGCAGGGAACACTCAAGAAGAACTGCTGGGAAAATAAATCAAGCCAAACTTTGTACGTTTGAAGAATTATATTCACTAACAATCTCTGGAACGCAGTCCTGGATGTCGGATGAGAGACCCCACCCACGCAAGGATCTGGTCTTGAGGTTGCCGGACAGATTGCATCGCGTTTGTCCGATCGTCATACACGATCCAATCTGGTCGGTTCCGACCAGACCTGTCCAGCGGCCTTAGGACTAGATCGTACCGTGGGTGGGGTTCCTAACAAAACCATAGAAAACGGCCGAAAACGAAAATGTAATGCCTGCCATATATCTTATATCATTTGTTTGTTATTATCTGTTTATCATTTGCTTTTTTCATTTGATATAATGTATCTGTTGATTATTATTTACTATTTACCTGTTCGTTTATTATTCAAGTATACCTATACATTTATCTATTCTATTTATTATTATCTATGTTATTATAATTTATATTCATTTATTACATTTATCATCATATATATTTTTTCACATCCGACCTAGTTATAGACCAAAAGGTCTCCTGTCGACATGCTCAGCCTTTGTAATCTATCGTAATCCTTTGAAAACATAAACAAGAAAACAAACAAACCAATCCACTTGTTCAAACGTTCACACGTTACTAAGATAACCAAAGATGAACCTTTTCCAGTTACACGCAAAATCAAAACCCTTCCCATTCCCAGCAGGTGACAAACAATTTCCTTTGCTGTACAACACGACAGCGTACAGAGAAACAACCCCATCAGAACCAAGGGGATAAGGCTTAGGCTCCATACACACGGAATTTTATGTGAACCATACTGTATGGAAAAAGTAATATGTACGGCAGGGTGTTGGGCCTCTTTCCTAAAGGTTTGGGAAAACGATGGTATGGCAATGATATAGAATAGGGAATGAATGTATATGGGCAGTTTGCTCACGTCGGAGTGGTTTTTCAGAAAGGGTATTGGTAAGTCCAAAATCCATACCATAGAAAGCACCAAAACTAGAACAGCCTCTAGAAAGTCTCATACTAGGTTTTATTAATTAATTAGTCCTAAATGATAACTACTATTCATGCTAAGAATACTAAACACAAATGACCCAATTTGAGGAATTTGATTGTACGGCCGAACTGTTTAACCCCCTTGTTACAGTGATATGGGTGCAGGGGGAGGGGGAGGGATAGGGAGAGAGAGACAGAGACAGAGAGACAGGTAGAGAGAGAGACAGGTAGAGAGACAGGTAGAGAGAGAGAGAGAGAGAGAGAGAGAGAGAGAGAGAGAGAGAGAGAGAGAGAGAGAGAGAGAGAGAGAGAGAGAGAGAGAGAAAGAGGGACAGGGACAGAGACAGAGAGAGACAGAGACAGAGAGAGACAGAGAGAGAGAGAGAGACAGAGAGAGACAGAGAGAGAGAGAGAGACAGAGACAGAGACAGAGAGAGAGAGACAGAGACAGAGACAGAGACAGAGAGAGAGACTGAATCAAAGGACAACAAATCGGAAACGAGAACCTAATCAACAGAAAATTGGTGTTTTAACACCTTCCCTCCGGTGGAGCATTCTACTGAACTGAGGAATGGGGAGGAGAAAGTGGAGCAGGAAGTGGAAGATGAAGTGGAAGTGGTAGCAGAAGTGGGAAAGGAAGTGGAAGTGGAAGAGGAAGTGGAAGAGAAAGTGGAAGAGGAAATGGAAGAGGAAGTGGAAGAGGACGTGGAAGAGGACATTGAAGAAGTGGAAGGGGAAGAGGAAATAGGAAGTGGAAAAGGAAGTGGAAATGGGAGTGGAAGAGGAAATGGATGAGGAAGTGAAGGTGGGAGGAGTGGAAGAGGAAGTGGAGGCGAAAGAGGAAGTGGAGGCGAAAGAGGAAGTGAATGAAGAGGAAGTGGAAGAAAAAATGGAAGACGAGAAGTGAAAAAGGAAGTAGAAGAGAAAGTGGACGAGGAAGTAGACGAAGTGGACGAAAAATGGAAGCAGAGGTAGAAGCAGAAGTACAGTAGAAGCAGTGAGAACGGGGGGGGGGATGAGAAACAAGGCGAGGAAGAGGAGGAAGAGGAGGAGGACGAAGGTGAGGGGGAGGGGAAGGAGGAGGAGGAGGATAGATAAGTAGATGAGAAAGAAGAGGAAGAGGAGGAGGAATGGAAGGAGGGGATGAAGAGGATGAAGAGGGGAAATAAGAAGAGAAGGAATAGGAGAAAGATGAGGAAGAGGAGGAGAAGGAATGGGAGGAGAAGGAGGAGGAGAGGGAGAAAAAGGATGAAGAGGAGAAATAAAAAGAGAAGGAATAGGAAAGAGAGGGGGAGGAGAAGGAATGGGAAGAGGAGGAGAGAGAGAAAGAGGATGAAAAGGAGAAATAAAAAGAGGAGAAGAAATAGGAAAGGGAGGGGGAGGAGGAGGAGGAGGAGGAATGGGAAGAGGAGGAGGAGAGGGAGAAAGAGGATGAAGAGGAGAAATAAAAAGAGAAGAAATAGGAAAGGGAGGAGGAGGAGGAGGAAGAGAAGGAGGAGGAGGAGGAAGAGGGGGAGGAGGAGGAGGAGGAGGAATGGGAAGAGGAGGAGGAGAGGGAGAAAGAGGATGAAGAGGAGAAATAAAAAGAGAAGAAATAGGAAAGGGAGGAGGAGGAAGAGGAAGAGGAGGAGGAGGAGGAGGAGGAAAAGGAGGAGGAGGAGGAAGAGGAGGAGGAGGAGGAGGAGGAAGAGGAGGAGAAGGAGGAGGAAGAGGAGGAAGAGGAGGAGGAGGAGGAGGAAGAGGAGGAGGAAGAATAGCAATTGGGGATTGAGAGGGACAGATACATTTTGTCACCGCCGCCAGTCCAGACACTATCAGACAACATTCCGAAGTCACATTACCACTTGAATGCCGTCGCCTGCACCAGACGCCGAAGGAAAAGACTTCTCTACCCAAAGCCTTTGTATGGTGGCTCGCCAACAGCGCTTCATCAGTGGCACGGCTTCAGCAAGGATCCTGCAAGTCGTCGACACAAGCCTGATGTCGTTATATATCACTTCAAGGCAACGTTGAGTATGGGCAAAGAGTGTTTGACTTTAAATGATGCGGCCGTGATTTAAAAAAAAAAAAAAAAAAAAAAAAAAAAAAAAAGTCTGATCAGTAATGCATCAGCTGACTCCGTTTGGGTTTCATTGAAGAGACAACCGCGCCTCCAAGTCTCGCCGGAGCTGTGTACCATTTGTATACAAAGGAAGTGGAGTGATCCTGAAGTCAATCACGGCTCTCCCAGACTTAAATCTCACCAATCACATGCACCAGACAACAATCTAGTGCATGGCTTTCTTCATGCAAGTGGTGAAAAAGATATGTATATTGTGTGAATATTGTGAGAGAAGATTTTACAATCTTAATATTTTCACACCAACACGAAACTCGGGCGACTGTCATTACACAGACCATTTGTAACCTTTGAAAAAAATAAATTAAATATAAATAAACTAAAATTAAGATAATTTCTAAACCCCTATATACATTAGCACAAACCAGAGTACACCCATCACAATAATGTCAGGATAAACATCCCTTATTACGCAGTAAAACCAAATTGCCAGGCATTATATATCCAACTCCCAGGATCCACAGAACACAGTATATATGTAAAAAAAAAAAAAAAAAAAAAAAAAAAAAAAAAAAAAAAAAAAAATCCTGGGCAAAAAAAATCCTGGAAAAAAAAATCCACTGAACTTGGTTCGAAAACATGGACTCGGGCACATAAACACTTAACACACTATATCATCAGACCATTACGTGCAGTATCCTGGACCTCGCCCAGACACTCCATGGAACCAAAATTTCGACAGCGGGCGCCCGTCACTGACTGTACATTTTCTTTGCTCGGAAATTCTCTAAACCTGATCAAAACTGAGCGTTTCTGTTTATCAACATCAACGCCTTCCTGTATCCACGTTTCCCTGAGATACATGTTAGTCCAAACAGGCATAACCCTTTCGCTCCATAAGAGATGGGGAGGAATGGAGAGGGAGGTGGGAAGGGTGGAAAGGCGTGTGGGAGAGGTGAAGACAGAGGGAGAAACCTTCCCATATATTGAATAAATCACCTGCCGGCATCTAAAACAAAGATACTCGTGAACATCATTGCTAAGAAAGAAGCCAAATGAATCTCCTTTTGCAAATTGAACTTAATTCGTTCAAACTTTAATATTTTGTTCTAAAACCAAACAACTCTTATTCATCAGAGGGGGGCCCACTCCGGAAACTAGACTTTCACCGACCGTGACCCTCCATCTGTTCTCTAGCTGAATAGAATCGCCTGTACATTGACATTATCAGGTCACAGGATTTAAAAGAACCTGTACACAAAAAACAATCTATTAATATTATCGAAGTAATTTGATTAATGCTGACCATATCAAGTTCATATAAAATTAGGACGTCCTTAATAAACAAATAAATAAATAAATAAATGAATGAATAAATGAAATAAAACAAAACAAGATAAAAAAATAGAATAAAATAACCCTTGCCAAAGAGATCAGATAAAGTAATAAAAAGAGTTGATACTGAAAACACAGAAGTTATGATTGATATTAATAAAAATATTGACAATAATATTATTAATTTATATTGACCCTATGAGGGGTCCACGAATCCAGGGCCGAATTTCATATATCAATATCGCGGACCTGAAGGGATTGCCTGAGGGGATGAAGTTCGTCACTGTTCGAGATTGTTGCATGGAAACAAATTATACATACATATGTATTGTATATACATACAGTACATACGCATATTCATACATACATACATATGTATATACATACAATACATACATAAGTACACACAGTAGATACGTAAGTACATACGTACGTGGAGTACATACAGTACATAAGTACGTGCAGTACATATAGTACATATGTATATACATACAGTACATAGGTATATACATACGATACATAGGTATATACATACGGCACATAGGTATATGCATACGGTACATAAGTATACATACAGTACATACACATAGACATACACTACATACATATATACATACAGTGCATACGTATATACACATAGTACGTACATATATCCATACAGTTCATACGTATGTATAAGGCATACACAGTACATATGTATATAAATACAGTACATTTGTATATACATTCAGTACATATGCACACGCACGCACGCACGCACACACACACACACACACACACACACACACACACACACACACACACACACACTGTAAATAAATATATTGCGTCGATATATAATCAAGTAATATTCCTTACCAATGTTTTTATAGGCAAAAAGCTGCTTATCCTTAGATTAAGTAACGTCCTTTAGATATTGTTTTCTGGCTAAGAACAAGCTAATTTAGTCAACTTAGTACCCGGTATCCGAT
>NC_134808.1:43860892-43878392 GCF_046742065.1 Oratosquilla oratoria
CCCTCCCACATCCAATCTCCCACCAACCCCCTCATTCCACCAAATACCAATTCCCCCTCCCACTATACACCGACCCCCTCCCATCAACCACACATCTCCCTCCCACCAACCAACCACAAACTCCCTCTCCTACTATCCACATTACCTCCCTCCAAACGTTAGTATTATGCAATCAAATCTTAATGCCTTGTCGCGCTTATCATTCACGCATTACTTTGCATCTCGAACACGATTAAGCCCGAGTTAAGAATTAATCCCATCCATGATCCTCAATCCCACATGTATCCTGTTCGGTTCTTTCTACTCGCTATGTTTAACTGATTGATACAAAAGCTTGTCTGACATATCAATAGCACATTCATTATCCATCTAATCTAGTTAAATGCACGAAATCCATGCAGAGATCTAGTCTGTTACACTAGGCAATAAAAAAGGAACGCATTGTAGCTTTGAAATCCTCGCTTGAGTCTCTGGAACACTGGCTATTCTGGTGGTTTCCAGGCGATTTTAATCACCTGAAGAAAAAGTTTGTCCTCATGAGAAGAGGTTTCCATAGACACAGCAAGTGAGGAGTTTCCGCCAGCCGTCACCTTTGCCCTTAGTGTCTGGACAGCCGGATTCTTACAACCCGCCTTTCATCGGCATGACGTACGGTGGGACGCTTACGCAACGAGGCGCTTAATTGTAAATAGCGCCGTCACCCGACATGCTCAGTCTTCCAGGACCAATCAGTGTGACTGGATTCCAAGAACTTTGTGACCCTGGAGACGTCATTACCCCAGATACCGAAGTCAAGGCCGTCTCCCGGCAGAACTCTTCGTCTGCCGAAGAATACCAATTTTTCACGAAGTCTCCCCGTTTTCCCTCGAAGTCGAGTTCAGGCAACCGACAGATACCAAAGATTTCCATCAGCCTGGAAGTCGAAGCCATTCCCTGGCAAAACTCTTTGTCTCCTGAAGAAGACCAAATTTTCACAAAGTTCCTCAGCCTTCCCTCCAAGTCGAGTTCAGGCAACCGACAGATACCGAAGGCCCCTACCAGCTTGGAAGTCGAAGCCAACTCCTGGCAGAACTCGTCGTCTGCTGAAGAAGACCAAGTTTTCACGAAGTCCCTCTGCCTTCCCTCGAAGTCGACTTCAGGCAGCCGACAGATACCGAAGGCTTCCATCAGCTTGGAAGTCGAAGCCATCTCCTGACAGAACTCTTCGTCTGCCGAAGATCAGTTTTTCACCTCAGCCTCACTTCGAAATAGAGTTCAAGCAACAGACTTCGAGGTATCCCAAAATTTGGAAGGAGACTATCTTAATTGGAACCTTCTTTGATGAGGTTGATCGCCTTTCCGACACTCTTAATAACTTCAGGCCTGTGGTAATCTCCACAGAAGGTGACACCGATCATTTGAATTTCTAAATAAATGAACAAGATAAATGAATAAACAAGTAAACAATTCAATAAGATTAACAAGATTAACTAAAATACAAAAAAAATGGTACAAATAAATATTTAAAAAAAAGTCCAAATATAACTCTCACAGAACGTTTTTTTTTTTCAAACGCCTGAAACTGGCAAATGAAAATTAGATTATGATATTCAGTTTTGATTTCGACACCGAAAGACTAATCGAAGCAGACACCAAATCTGCTGTGTATGCGAGATTTTCCTCAGCTGAACAAAAGCACTCGGCAGAGTTCAGAATAAAATGAACAAGTAAATGAACAAATGAATGAACAAATGAATGAATGATTGAATGAATACTTAAATGAAAGAATAGAGATAAAAATAAAGATAAATCAAGTAAATAGAAACAAATATATAGATAAATAAGAAATAAGTAGTTAAATGAATAATTAGATAAATAAGAATAAATGAATAGACATGAAAATTATAATGCAATAGGGAAATGAAATTAAGTAAATGCATTACGATAAACAGATAAACAGAAAATATAAACAAATAGTAAAATAAAATACGTAGATAACAAAATAGAACAAGTAAAAGAAAAAGAAGTCATGGCCGACTACGAATGAACCAAACAAAGAGAAACGTGAAGAGGAAAGGATGAATGTGGCGACGGAAAAAGCATCAAGACAAACGAGAGGAGGAGGAGGAGGAGGAGGAGGAGGAGGAGGAGGAGGACGAGGAGGAGGAGGAGGACGAGGAGGAGGAGGAGGAGGAGGAGGACGAGGAGGAGGAGGAGGAGGAGGAGGAGGACGAGGAGGAGGAGGAGGAGGAGGAGGAGGAGGAGGAGGAGGAGGAGGAGGAGGAGGAGGAGGAGGAGGAGGAGGGGAGGCTGCTTAGATAAAGCCCTGCCCCTCCCGCCAACCGGGGCGAGCACCTCCCCCTCCCCCTTCCCCCCTCCCCCCCACGGGGGAGCCAATGCCTGTGTAACTCATTCGAGCCAGACAAAATTGCACCTGTGCCCTAGGAAGCTCTCCATCCCAATAGCTTCAGCTTATAAATCTAACCCACACCTACTTCACCCTCCTCCCCTTCGTCTTTCGTTCCCGTCTTCCACCCGTTACGTCATCTGCTTTACCCCATCCCTCTCCGTTCAAGTGTCCAATTCGTCCCATAATTACAATTCGATACACTATTTTTTTCTTTCTTTTTTTTTTTTTCTTTTTTTTTATTGTTCGTTTTCAATTGCGGTTCCTTCCTCCTCTCGGACATTTCTGGCTATGGAGACATTGATTTTTTTTTTTTTCTTTTTTTTTTACGCTCTATGATTTTATTCAATAAAGGTAAAGTCAACATGCGGACGATAAGTAACTAAATTCTACAGCATATGAAAACACTCTAGGGATTATCAACCTTATACCCAGAGGCCATAAGGTCTATCGCTGACGAGACGCTGCGGCTTTTGGGGTCCGAAAATTCGTTTAAGAATAAGGCCGATACATGAAGGTGGGTGTGGGCTTCTTTTATCCCCACTTTCACACCCCTTAACCCGAATATCTTCAATTACAGCCCCGTCTGAAGCCCAACCCAATCTCCGTCCAACCCGACCCTAACCCACTCCTCTTGTTTATCAAGTCAGGTTCTCTTCTGTGTTTATCCTCCCCCCTTTTTAATCGTGTCACATGTTTTCGCTTTTTTAATTTAATTTTCATTTACTTCATCTTTCCTTCAATTTCCCCTCCCCGACAACCATCTTTATCACAAATGAAACAGGAGGTAAGTCTAAGACAATATTTCTCATTACACAGAAAGGAAGATCAAAGTTACATAGATGTAATATTACAACACAAGGCAATCAGCTGTCTACCCTACCCCTTATATCATCTTGTGGACTCTGAGACCCAATCTTCGGCCCATCTAACCCTCATCCTAATATATATTTGGCCCATTCTTCCGTTCTTTGCTTACAGTAAGTTGTGGCGAGGAACATACACCAGGAGGAGCGTAGCTGCATCCGAAGCAGCCACCTTTACCCTATGTGCTTGAACTATCGGGGCTGGTATCCGTCACTGCTGGGAAACGGAGAGGAGAGCGGGATTCGAACCCACAGCTAAGCCAATGCGAGACAGCCACGTAAACAAGTTCTTCATCCTCGTCCACTTCGGTATACCAAAAGACAGATCATAAATTCACTGAAAAGATTGACGATGGGAACCTTCACGAGGTGGTCCTCCGAGAAGGAGATCAGAGTCACCTCAGATGAGTAAAAGCAGCAATGACTACAACAGCTCTGTAGGGAAGAGGCCAAACGCAGAGTATGGGAGTCCAATATATATATATATATATATATATATATATATATATATATATATATATATATATATATATATATATTTTTTTTTTTTTTTTTTTTTTTTTTTTTTTTTTTTTTTTACTCCCATACTCTGCGTTTGGCCTCTTCCCTACATCAGTCACCTCCCTGCTTCATCTTCAAAACTCTGTGAACTTCCTGATGTCCATCTGAGGATGAAACACCGAGGTGATGGTACCGTCTCCAGGCTGGGCCCAAAATATCTCTTTATCAAGTTCATTTGCATTTTTCCGCCTTTAAACGCGACCAGATCCGACAACTGGGAACTGCCCACCCTTGCACCTTTCAGCTGGTAACATAGAAAGAACCACACACTAATATAATGAATATATATGTCCAAGCCCTATGAGAGGACCAGAGTATCATTGCCAGCTGCTGCGGGGTTGCGGGTTCGAACCAGCAAAACTCGAGCCACCAACAGATTGAGTCACAAAGACCGTAATCCAGATTTTTTTTTTTTTTTTTTTTTATCTTTCTTTACCCTTTCCCACCTTAGTAGTCCCAAGGCACTCCAGCACCCCATAGCGTCTGGTTACAAGGATTACAGATGTTACTTTACTGCAAGGAACGACCATTTCAAGCACTCCCTGTGGGGTGCTAGCATCCAAGATTAATGAACACTGCTCTCTCTTCGCCAAGGTGACTTCGTCGAGATTCTTTTCTGGCTAATGCGCAACGATTATACAAGATATTTCTAAAAATAATCCTCTCTATTTTTTATCTCCACCAAGGGATCCAAAGGGATTATTTATGGAAATTGTTGACTGAACCTTCGCGCTTATAGCCTGAAACTTTCATTTCTCTGTTGCAGATATTGACGGTGTGACAAACTAATAAAATAACCCCACGCAGAAATCGAATCAATCGATATTCACCGACGCTTGGTGAACGTTTACAGAGCCGAGGCAGTTTACGCCAGCACGATTAGGAGATGGGTTCGTCGAATCCAGAATGGCGACAGAGATGTGAATGACAAACCCTTGCTCATCTTTAGGGAAAGTCCACAGAGAAATGTGGTGATCATGTGGAGAAATAACTCCTGGAGCAAAAACATCTGCTCGTTTTAATGGTCCCACTCATCTTCGTAGCTCTTAAACTTTTTGAATTACAAGTGAAAAAATATGCCTTACTTTTGGAACTACTCTCGTGTTCTGTTTCACATCAACAAATACTTGTTTTCCAGTCGTATGTCCATTTGGAGCGTCCTTTCATTCTACTTACTCCACCTCCCTCTTCCACTTCCTCTCCTTCTCCCCCTTGTGCCCTATATCCTTGTTTCCCTGTTCTCCCTCCTCCATAGTTATATCCTTCCTCCCCATTCACTCCCTTCCCACCTTAATCTGGGTCCCCCGACCTACCTTTTCCACCTTCAAAGGACTCTCTCTTTGACAGTGTCCCTTTTCATCGTTTTCACATTCCCGCGCCATCTGAGCACACTGCCCTGTTCATCATCTTTCCGTGTTTAGCCTCTCTAGATATTGCTTATGTTATTTGAAATCGTTTCACCGAGATGTTGTAATGACTGTCATTTATTTTATATTAGTTTGTTATTGTCTTAATTATTTGCTAAGTTTTCATTTATTATTAGTTATATGTCAATTTATTATTATTTACTATTTACCTTTTTATTTATTATTTAACTATACCTATCCATTTAATTATTTTATTCATCATTTATATTATCATTTCATTTATTTATTTCCTTATCATTTTTTCGCATTCGACCTAGTTATGAACCAAAAGGTCTCCTGTCGGCATGCTCCGCCTTTGTAATCCTTTGTAATCTAATTAGATCTTGGTTTGTGTCCTGTCTTGTCCTTCCGGTTTGCGCAATATTTCTAACAAATATCACCTTTGCCTAATACACACCAGCGTACATAAGCACAAGGACAAACACAAGTAGAAGCATAAGTACAAGCACAAGCACACACACTATATTATATATATATATATATATATATATATAATTACACACGTAAGAATATACACATACATACATACATAAAAACACGACATATTACATATACAGTACGTCCCTTTACCTCAACTTAACCAAATTGGGCCTTAGTGTTCTATCTTCTTGATTCCATATCTAACTTAAACCTCAGCATGCCTTGCATCCTCTCCACTACTCTGAGGACCTGGTCACGTGATAGGACAGGAACTTCTAAATCTTGGGACGACGTGATCGTCGTGAGGGAACCAAAGTAGACTCGAGAGGTTCTTCAAGAATCTCGTTGGTGACGGAGGAGGGCGGTTGTAGTTTACCCTCAGGTGAATAAAATCACCAGGCGGCAACTAAAGCTAACTACTAAACTTGCAGAACTTGGTGGAAGTGTTTAGTCAAGCTGTGAAGATACTGCGTGCCCCAGTTCATCTCTATAACGAAAAGTCACTTGCCTCTAATGTCTGAAGACTTTCATTCAGATGAGGAACAAACTGAGAACAAAACGATTTCTTGAGTTTTCGTGTTACCGAGTTCTTGGTTTCTCGACATCTCGGGTTCTCGAACTATTGGGTTCTCGATGTCTCGATTTCTAGGGTTCTCGGTGTCTCGGGTTCTCGGAGTCTCGGGTTCTCGGTGTCTCGGGTTCTCGGCGTCTCGGGTTCTCGGCGTCTCGGGTTCTCGGCGTCTCGGGTTCTCGGCGTCTCGGGTTCTCGGCGTCTCGGGTTCTCGGCGTCTCGGGTTCTCGGTGTCTCGGGTTCTCGTGTTCTCGGTGTCTCGTGTTCTCGGTGTCTCGGGTTCTCGGTGTCTCGGGTTCTCGGTGTCTCGGGTATTCAAGGTCTCGGATGTTCAAAGTCTCAGATGTTCGGTGTCTCGGGAATCTCGAGGTTTCAGGGGTCTTGGGTGGTATCGGGGTCTCGAGGTTTCGGGGTCTCGAGGGTTCGGGATCTCGAGGGTTCGAGGTCTCGAAGTTTCGGGATCTCGAGGTTTCGGGGGACTCGAGGTCTCGGTGCCTTGAGGTCTCGGTGTCTTGAGGTTTCGGTGTCTCGAGGTCTCGGTGCCTTGAGGTCTCGGTGTCTCGAGGTTTCGGTGTCTCGAGGTCTCGGTGTCTCGAGGTTTCGGTGTCTCGAGGTCTCGGTGCCTTGAGGTCTCGGTGTCTTGAGGTTTCGGTGTCTCGAGGTTTCGGTGTCTCGAGGTCTTGGGGACTCGGGGTTTCGGGGGACTCGAGGTCTCGGTGTCTCGAGGTTTCGGTGTCTCAAGGTCTCGAGGTTTTGGGGTCTCGAGATCTCAAGTTCTTTGGGTCTCAATTTCTTAAGGTTTCGAACCCTCCATCTTGTACCGCGAACTGACTAAAACCACTTGGCATCAGATCGACCAAGTTCGTGAAGGAGTTCGTAGACACACCGAGGGGAGGTCAGACTCTTCGGTATTCTCCGCCCGAAGAAGTGCTCCTTCTCCCAGACTCTATACGTCTTCATTACTCACTTCTGCAACTCGCTCCGACATCGCAGCATCCTGGGCATCTTTCTCCCCTTTTTTAGACTCTTTTCCGCCAGCGTGGTCATTGTTTGGGACAGTCTGTCCTTGTCGAGACAACCATAAGACCAGTATGTCTTTGTCGTCACGATCTCTATGACGATGTGCATAAGAATTTGCAAGCAGACACGGTTATGCATGTAAATATGTGGAAGGGTGTGCATGTGGGAGTGTGTGCGTACGTGTATGTGTGTATCTATGTGCGTAAATGTCCATGTGTGTGTGCATGTTTATACATGATTATGTGAGCGTACATGTTTGTGTGTGTACGTGTGTGCATATAACCATGTATGCGAGTACATGTGTATACCATTGTGATTGCGTGTGCGTCCACGTACGTGCGTTGCGTGCATGAGTCTGCCTATATGTCCATTCAGTCGCCTAACTGTGCGTGCACGTACCTGCGTGCGCGGATGTACATAAGAGCGTTTGTGTGTGTGTGTGTGTGTGTGTGTGTGTGTGTGTGTGTGTGTGTGTGTGTGTGTGTGTGTGTGTGTGTGTGTGTGTGTGTGTGTGTGTGTGTATGTGTGTGTGTATGTGTGTGTGTATGTGTGTGTGCGTATGTGTGTGTGTGAATGCGTGTGTGTGTGAACGCGTATAGTGTGAACGCGTGTACGTGTGAATGCGTGTACGTACGAGTTCGTGTACGTGCCAATGCGTGTCTGCATGCATATGTATGTGTACGTGCGTGGGATGTAATCGTGTGGGCGCGTATGTAAGGTGCACATGTGTACACACGGCTGCGTGTGCACTTTTCTGGCAGCCCAGTAGTTCGAGTAGGATAAGCCCCCAAACCGGTTGCCCTCTCGATACATTTTTTCACCTCCTTTTCCTCCTCCTACTCCTCTTCACCCTCCTCTTCATCCTCCTCCTTTTCTTCTTCCTCCTCCTCCTCCTCCTCTTCTTCTTCTTCCTCCTCTTCCCCTCCTCCTCCTACTCCTCCTCTTCCTCCTCTCCTTCTCCTCCTCTTCCTTCTCTTCCTCTTCCTCCTCTTCATCCTCCTACTCTTCCTTCTCCTCTTCCTCCTCCTCCTAGTGTTTTCCTAATGGCTTCTATTAAGATTTACGCATCTCCAAAGATGTACAAATTTAAAAACTAATAATGATAATATATGCCTTTACGTGTCAAAGTACCGTGACTTTTTCTCTCAAATTACTAACAAATTATTAAATAGTACCTAAAAAGAAACTAAATTAATAACAAATAGACAAGTGAATAAATTCAAATCATATATATATATATAATGTATATATATATATATATATATATATATATATATATATATATATATGTATATATGTATGTATGCATACTCCATCGACCTCTTCGTTCCAACGGAAACCGAAGATATTTTGTCTTAGCTAATACCAAATTAGCGATAGATTTTAATCTCTGGGGGGAAAATGGTCTTTGGATCGGCCGTAAGCCCTTCAAGTACGGAATCTGCGCCCCGCACCACCTCAGCTGAATCGAATCATCAAGGATGAGCTAGATCAGGGTTCGGAGCTTTAAGAACAAAATAAAATAAAATAAATAAATGAATAAATAAATAAATCAATTAATTAATTAATTAAAAAAGATAAAGAATTAAAAATAAAATAAAAGAATAAAATAAAGATAAATTAATTCATATATTAAAAAAGATAAAGAAATAAAAATAAAGTAGAATAAAATAAAAGAATAAATAGAAAAGTAAAAAATACATAATATTATATATATATATATATATATATATATATATATATATATATCAGTATATATATATATATAATTCGTTCTTCCCTAGGACGAGGCATTTAGGGAAACCCGGACTGCAGAAGCTTGGAATGAGTTAGGGAACTGAACTGGTGGTGCCCACATTTATTTTCCTGCCTGGAGCCTAACTCGTAACCGAATACAATCGAGCAATTTAGTTTTTGGAGACCATATATATATATATATATCTATCTATATATATTTTTATATATATATATATATATATATATATATATATATATATTTGTGTGTGTGTGTGTGTGTGTGTGTGTGTGTGTGTGTGTGTGTGTGTGTGTGTGTGTGTGTTTGCGAGTGTGTGCGTGTGCAAATTTGTGTAAATATGTGTAAATGTGCGCGCGTGTGTACGTGCGTGTATGCGAGTGTACGCGCAAATGAACATACTGTAACATACATATATTAATATATACACATCGGGATTAATATCGGGTACCTTATAGTGCTGATTCTACAAGGTAGGCATAATGACCTCCCTACTACCCATTTTCGCAACCAATCGTCCCCACTCACCTATTTCTGGAGGTACAGCCCCGAGGATTGACATTCGGTCAACAAAATGGCCCAACTGTATTTCCTCCACATTTTCAAACAAGCTGACAGCCGGAGACTCTCTACTTACGAACACACACACAAACACACACACACACACACACACACACACACAAATCTCTTGATGGCACAATCGGTTAAGTCACTATCACTGTCTCGTGCTAGCGCAGGTTTGAGTCCTTGGCTGTACCACGTTTCAATTTCTGCATGTATGCCTCCTCGAGTTTCTCGATGTTGATGGCCTAGAATTAAAGTTATGTGTGGTTGATAAATGTAATACTGTTTACTGGGACCCAGTGTTGTACATATATATACGAGTGGTAGGGTGGTGAGTTTAAACGCCAAGAATCCATTGAAGTACTATTACAGACATTTCGTCCAACTAGGACTTCCTACTTGGACGAAACGACAGTAATAAAACTTCAACGGATTCTTGGCGTTCAAACTCACCACCCTTCCAATCATTCTGTCTTCACACCTCAATGTATATACATATTCTGCTGAAGAGGACCACAGATAGTGGTCGAAATATACAGAATGTCTATCCATCTTATCTCATTCTCCGACAGTGGGTCAATAAGACTTATATATATATATATATATATATATATATATATATATATATATATATATATATATACATATTACAAAGGTCAGAAGTAGATATACAAAGGATGCCACCTTGACGGAGTTTAGTCTATGTAGCCAAGCCGGGGACTCAGCCGTGAATAGCCCGCTAAGGCCTTTGTGTCTAGAGGGCCAGCTACCAAACCTTTGTGCCGTTTTCTCTCTCTCTCAGTTTCACGTCTCAATGCGATGGCTTTTCCTTGGATCCGAAGTTGTGAATGCGTTTACGCTTTAACTGCACTCTCCGTTTTCTGCGGGGATTGGGATGCGCACCCCGTTTTCTATCTACACCACATTTTCTTTCGGGATTGCGGAGTTCTATGTTGTTTTTTTTTTCCATTTTCGAGGTAGGTTTTGTTCTCGAGTTGTTTGCTTATGGCCGTGGGAGTATATACACTAGTGTACTGTACATGTGCATATATACATATATATGCACATGTACATATATAGACATTTAGACAAGTATATATGTATACAAGTATACGCATATATACGTATATACGTGTACATATGCACATATACAGACATTTAAACAAGCTTATATGCATACAAGTACATGTGTATATATATATATACATATATATATGTACATATATACATGTACAGACATTTAGATAAGGATACAGTATATGAATACAAGTACGTATATACATGTACATATGTACATGTTCAGACATTTAGACAAGTATAGATGCATACAAGTATACGCGTATATATATGTATTTGCATGTACATATGTACATGCACAGACATTAAGACAATTATATATGCATACAAGTATACTTGTATATATACGTAATACTGTATGTATGTATGCATGTATATATATACATACATATATCATATATATATATATATATATATATATATATATATATATATATATATATATATATATATATATATATTATGTATATATATATATATATATATATATATATGTGTGTGTGTGTGTGTGTGTGTGTGTGTGTGTGTGTGTGTGTGTGTGTGTGTGTGTGTGTGTGTGTGTGTGTGTGTGTGTGTGTGTGGATAGATATACATATGGTACGTATGGATGTATGGATGGATGAAAGTATGTACGAAGGTATGTATATGTACAGAATACATAAACATGGTATCTTCATAAGTACTTGGAACTATAAGAATATGCATACCTATTGTAGTACACTGCACACGTACATAAACGAAGGAAATTAAAGTACACCCACGCTGCTGCACCTCCGTTTACATATTTCCTTGACCTCTCGCACGTAAACATATTCCCCATTTTCTTCCATACTTTTGCACGTTTTGATTAACACGTGTGGTCGAATGCAATCACAAGTGCGTTCGAAAGCACGCCTCAACTCACCGTGGCACAATTGTAGTGTTAGGTTACTAGAAATGATGTAGGTACACGTCAGTGAGAGAAAGGAATTATTTAAACTCCAATTCTCTCGGGGGACTGTTTACTGATAATATAATGCGAGGTGTAATCGACCAAAGCTGCTGTCTTGGCAGCAGGACATAATTTTTTATGCAAGAATGACATAATGCACATTTAATATCACCACGAATAATTTGGTTTATAAATTACAATTTAATCTTTACAGAATAATAGTACTAATATTTATGAATATTCAAATAAAGATATGAGAGACGTAACAGTATTAATAATGCTATATTTCCATAATGCAAGTTTTAGCGGGGTGACAATATTAATAAATAATGATGACTTATGGTACGTGAATTCTACAGAAAACGAATCTTCAAGGCATGACCTTGCTACATAATTACGCTGTTATTAAAACATGTGGGTGTATACATGAAAATGTAGCCGTGGCTGTATAAGAGAAGGAATGTATACAAGAGCGAGTAGAAAGTAGAAGCGGGAGTTTGTGGTTCCCTTGGAATTCATTTTGAGGCGGAACTGGAAAAGCCTTTTGCGGGTCATTCAATACGCTCAGTTTTGCTCCTATCCTCCAGAAAGGTTCTTTCTCCAAACACATTTACACCTATCGGCGATTTTTTTTTTTTTTTTTTTTTTTTTTAAGGTGAATACTCAAGACAATTTACCCTCTACCGGCTCCTGTCATTATTCATTTATTTATTTAGTGATACTCTGTTATTGTCTGTCCTACTCCTATACCCAGCAATCATACATACAGACATATGCATGCGGTTATTTGCATGTTTATGTATGTAGGATTATACATGAACACATTTGCGTATGTACAGATATAAGTAAGCATGTACAGATGTACATAAACATCTATTGCATGCATGTATGCATGTAGGTATGTATGAATACGTGGATGTATACACGTGTGTATATATGTAGGTACGTGTGCATGTACGTTTATATATGTATAGATGTATGTATACATGTATATGTGCATATTTGTATGCATACATGTATGTATATTTTTTTCCAAGTCCTGCCTGTGTTCGCGTTGTCTTTGTAAGGGGAGCAGACATGTATGTACATGTGTATGCGCGTGTATACATATATGTACATGTATACGTACATATTTATATGTATACATGTATGTATACTTTTTTTTCCAAGTCCTGCCTGTGTTCGCGTTGCCTTTGTGAGGGAGAGCAGATCATAACTCATGGTACCTCCCCCCTGAAACACTTGTCAACAGACCAGGCTACTGTGTACAATGTCGAACTATTATTCCAAGGCGATCTTTCAGCGTCCGACTAAGAGGGAAACATAACCGCGGACACCATTTGTACACGTTTAATACACGAGCACGCTCATGTGTAGAAATGCATAAACCATTACAAGGGTCTGTGTGTAAATAAACATGCGTGTTTTGGGTTTTGTAAGCGTAAATGCAAATGTGGATTTTTTGTCTCTTTTCGAACTCATTAATAGATATCACAGCCCACAGTCGGAGAAAATAAACTTCGAATGAAAACAAGATTCTATATTTCGGCTGCAAACTGTAGCCCTCTTCAGGATATCTTTTTTTATTCGAAGTTTATTTTCTCCGACTGTGGGTTTCTTGTGTGTTATTTACAAATGTGCTACTACATTTCTGTTTAGACATCGTTAATGGATATGTTTTTCTGTGCACTTCTGTGTCTGAAGACTTCGTAGATATTCTTCTATACACTTCCCAATAGCGCTACTGTTTCATTCTATACCCATCGTGTCTGCTCTCTTTCCCGTATAAATTTTCTCTTTAAAATACATTATATTCCTGCATTTCCTTTACCCTTGCATTTATCCTTTTCACTCAAAATATTTATTGTAATCCTATTCTGCTCCCATGTGTATTCATATACTAAGTAGGCGTGGATACTTTCCGTTAAATCTGACCATACTATGTTGCAAAAATCTTTTATATACCATATTCATACGATTATACCTTTGAGCGCTGTCTGCATTATACAAGCCCAAACTCATGAACCCCTATCAACGTGTGTGGTAATGTAAGTACATTGTCATATATTTGTGTACGTGTATGCGCGCGCACGTGTGTACGTGCGCAGATGTGTGTGTGTGTGTGTGTGTGTGTGTGTGTGTGTGTGTGTGTGTGTGTGTGTGTGTGTGTGTGTGTGTGTGTGTGTGTGTGTGTGTGTGTGTGTGTGTGTGTGTGTGTGTGTGTGTGTGTGTGTGTGAGCGCGCGCGCGTGTGTGCGAGGGCGCGCGCGTGCGTGTGTGTGTGAGCGCGCGCGCGCGTGAGAGAGAGAGAGAGAGAGAATTTGTGTGAACGGGGGTGTGTGTGTTTTCTCGTGTGTACGTGTATGTACACGTCCGTACTACCAGTACACACACACACGTTCACACTCGCAAGGCTACACGACTGTCCACGAGTAATAATTCCCAAAACCCTTGTCAACGTAAATAAATACTCGCACGAACGAGGTATAAATATGAATGTTTGATATTTTCTACACGTATTTCGAAAAGTGGCCGTAGGGATTTCGAAACGGAGGGAGCACGTCTCAACGAACGTATGCGTCCACTGTCATATTTACAACACTATTTGCGTCCATTGTGAGATTTTATCTTAGGTTTTACTGCGCCTCTTTGGATTCAGAAGCTACGCCGCCCTCTTTCCCTCAACTCTGTCATCCTCTATGTTTTTTCTCCCACTAGCCACCAGCCCCCAGCCAAAAGCCAAAAGCCACCAGCCAAAAGCCACCAGCCACCCAGCCTCCACGCCTCAAACTCCATCCCTAGCTTATCCTCCATCTCTATCTCCTCCACTTCTGGTACTCCCGTTTCTCCACCTCTTCCTCCTCCTCCTCCTCCTCCTCTTCCTTCGCTTCCACCCTCCACACTCGTCTTCCCTCCGCCCATGGTTCAGTTCCATCCTCCCTCACTCTTTTTTTTTTTTTTTTTTTTTTTGTTACGTTGACTTTCCCCATTTCTCATCCGCGTCACCTTTCCCTTCTACCATCATTTATCCTCCCTTCTCTCCCCTCCCTTCTCTCCCAGACCGTGTCCCCAACTCTCTCATTCTGTTTCCCCCTCATTGCAAAAAAAAAAAAAAAAAAAAAAATACAAACTATCTTAGGTAGTAATCTATGTTAATCTTTCAACTCTCATCCAATTCTCCTTCTCCCTCCTTCTCACCCTCACCCTTGTATATTTCCTCCGAGTCCTAACCTTTGCCTCCCTCCTCCCATCGGGGACCTAATTCACTGATTTAGTTCTCGGGTGGTCTCAATCGAAAGGACCGTCTTCAGATCGGAGACCAGTCCTTATGTACTTCATATTGGGTAACGACTAAGTTTCCTACACTCAATATTTTCGTAACTTCAACGATATCCCTAAGAGCAAAATTTTTCTTCTTCTTTTTCTGGAAACCCATATAAAACGATCACTTGCTTCCTAATAGCACTACGTACCAGATTCACGAATCAAATTTTATAGTTTGAAATTAATATCTATAAAAGATAAAAAAAAAATTGTGAGACGCACGAGTTGGGAATATTAGTCACGCCCCTACGGACCAGATACATGAATCAGATGTTTATAGTTTGAGATTAATATCCGTTAAAAATAATCAAAAAAATTTATTCACTCTATATTACCCCGCTTTAATTCTCTCTTTTACAACTTCTGCGATTCCATTTCTAGTGCAATACTGCTCCCAAGGATAGAAGCACAAGCCACAATCAACATAATACAAATAACTTACGGCTGTAACATATGGATGTATGTTACTTGGGCCAAGGTGACATAGGGAGAGTGATGCGTTGTTTGGCTTGTGCAGTTTATTCTAATTAAGATACGTGTGCCTCGGCCTAAGGACGGACGTGGCGTCCGACCGTGAAGGCCTAGTGACGCGCTACAGTACAGACGCAGGCAGTATATATATACAAGGGACCGACCTGACACCTGATTCAGACGCGACCTAATTGCGGTGACCCTTTCTAGCCTTTCCAACCATTGAGTCAGATCAACTACCACACAACTCTGCCATGCATAAACTTGCGCTTACAAGCATGCTTGTGGGGTACATGTACACCACACAGCAACCTTTTTTTTTTTTTTTTTTTCTTTTTTTTTTTACGAAATGAATTAAAGGGAGATGGAGGAGAGAGAGAAAGAGAAAAAAAAAACATGTTTACGAATGATGTAATGCCAACGGGAGACTGTACTAGGGAATTGTATTTCCCAGAGATAACGTTTGAAGGAAACAAGAAGAAACGTTTCAACAAATGAACTGAAACGGTTAGAGGAAATACTTTTAGAAAATGCAACTAGAAAGTTGAAAGTATGAAGAAACCTTAAACATACTAGCCTCTTGATTCCACGAGTGGATTAGTAGTCATAGCAAGAAGCATCAAGTGGATTGGGGTCAAAAGGAACCTAGAAAAAAAAATACGAACTTCTCTCTCCTCTTGTACAATACGTTATTGTTCTTGATTTCCTTGCTTTATACTATACACTGCCCGTTCATTCTCGAGAATAAATGATCCTGTCCTTCCTTGCTTTTCGGATTTAGGAACCAAGAAAAATAATCCACGCTAGAGAAGGAAACTGCCAGAGGATATACATGGACCCCCAGAAAATAACACCATAATAAAACTATACCATAATTCTGAAAGGAACGCCTCACATCCGTTTTCTTCCTGTGGGTAATTACAGTACTCACCCACGCCTTCTCGTCTAGTCTCTTCTTGTGGCTTCTTCCCTGTAACAGCAATACATTTCCGAGGGGTTCTCTTCTTGGGAGATAAAAGGAAACAACGCAATACTTACTCGGTGATTTGTGGCCAAAGTTTCCAAAAGGAGTGTTGACTCAGGAGTAATGATAACTGACACAGCAACTCTACGCATAACCAAATACCTGGAAAAGAAGAATAAAATATCATTCACCACGAGGTATGGAGTACTTTAATAAGTAATTTTATGGACACTATGTGTATGTATGTATGTGTGTGTGTGTGTGTGTGTGTGTGTGTGTGTGTGTGTGTGTGTGTGTGTGTGTGTGTGTGTGTGTGTGTGTGTGTGTGTGTGTGTGTGTGTTGTGTGTGTGTGCGCGCGCGCGCGCCCCGACCATGTATGATCCCGTGTGTTTATGAGTGCGTGTGTGCGTGATGTGTGTGCGTATGCGCGCGTGTATGCTTGTGTGCGTGTGTGCTTGTGTGCGTATTTCCCGGACGCTCGCGCGTTCATATGCGTATGCATATTCCATCGATTGACGCATCTATATAAAGATTGGTGCTTATCTTTCAAGAAATATTACTTAAGTGTTGTTTACCCCGAGACCTTTTGTTGTTTCTATACCAGCTGATTTCCAGTTTGTTTTTTTTCTCTCCCTTTTTATTATCTAATGTTCCTCTCTCCTCCCCTTAGCTCCTCCTCCCCCACCTCTCTTTCCCCTACCCCCCACCCCCCATTTCTCTCCCCGATCTCCCTCCACCTCCCTACCTCCCTTCCCCTAACTCCACTCTCCTTTATCTTCCCTCCCTTATCTTTCCCTCAACCCCCCCTTTTCCCCTTTCCCTCCTACCCTTCCCCTTTTCCCCTTCTCCTTCCCCTTCCCCTTCTCCTTTCCCCCTTCCCCTTTTCCCTTCTTCCCCTTGCCCCTTCCCTCCTTCCCCTTGCCCCTCCCCCTTTCCCCCTTCTCTTTTTCCTCTTCTCCTTTCCCCCTTCCCCTTTTCCCCTCTTCCCCATTCCCCATCAAAAACACTTGCGCACTCACAGGCAAACACAGACACATACAAGAAAAGCCTCGTTAGGTGAAGGAGTCTGTGAAAGAAGAGAGGAAGAGGAGGAAGAGGAGGAGAAGGAAGAGGATGAGGATGAGAGAGGTGGCATGAGAGTGGCATGTCCATTTTCAAGAGGATT
>NC_134808.1:43883392-43885892 GCF_046742065.1 Oratosquilla oratoria
AATGAAATATCCTGGCACGCACGCACGCACGCACACACACACACATTTGCGTGCGCGCGCACACACGCACACATGACTCGTGGCGCAGTGGTAGAGTTCCCGGCTGTCACTACGGCGGTCCGGGTTCGATATCCCGCCCAGGGTTGAAATAGTTTCAGTATCACTGCGCTGCGAGTCGTTATTCCAACTTGCGTGGGCGGGGAGTCACAGCATTACACATAGATTAGTCATATATGAGCTCTGAGCTCTCTTCCGGGAGGGAAATAGTTGTTAATCACGAGTCCAACACGTGATCCAAGACCATGGTGAAACACACACACACACACACACACACACACACACACACACACACACACACACACACACACACACACAAAATTTATGTATATATAATTACATAATACCCACTCATTATAAACCCCAATTTTCCCCCTTTGTATTTAAATTCCACAGAATAAAAATTCAGTAATTACTCTGAAAATAATGATGCGGGAATGTTCCAATTGTTGTGACGAGGTGCGTTAGCTCTTCCTAGCTGAACGCATTAAAATTGTCGATTTTCGACTTTGTTAATTGTATCTGAAGGAGAACCAGAGAGAGGTAGACACAACTCCAAGCCTAACATCTACCAATTTCTTTCCTTGCCATGGACCCCCGAGCACGAAGGGCAAGGGTTGATCATCGTCACAGATATCCGCTTCCAGGGACCATCCACAGACATCAGCAAAGAAGAACGAGAATCCATGATTAAACACAAAGAGGAATTCTTCAAGAGTTCCCGAAGACTGAGGAAGTCTTGTGCCTTGGTATGATGCGGAGGGTAATTATGGTAATAGTGGATCGGGTGGTGTGGTTGGGTGGATCGGGTGGTGTGGTTGGAGGGTGCGTGTGGGGGGGATGGTGGAATCCAATGGATCGGGCGGTGTGGTTGGAGGGCGAGGGTGGTGTGGTTGGAGGGCGAGGGTGGTGTGGTTGGGTGGATCGGGTGGTGTGGTTGGGTGGATCGGGTGGTGTGGTTGGGTGGATCGGGTGGTGTGGTTGGAGGGTGCGTGTGGGGGGGATGGTGAAATCTAGTGGATCGGGTGGTTTGGTTGGAGGGCGAGGGTGTGGGGGGGGATCTTTGAACGCGGAAGCATTTCGAGGCGTCGACGATGGCGCTCCGGAGACGCCAAAAATGGGAGTCTTTAAGAAAAAAAGAACCTCTTTGAGATCCTTTGGACCAGAGGCACTTTCTGACTCTGAAAAGCAGCTCTGGCCTTAATGGCCGGAGGCAAAATGCGCCCCCCCCCCTTTCCTTTTGGTTTAAAAGCATCTTTTTGGATAAATTCAGCGATGTAGATGGGCTTCTTCATGTAGTTTTCTTTCTTTCTTTTCAAATCGTTAAGACAAAAAAATTAACGAAAAAACCCATTGTATAACAACACTGGGTCCTGGCCACTTCAAGATAGATTTTTAAAAAGTAAAAAAAAAAGAAAATCCTTTATATTCACTGTTGTGGTGTCTAGTATGCTGCATTCCGGGTCTTACAAAATTTCAAGAAAATTTTTGAAAATATCACATCTTTGACCTAAACTTTGCAAATATGGAGACCTAAGATTTTCGCTTATGCGAAAAATCAAAAATAGCTCAGTGAGAATAGCGAGGACGAAATAGTATACACGAGTCATGAAAACAAAATATACAAAAATATTCTATGTTGTATCTAACCGATTTGAAAGCCTCTGGAGCCAATATAAAACCACGTATTCTAAAAAAAAAAAATATTATTCAGACAATGAGAAAATAAATATGCGCTCAAACACACGTACACATACAAACACACACACACACACACACACACACACACACGCACGCACGCACACACGCAGACGCACAGTTTCCACTGAATAATTTGATACACTCTGAATATTATATTTAAAGATTCTGTTCCAGTTTCAGATGCACTACATCACGGCCCATATTCGTTCTGCCTCGTTTTGCATTCCAAGCCGATTTCCAGCTTCGCAAGCGGCTTCGCAAAGCCCCTTTAAAAATCCCCCGGGGTGACTAAAGTTTATATATTATTTCCTACTAGAATCAGTCTAAGAAACGGTTGCCAGCTAGATACATCAACCATCACCATCAGCTCACAAGCTGTTAGAGAAGAACGTTGAAGTGAATACTTGCGTTATTCGGGCCAATTCGTGCCTTTGTGCCAAGGCGTGCCAATTCGTGCCTTTGTGCCAATTCGTGCCTTTGTGCCAAGGTGTGCCAATTCGTGCCTTTGTGCCAAGGTGTGCCAATTCGTGCCTTTGTGCCTAGGTGTGCCAATCCGTGTCTTTGTGCTAAGGTTTGCCAATACATGCCTATGTGCCAAGGTTTGCCAATTCGTGCCAAGGTATGCCAATTCGTGCCTTTGTGCCAAGATGTGCCAATTCGTGCCTTTGTGCCAAGGTGTGCCAATTCGTGCCTTTGTGCCAAGGTGTGCCAATTCGTGCCTTTGTGCCAAGGTGTGCCAATT
>NC_134808.1:43890892-43950892 GCF_046742065.1 Oratosquilla oratoria
TAACTAATGAAAATAGTCGAATTGTTCAAACTCGCCTTCACGTAGATTCCCCCAAGTTCCCTCCTAAAGGGCTGCCAGCAGCTTCCTGACAGTGCGAAGGTGACAATTAGGGACGAAAAATTTTGGTGGTGACTGTTCACACGTTTCGTGTTCACACAAAGAACGTGCGACGTGGCAGAACGAAGATTTTCGTACCCTTATGACGTGTGTGCGCGCGCGCCCGCAATTTTCTTACATTTGTTAATACCTGCAAATTCCTCCCGCCCTCTCAAGCGGGTACTTGGCAGATTACTTGAAGCAATTTACAAAGCTGCTTAACATATTGAAATGCTGAGAATCCACCTGGGCGTCTTCTTGTGCATACAAAATTGAATCTCTCTCTCTCTCTCTTGAAGGAGGATGACTGGACAAGAATTGTTCCGACCCAAAGAGATGAGCTTACGCAAGGTGGCGCTTTACTGTAACCCCTGTATATAGCGAAAAATATTTTATTTCAGCGTTTCTCTCTCTCTTTCTATTTAGTCTTGGCCAAATATTTATGTATAACAAAGCATTTCTTCAACTGACAGGTTTTAAAAATCCTAATGTCCATCTGGCAAGATTAAGGCATTTTTCAATCTAAAAGAATAAATGAATGAATGAATAAACTAGGTCAAACTAAATAAATAAATATTAAGACTAACTAAAAACGAAAAACAAAAAAAATAGACCCTTTCCTGGCCTCGTCTAAACTGCCTTGTTACCTTCCGGGTCTGTTGCAACCGTGAGTGATACACATTTGTACTAGTGTATATAAAAGAAGGCGGAAATTGAATGCTTGTAAATCTTATACGCACGGAGCCTTCTAATTTCTATTTTTATATGATTAAATGTATTCCTATAACCTGATAACTACCGTGGGTAGACGCAGGAAACAGAAAAAAGGAAAAATGAATAAGAGAAAAAGGAAAGTGGAAAAAGACTGGATGAAGTGTAAAAGAGAAAAAAGATAGAGAGAGATGTATAGAAAAAGAGAGGGAGTGTTACAGGGAGTTACAAGGAATCTCATCAAAAGGTTTTACAACCTTTAAAACATACAAAAAACCCATACCAAGGAGGTACCCTTAAAAGATTAGCCGGGATTTACACTGATCCTTACACTTATGTTTGTAGCACCTTGTCTAATCGACTTTTGAACTGCTCAACTGAGGAACTGTTTACCACGTCCTTTAGCAGTCCTTTCCAAGTGTTGCAGATTTAATAGGTAAAAAAGTCACCAACCTTGTCAAGAGGGGGATTGAGCTTCCGCCCATGATTGCGAGTGGCATTCACGTTCAAGTTGAAGAGATGTCGATGGTCAATATTATCAAATTCTTGAAGTATTTTGAAAACCTTTCTTAACTGTCCTCGTGATCTCATGGTTTCTAGAGAAAAGCCCCAAAGCCTTGAGACGCCTCTAGTAACGGCGGGAACAAGTTTCGTTGCTCGTGCCTAAACTCGTTCTAGCATCTGCACGTCCATCCTCAAGTTCGGCGACCAGAGCTGGACGAACTAGAGCATTGTAATGCGTCAAAAATATTTCTTGGTTCTGGTAACGTAACTGTCTTCTGGTGTAACCTAAAAGCTTTTGTGCTTTCTTTTCTTCTTCAACACGCTGTTTTGAGGACTTGAGGTCTCCTCTAATCAAGACACCCAAATATTTTTCCAGTTCTGTTCTTAATATGCCATAACCCAGAAGAGAATAATCTCCCCTCTGGTTTGCGTGCCCGATATACATAACTCTGCACTTATCCAGATTAATTGGCATCAGCCACTTCTCAGACTACTCTCCTGCTTTCTCTAAATCTGACCTAATTTCTACATTTTCAGGTGCTGCGACATTTGCTCCCAACAGTGTCATCCGCAAACCTGGCCATGCGGCTCACGATTCCAACATCTATATCATTAATATAGATGATGAAGAGGAACGGACCTAATACAGATCCTTGAGGTACCCCACTGGTAACAGGAGACCAGTTAGACGATGCCCCATTAATAACTATACGTTGTCTTCTATCTTTCAACCAGCCTTCAATCCAATTCAACATTGCTCCTCCATTATCCATGGCTCGAACTTTCGACATTAAGCTCTTATGAGATACCTTATCAAAGGCTTTCTGGAAGTCGAGATAAAGTATTTCGATTGCTCTGTTTCTGTCGTAATCTTGAAACATGACATGAAAGAACTTTATCGGGTTGGTTTAGCATGATCTGTGTCGCCGAATACCATTCTCCAGAAACTCGACTATTCTGTCCACAATGACACCTTCCACCCTCTTCCCAACTATGGAATCAATGCTGAGAGAAAGAGAAACAAAGAAAATAGAAGATAGAAAGAGAAAAAGAAAGAGGAAGGGAAAGAAAGAGTAAGAGAGAGTGTGCGAGAGATAGAGAAAGAAAAATAGAAAGAAAAAGAGAAAGAGAGAGAGACAGTGTGTGTGTGTGTGTGTGTGTGTGTGTGTGTGTGTGTGTGTGTGTGTGTGTGTGTGTGTGTGTGTGTGTGAGAGAGAGAGAGATAGAGAGAGAGAGAGATAGAGAGAGAGAGAGAGAGAGAGAGAGAGAGAGAGAGAAAGAGAGAGAAAGAGAGAGAAAGAGAAAGAGAAAGAGAGAGAAAGAGAGAAAGAGAAAGAAAGAAAAAGAGAAAGAGAGAGAGAGAGAGAGAGAGAGAGAGAGAGAGAGAGAGAGAGAGAGAGAGAGAGAGAGAGAGAGAGAGAGAGAGAGAGAGAGAAACACACCAAGGGAATAGAGCCGTGACGAATTCAAAGTGTCTGGACGAACATAGCAAGTGTGTGTAGACTCCCTCTTCTCCAGAGAGCTGTCGAGACCGTAAAAAATTGGGTGATAACACTCCCCATTACTTAAATCACCTCTGTACTCTGTCACTATTATCACAGTAGCCTTGGTCATTCCCAACCTCATCCCAACTCTCTCACTGTCAACTGGGATCCATCCCATTCCTCCGATCCCACTCGTCCCGTTTCAGAGCCATTCTTCACCACTTCGATCATCCTCCCACATATCCCCGTCCCTAATGTCCCCGAAGTCAGCCGAAGAGCAAAGTCTGGGGCTACACGGCATGAAGAAGAAGAAGTTTCGCTCTTCCACTTCTTTGCTTGCTCCCGAAGTCGCCCCGACTCGTCGTCCCCTTCGTCATCGTCTTCGTCGTTTTCTTTGTCGTCGTCTTCGTCGTCTCCTTTGTCGTCTTCTTCGTCGTTGTCTTCGTCGTCGTCTTCGTCGTCTCCTTTGTCGTCTTCTTCGTCGTTGTCTTCGTCGTCTTCTTCGTCGTCGTCTTCGTCGTCTTCTTCGTCATCTTCTTCGTCGTCTTCGTCGTCTTCTTCTTCGTCGTCTTCTTCGTCTTCTTCTTCGTCTTGTGTCTTCTTCGTCTTCTTCTTCGTCTTGTGTCTTCTTCGTCTTCTCCTTCTTCGTCTTCTTTTTGTCTTCTTTTTTGTCTTCTTTTCTGCCTTTCTCGTCGTCTTCTTCGTCGTCTTCTTTTTCATCTTCTTCTTCTTCGTCTTCTTCTCCTTCATCTTCTTCGTCTTCTTCTCCTTCGTCTTCTTCTCCTTCTTCGTAGTCTCTTTCGTCTTCTTCTTAGACTTTCTCTTCTTCCTCTTCTTCTTCGTTTTCTTCTTCGTCGTCTTCTTCGTCTTCCTTCTCCTTCGTCTTCTTCTCCTTCTTCTTCTTCGTCTTCTCCTTCTTAGTCTTCGTCATCTTCTTCGTCTTTTTCTTCTTCGACGAAGGTTCTTCTTCTTCTCCTTCGTCTTCTCCTTCTTAGTCTTCATCTTTTTCTTCTTCGACGATGGCAGAGACTCCGGACGACGTTTTCTTTTCGAACTTGGCTCTGGCTGGCTGGTGGGCGCCTCAGAAACGAGGACGATCCGCGGTAACGTCCCCTTTCAATCTTCATTAGCCACAATGACAAGTACGGCCTTGCATATAAAACCTTGCTTTATCACCGCCCTGGGGGGGGACGATAAATTCATTAGTTACATTGGCAGTAAGGACACTGTCACTGCAG
The DNA here is from genome assembly GCF_046742065.1 of Oratosquilla oratoria. Lineage (NCBI taxonomy): Eukaryota > Metazoa > Arthropoda > Malacostraca > Stomatopoda > Squillidae > Oratosquilla > Oratosquilla oratoria. Next base: position 43,894,926 of record NC_134808.1, read on the forward strand.
GAGAATCTATGTGCTTGAGAGACCGGAAGTGGGAGGGGGGAGGGGGGGAGGCGGGATTTTTTTTTTTTTTTTTCTTTTTTTTTTTTTTTAATCGAATGTCACTCCCACGGTTTTTTTTTTTTTTTTTTTAGCCCGTATGGTACGTGTTTATGGGAGATACACACCGTGCAGAGATGAAATGGGATGGTGTAGCTTGTCAGAGGAGCCTGGAGGGGTGAAGGCAGTGGAACAGAGGCTACAACTCTTAAAGCTCCGGAGGCCTGATTCAAGTGGACCTCACAAGCACCTTAACTTACACTCTCTGGAAAGACGCAGAGTGCGGGGTGATCTAATAGAGGTGTTCAAGTGGATCAAAGGCTTTAACAAGGGTGATGCAAACAAGGTCATCATATTAAAGCAACAGGGCCGGACTCGCAGTAATGGTTATAAACTGGACAAATTTAGATTTAAGAAGGAAATTGGTCAAGAATTGGTTTACTAATAGGGTGGTCGACGAATGGAATAAACTTAGTAACCATGTAGTAAGCGCTGAAACTATCAGTTGTTTTAAGAAACGATCAGACAACTTTATGGATGGGGATGACAGGTGGTGATGGATACGGAGATGCATAGTGTAGGCCTTATGATCTCTTACAATCTCCTTCATTCTTATGTTCTTCTGTTCACAGACTCGAAAAGAACAGTCCAAGGTTGGTCCTCAAAAGCCAGGAAGAAAGTTAACTACAGCGGATCTTCTTTCTGGGTTTTTACGAAAACGAGAACCCGGAAAGAAGACTTGCACGGCCGGGAGGTCCACTCAGGAAGTCCTTCAGGTTCCAGGAAGGTGGCCATCAGCAGCAGTTAAGTGTCATTTTTCTCCCAAGAATTAAAGACCGACGAGAATAAAAATCAAAATAGCAAAATGCTCCACGTTGAAGAAGAAATGCCGTCCAGGGAAAATTATATGAAAGTGTGTGGAAGAGGGTGGAAAGGCTACGTGTTAAAGATTTTCAACTCTATGCACTGAAATCAATCCTTTCAATTCAACGACGCCATAGATTTTGTCCTGGTTGGCGCTAATCAATTTCGTTTAGTTGATGGGTAGAGTCTGAAGACTTGATTGATCTAAAGCCATTTCATTCCTGATGTGTACCTCAACTAAAAAAATAATTTTTACTAAAACTTTGTATTGTTCTAAGTCTGTCCCCTTAAGTAAATATAATACCCAACTTAAGCCAGAATAACATGTAATCGATATGTGGTTCACGGGATGGATATTCTTTTATATAACACAGTGAATATATTCACTCCCAAACTGATGTTTTCAGAGCTGATAGTTCACTCGCTCCCGTGCACGACTCAATGGCGCAGTGGTAGGGTTCCCGGTCACCACTACGGCTGTCCGGGTTCGAATCCCGCTCAGGGCTGAAATAATTTAAGTATCGCTACGCTGCAAGTCGTTACTCAAACTCTTGTGGGCGAGGAGTTGGGTGTGTGTGTGTGCGTGCGTGTAAGGTTACAGCCTTACCCATAGATCGGTCATATATGATCCCTGAGCTCTCTTCCGGGAGGGTAATAGATGTTGATCACGAGTCCAACACGTGATCCAGGACCATGGTGAATCACATGCGCTTGCTCGCTCGTTAAACTTGTTCGTGCACTGGACTATTGATGCTCTACAGGTGATCTTCTAGTCACGTGATTCAAAGGCCCGTTAGGAGACGCGGGCAGGATGCAGTCAAGAAATGGCATCGTTGATGTGATGAGGCATTTGTACTGACAAAATCCTACGACCTTCCGCCTGAACCTGAAGCCCAGCTTTTCTTAACCAGGGTTCCCCGGAACCCTAATGTTCCGCAAAAGGTCCCTAAGGGTTCCGCGAGAATGAGTGAGATAAGCTAATGCACTTTTGATTTTTTTTATTGAATTTCATATACGTAATATAATTAAACACGCACGACATATTCTTGGTTATTGTAATAATGTAATATAGACATCATCCTGTCTAACCTATTATTACGATGAAAATAAAATGAGAAAGATATGGTATATATATATATATATATATATATATATATATATATATATATATATATATTTTTATATTTTTATATATTTTTTTTTTTTTTTTTTTTTTTTTTTTTTCTTTTTTTTTTTCTTTCTTTTTTTTTTCTTTTTTTTTTTTGGCACAGGGGTTCCTTGAGATATGAAATTTATTTTAAAGGTTACGCAAGGGTAAAAAGGTTGAGAAACGCTGCTGAATCCTTTACATCCAGCATATCAAATAACATTGAGAATTTTCGTTGAGAGAGCAAAATAGTTTACCACAGTGATTTTACGGCGGAAAAGGTTATGGCGATAGCCGATACCGCCGATTAATCGGGGGTTGGAGGAAAAAATAGCCCAATGTGATAGTCCCTTAACCCATTAAACTCCGATGACAAGATTCCTTGTCATTTGGTCAAATAAAACAAAAAATCATAAAACACCAAAATGTTTGATCAAACACCAGGAAAATATGACGTCAGTATTCGCTTCGCGGGAGGACTGACGTCATATTTTTCTGGTGTTTGATCAAAAATTTTGGTGTTTTATAATTTTTTGTTTTGACAAGGAATCTTGTCATCGGAGTTTAATGGGTTAAGTGGAAGACTTCTGACATGATACAAGACAACCACCAGCTGTCCTAACCAGAGACCTGACCAAAACATCTGACAAGAACAGGGCTGTTCCTGGCCGACTTCGATTCTGTTATTATCAAGGGAACCTCGCTGCCAGTTACTCCTATTATACTCGTATCACTATATCAGACTTCATTTGTTATTAGATATCTGTCAATTCATTATTAGTTACTATTTACCTGTTTGTTTATCATTTAACTATACCTATGCATTTATTTGATTTATTATTACTGATATTATAATTTTATTCATTTATTTATTTATTCGTTTTTTATTTATCATTATTTTATTTTTTCGCATCCGACCTAGTTATGGACCAAAAGGTCTCCTGTCGGCATGCTCCGCCTTTGTAATCCTTTGTAATCCTAATCCTTTGTAGAAGCTACAGGGAACACTGCCGTTTACTTGCTACCATTTGTACTGAAGTTCCCATACAATAAGGATAACACGTTTTTCCCCAAACCGTGGATCGAATGCAGAGATACTTAACATGGATAAAAGACTTAAAGAAAGAAAATAGAAAATAAAAGAAGGAAACGGAGGCAAGCCACGACGTTTCTCTCTCTCCCTCTCTCATTCTCTCTCTCATTCTCTCTCTCATTCTCTCTCTCTCATTCTCTCTCTCTCATTCTCTCTCTCTCACTCTCTCATTCTCTCTCTCTCATTCTCTCTCTCTCATTCTCTCTCTCTCATTCTCTCTCTCTCATTCTCTCTCTCTCATTCTCTCTCTCTCATTCTCTCTCTCTCATTCTCTCTCTCTCATTCTCTCTCTCTCATTCTCTCTCTCTCATTCTCTCTCTCTCATTCTCTCTCTCTCATTCTCTCTCTCTCATTCTCTCTCTCTCATTCTCTCTCTCTCATTCTCTCTCTCTCATTCTCTCTCTCTCATTCTCTCTCTCTCATTCTCTCTCTCTCATTCTCTCTCATTCTCTCTCTCTCATTCTCTCTCTCATTCTCTCTCTCATTCTCTCTCTCATTCACTCTCTCTCTCATTCACTCTCTCTCATTCTCTCTCTCTCTCTCATTCACTCTCTCTCATTCACACACTCTCTCTCATTCACACACTCTCTCTCATTCACACTCTCTCATTCACACTCTCTCTCTCATTCACACTCTCTCTCTCCCTCTGTCTGTCTGTCTGTCTGTGTCTGTCTCTCTTTCTCTCCCTCTGTCTGTCTGCCTGTCTGTCTCTCGCTCTCTGTCTCTGTCTCTCTCTACCTCTCTCTCTCTCACTTTCCCTCTCTCTCTCTCTCAAACACGGGTGACAAGCTCAGGGAAGGACTTCGACAGAGGTGCACGTGAACTAAACTTGTAAGACTCGGCCTTCTTTGAGTCGAGCCGAAGAAAAAGAGACACCGAGGTTCTCAGCGTGAAGGAAGAGAATGCTTTCAGCATGACATAACCAGGACAAAAGGAGCCTGTGGAGTCGGGGTGGAAGAGAAGTTAGAGATGGAGGAGGTGGAAGAGGAGTTGGCAATGGGGGAGCTGGAGGTCGTGGATGGGGTGACGGGTGGAATAAGGGGTGGTGGGGGATTAAGGGTGAGGGGTGGGGTGTGGCTGGGATGATGATGGGGTGAGGGGTGGGGTGTGGCTGGGATGATGATGGGGTAAGGGCGGGTGAGGGATAAGGTATGGGGTTGGAGGGATAGAGTGAGGGAGGAAGGTTGGGATAAAAGGTTCGGGTGAGGGGTGAAGGATGGGGTGAGGGGTGAGGGATGGGGTGAGGGGTGAGGGATGGGGTGAGGGATAGGGTGAGGGATAGGGTGAGGGATGGGGTGAGGGACAGGGTGAGGGATGGGGTGAGGGACAGGGTGAGGGATGGGGTGAGGGATGGGGTGAGGGTTAGGGTGAGGGATGGGGTGAGGGGTGAGAGATGGGGTGAGGGGTGAGAAATGGGATGAGGGGTGAGAAATGGGGTGAGGGGTGAGAAATGGGGTGAGGGGTGAGAAATGGGGTGAGGGGTGAGAAATTGGGTGAGGGGTGAGAAATGGGGTGAGGGATGGGGTGAGCTGTGATGGATGGGGTGAGGTGTGATGGATGGGGTGAGGTGTGATGGATGGGGTGAGGTGTGATGGATGGGGTGAGGTGTGATGGATGGGGTGAGGTGTGATGGATGGGGTGAGGTGTGATGGATGGGGTGAGGTGTGATGGATGGGGTGAGGGGTGGGGTGCTGGGGTGGAGTAAGGAGTGGTGATGGTGAGGGGTGTGGGTGGTGGAGGTGTTGTGGGAGGTTGGGGTAAGGTTGGAAGCCTGGGATATATGGTTGGGGTGAGAGTGAAAGGCTGGGGTGAAATACTGGGATGAGCATGAAAGATGAGGGCGAGGTTGGGGTGAGGATGGAAGGTTGGGTTAGGTTGGGTTGGAGGTTGGTTAAAAGTGGACGGTGGGTGAGGGTTAGGTAATTTCTACTTGAGCTCTCTTAGCAACAGCGTGACTTCACCACTTCGGTAATATTGTCCCAGAATAATGAATCTCTGATTGTCACAAACACAATACTTCATACCAACGCCATGCACCATCGGTTGCTACCAGACGCTTTTATTCCGTTAAAAGGAAACAAATTTACTCTTAGAGAGGATTAAATCAATTTAAATTAACTTTTGCCTTTTGAATATTTGTAAATTTATCTTAACTGCCTCCTGGACATTTTGTTTAGCCAAAGAAAATCTACCCCTTCCCCATTTGCACAGCGAAAGAGTAACTGTTTGCTTATCCAGTACTATAGTACTCTTGGTGGTATTAGACAAGGAAGAGCCCCATTGGGCTTCTTTTCTTAACGAGTTCGGTCTTTCGATTTGCATACCATTGGAGGGAGGAAGGGGAGGTGGGGACAGGGAGGGGAGGCCGGGGGAGGTGGGGGAGGGAGGTGGGGGAGGGGGGAAAGGGAGGTGGGGAGGGGGGAAAGGGAGGTGGGGAGGGGGGAAAGGGAGGTGGGGAGGGGGGAAAGGGAGGTGGGGAGGGGGGAAAGGGAGGTGGGGAGGGGGGAAAGGGAGGTGGGGAGGGGGAATGGGAGGTGGGGGGGGGGAGAGGGAGGTGGGGAGGGGAAAGGGAGGTGGGGAGGGGGGAAAGGGAGGTGGGGAGGGGGGAAAGGGAGGTGGGGAGGGGGGAAAGGGAGGTGGGGAGGGGGGAAAGGGAGGTGGGGAGGGGGGAAAGGGAGGTGGGGAGGGGGAAAGGGAGGTGGGGAGGGGAGGTGGGGAGGGGAGGTGGGGAGGGGAGGTGGGGAGGGGAGGTGGGGAGGGGAGGTGGGGAGGGGGGAGGGAGGTGGGGGAGGGAGGTGGGGGAGGGAGGTGGGGGGAGGGAGGTGGGGGGAGGGGGAATGGGAGCCGGGGGAGAAGAACAGGGAGCCGGGGGGAGGAGAGAGGAGACGGGGAGGAGAGAGGAGACGTGGGAGTGGAGAGAGGAGACGTGGGAGAGGAGAGAGGAGACGGGGGGAGGATAGAGTAGACGGGGGGAGGAGAGAGGAGACGTGGGGAGGAGAGAGGAGACGTGGGGAGGAGAGAGGAGACGTGGGGGAGGAGAGAGGAGACGGGGGGGAGGAGAGAGGAGACGTGGGGGAGGAGAGAGGAGAGAGGAGACGTGGGGGAGGAGAGAGGAGACGGGGGAGGAGAGAGGAGACGGGGGAGGAGAGAGGAGACGGGGGAGGAGAGAGTAGACGGGGGAGGAGAGAGGAGACGGGGGAGGAGAGAGTAGACGGGGGAGGAGAGAGGAGACGGGGGGAGGAGAGAGGAGACGGGGGGAGGAGAGAGGAGACGGGGGGAGGAGAGAGGAGACAGGGGGTAAGGGGTTGGTTGGTGAGAAAGGCATCATACTCTTGTATTTCTAAGAAACTTTAAGAATCAAATTAACCATTTTAGTACCGGATAGAACTTCTTATATTCTGGTCTTTAGGCACGATTTTGTTAAAAAAAAAAAAAAAAAAAAAAAAAAAAAAAATCATATATATATATATATATATATAATATATATATATATATATATATATATATTATATATATATATATATATATACATAAGCTCTGGTAAACTAATCTTTCGCGTGATTTTCTTGCGGTCCAACTTAAGCTTAGAGACGCGAGTGTTCCAGGTCTCTTAGATCTAAGTAAATTAAGATTATTTTCTTCTGTCCGATGCTCCATCAAATCCAACACCAAGACACAGGGATATCACATAGATTTAAACGACACAGTTGCATTGAAGCAATGAAAAAGAAAATTTTAAGGAGATAACGATCGAAAAAAGATTGTATATAAACAGATTAGATAAAAAGAAGATTAAGTTCATTGGGCCTAGATAAGATGGTAACGAGAATATAAGAACTGAAATATTGTCATAGAAGAGGAGGTAACAAAAGACAAATATTGGAATTAAAATAATCAGTTGTAATGAAAAACATTAAAAGAAATAAGCAACAAAAGGAAAAATAAAAAATAAAATAAATGAATAAATGATTGAATAAATAGAAAATAAACGAAGAAACCTGTATAAATGAACAGTAAACAAGCGAATAAATAATTAGATGTATAAACTAATAGATGAATAAATTAATGAATAAATATAAATAAACGAGCAAATGAACAAATAAATAAAATTAAATAAACAAAAGAAAACACGACAGAAAGTATCAGTTAGAAAATGTGTTTCCTTTCGAACTGAGTGACGTCACGGAGCTCATCTTGAAACCCCTCCGACCGACTCCGTCAGCAGAGGAGCGAAGACGCCTCCTCTTCTCCTAAGTGGATCTGTTTGCGAGAGTCTCGCCAGCCCCTCTGGAGCCTGAAAGGTTCTGCGGAGCAAAGCACAAAAAGGAGATAGGAAGACGAAATAAAAAAGTGTTATTTGCCGTTTTGCCGTTGAAGTGAACCTGTGGAGGTACTAGGGCTTTATGAAGAAAAAGTGTTCACACACGCATACACACACACATACACAAACGCGTGCGTACATACATACACTTGCGCACACACACAAGACACGCACATTTACACAGATATACACAACACATACACACACATACATGCACACCACACACACATACACACACACACATACACACACACGCACGCAAACACAGACACACATACATACGCACGCGCGCACACAGACATATACACACACGCGCGCACAGAGGCAGGCAGGCAGGCACGCACACGCGCGCGCACGCACACACACACACACACACACACACACACACACACACACACACACACACACACACACACACACACACAGACATACACACACACACACAGACACACACACACACACACACACACACACACACACACACACACACACACACACACACACACACACACACACACACACACACACACACACGTGCGGTCATACACATGAGCCGAGATAAAGAGACACTCGGTGATTATATTTGCATTAGATTATGTTTCTACCTTGTTTGTCTTGAGATTAAGACCGACAGCTACTGTTTTCATTGAGTACGGCTTTGCCCCCTTTCCGTTTTCTAACACCGGTCGATTTTATTCTGTATAGAGAAACTTAGCCCATACAGGGTTAATTGACCATCTTAGATGACCAAGTAAAGAACACATAAACGCTAATTGTCGTTTATGGTGCCTTTATTCGTTTTGTTCTGGCTAACGCTATACGAGTTAATTCGGTTTAGGGTGGAACGAAACCTGCAGAGGGTTAACCATGTGATCTCGGTTTCGATCCTGAACGAATACAGTCCAACACATCGGGCAAAGGTGAAGGTTTTGACCACACAATTTTTTTTTCTTTTTTTTTCTTTTTTTGTCTGAGCTCGGCATTCAGTGTCATAGTATTTCATACTGCATTGTCAATGTTTACAGGCTCCTCTCCATTAAAAAAAAAATAATAATAATAATGATAATGGTGATAATGATGATAATGATAATGGTGATAATGATGATAATGATAATGATGATAACGACAACAATAAGATAACGACAGCAATAACGACGACGACGACAACAACAGCAACAGCAACAAAAACAACAAAATAATAAATTATTTCTCCTGGAACCTGTTCTATCCTTCCTTTCTGCTTCCCACTTTAAATCTCTACCAAATCCATGACTCCAACTATAATGTACGATATTGCAGCCACTTTCCCCACCCTTGCGGTCCCAACTTATGGATGTGGCGACTCGCTTCTTTTAGTTATAATCCTCTGTCTAGAAGAATGAAAATGTAGTAATATTCTATATCTTTCTTCTGTCAAGTCGAATTGTACACCTCACTTCTGCTCTCCCTAACTACCTCTCCCTCTCCCTAACTACCTCACTCCCCCTCTCCCTAACTCCCTCACTCCCCCTCTCCCTAACTCCCTCACTCCCCCTCTCCCTAACTACCTCACTCCCCCTCTCCCTAACTCCCTCACTCCCCTTCTCCCCAAGTCCCTCCTCCCTAACTACCTCACTCCCCGTCTCCCTAACTACCTCATTCCCCGTCTCCCTAACTACTTCACTCTCACAACCTCACTCCTTCTACCTCCCCCCTCTCCCTAACGACCTCACTCCCCCTCTCCTAACTACCTCACTCCCTAAAACTACCTCACTCCCCTCCTAACTCCCTAACTCCCTATCTCCCTCACTATCTACCCAACTCCCTAACGCCCTCACTCCCTAACTCCCTCACTATCTCCCTAATTCCCTCACTATCTCCCCAACTCCCTAACGCCCTCACTCCCTAACTTCCTCACTCCCCAACTCCCTCACTCTCTAACTCCCTCACTCTCTAACTCCCTCATTCCCTAACTCCCTCACTCCCCAACTCCCTCACTCTCCAACTCCCTCACTCTCCAACTCCCTCACTCTCCAACTCCCTCACTCTCCAACTCCCTCACTCTCCAACTCCCTCACTCTCCAACTCCCTCACTCTCCAACTCCCTCACTCTCCAACTCCCTCACTCTCCCACTCCCTCACTCTCCCACTCCCTCACTCTCCCACTCCCTCACTCACCCACTCCCTCACTCTCCCAACTCCTCACTCTCCAACTCCCTAACTCCCTCACTCCCTCACTCTCTCACTCTCTCACTCCCTAACTTCCTCACTCCCTAACTCCCTAACTCCCTTACTCCCTCACTCCCTCAGTCCCTCACTCCCTCACTCCCCAACTCCCTCACTCCCTAACCCACTCACTCCCTAACCCACTCACTCCCTAACCCACTCACTCCCTAACTCCCTCACTCCCTAACTCCCTCACTCCCTAACTCCCTCACTCCCTAACTACCTCACTCCCTAACTCCCTCACTCCCTAACTCCCTCACTCCCTCACTCCCTAACTCCCTCACTCCCTCACTCCCTAACTCCCTCATTCCCTAACTCCCTCATTCCCTAACTCCCTCACTCCTTAACTCCCTCACTCTCTCACTCCCTAACTCCCTCACTCCCTAACTCCCTCACTTCCTAACTCCCTCACTCTCTCACTCCCTCACTCCCCAACTCCCTCATTCCCCAACTCCCACACTCCCCAACTCCCTCACTCCCCAATTCTCACACTCCCCAACTCCCTCCCTCCCTCTCACACTCCCTTACTCCCTAACTCCCTCACTCTCACACTCCCTCACTCTCTAACTCCCTCACTTCCTAACTTCCTCACTCCCTAACTCCCTCACTCCCCAACTCCTTCACTCCCTAACTACTGAACTCCCTCTCCACCCTAGTACAGCTGACCTTGTTAAAAGAACAAAAGACTTCCTCCTAGTCTGTCCTTTGTGTTCTGATGAGTATAGAGAGCAAAGGTTAGGGAGGTCACGCAGTTTGAAGAAGAGGATTCGCATCTCTTCTTGGAGTACGAGTTTTGTATCCCGGCAACACCCACGGACTTGTTAGAGATTCTTGTACGACGACCCTTGAAAGCTGGGAAATCATCCACGCACTGGGAAATTTCTTTTCCATTATCGTCTCGTGTTGTATGAATGCCACTCATTGTCTGGATGAGGAACTGTCGATAGACAGTCGAGGTCATATGCTGTAGTGTCGTTGATCTCTTCAAAAGAGTGACGGAACGATCATTTTCGCTTCGGTTTATGACAAAGGATTCCGTTCACCCAAGAACACAATAAGGGTCTTAAGTAATTTTTTCTTTCTTTTTTTGGTGTGTGTGTGTGTGTGTGTGTGTGTGTGTGTGTGTGTGTGTGTGTGTGTGTGTGTGTGTGTGTGTGTGTGTGTGTGTGTGTGTGTGTGTGGTCAAAATTAAAAAAAAATATTTCTTTTCATATATCAAGTATAGTTTCCATATTATCTTTCCATAACCGTGCATAGAGTACAGAGAAACTTAGCATAAATGAAGATAACATTTGCTCAACAATCAAATAACCAAGTGATTGTGTGCATATGCGATGCGAAGGACGATGGTAAATACGTTAACTACATTTAGGGGAAGACATTGACACATTAGAGGAAAGTAACACAAGCATAAAATTTAAGCAAATCTTCATCAGAATCTAAGATGTGGAATCCGTGATAAATCCTATTTCCAGTCATTCCTTTCCTCTTTCCCTTTCCCTCCATCTCCAAATCTCTCTCTTTTGCAACGAAAATATTCACTTACGAAAAAAATCATACGAGTAGAATAGATTTACTGCTGACACCGTTCTTGTTTTACTGCAGTGTAGTTCAATTAAAAGTTCGCGCAACTAAATCCTTTTATCAGGAACAAAAGTTTTGCTAATTAATCTATGTGGTTACATGGCTCAAAACCAGACCTTACAGGTATAACCTAAGCCAATTTGTAATTCAAAGTTAATTCATATTATATATATATATATATATATATATATATATATATATATACATATACACACACAGATACACTCACCATTCCCGTGAACTGGGAAGTGAGAAACCCCTGGTAAGGAAAGTCCTGTCAGTTACCTCTCGCCGCTAGGTCTTTTAGGCCGATGTTTGGGTCGCCTCCCCACCTGACCAGGGCTGTCGGAAACCAAGGCAAGAAGCACGCAGCGGGTCCCGGGAATCGAACTCACTACCACCCGCTCATGAGTTTGATACGGTATCCACTTGACTACCACGCAACCCATACATGTATAAATATATATATATATATATATATATATATATATATATATATCTATATATATATACACACGTCAGAAAATCTTAAGATCCTATTATGAATGAATGTAGTCAGAATTAATTTTACTTCTATTTTGTAACCTGTTAATTTCTGAACATGTTAAAGTGGCATAGACGTATTAAGAACCAAACTACACCAACTAGGACTGAATGTATTAATAAAACAAAGCAAAGTGAATTACAATAAAACTGAAGAAATTTAAATAAATAAATAGATCAACAAATAAGCTAGAAAATGATAAGCAAATATATAAATAAATAGGAAAATGAATAAATAAATATAAAAACCTAATTGATTGATAAATAAACACACACAAATTCCGCTACTTTAAGGTAAACAAAGTTTTATCAATCAGAACCCGATGTCCTATTTCCTCTTAATGTTATCGCCACGGGGGGCGCTCCGAAAGGTCTTCGCCTTGAGAAAATTTCTTCAAGAGAACAATGGTTCGTCTTCTCGAAAAAGGAACTCCGGAGGACAAAAACCGGACACTGATAGATCTGGTCTCATTCTCAAACACATCCGTCAGAACCAGACTTCTCTTTTCTCTACTCATTATCAAATAAGAAAAATAGAAATAAAAAAGAAAATAGATAATTAAGATTAGGTTACCGTGCGTTACTTGAGGACTGTAATTCTGGTTCACGAGAACTCTGTAATCCTTGATTAAGAAAAATAAAAATAAAATTAAGTTATTTGGCTTTACTTGAAGACATTTCTGTTGAAAGCAATAATCTAATTCACGAGAATTGTATGTTTAAATTAAACAAGGGAAATACGACAATCCGACAAAATCCTCAATGTTAACCTAAGACTATTTGTAGATTGTACTTTGGCTTATTACAAGGAAATACGATGCCAGACGTCCAACAGGAGATCTTTTGTTCCTAAACAAAGGTTTGAAGAAAAAAAAAGTATACAAGTAAAATTAAGGAAAAAAGAAACAGAAAATGAGAAAGTACATAAAAAGAATTGGACTTTTTTTTTTTACAAGTTGAATACTTATCAAGTTATGGACAGGTACCTGTGGTTATCGGATTAAAATGACGTCAATTAACCCACCTCCTATGATGACTCAATTTGAAATTCTAAAGTTCATGACAATAGACTTTCAGCAAACTCTCTACATTCGAAGAGATGAACAAACTTGTCAACCACTGTTGTATTTTTCCTTGGTGTTGAAAAATTAACCTTATCTCCAGAATACATTATATCTGACTGACCACACATTACATATGCAAGTGAAATACATATTTCCTATTCCTGAATAGTTCATTTTCCGCAGAAGCTATTTGGATTTTTTTCTTATTAATATTAACCATGGATGCCCATGCTTCATCTGCATGGGACCCGTATATGCTATGTGTTGACTATCTTTTATCCAGACATTACCTTCGTGACTTTCTTTATCAATCTACGGGCCAAGTCACTCAGCATTTTCTTGTAACCGGAGACATGTCTCCACTTAAAAAAAAAAAAGAATTTTGATCACTTAGCTGCTCTTCTTTAAACTGTCTCTCCGACTCCACCTTTTTCGGTGTGATATTGTACCCAGATACATAAGATCTGTTTATTGCCGACTGCAGCAGTAGCAGCAGCAGCGGCAGTAGTAGTGTATTAGTAGTATATTATAGTATATTAGTTGTAGTAATATGATAATGATGATAATGATAATGCTAATAATAATGATAACAATAATATAGAATAAATAAACTAAGATAATAGAATATATAAACAAATCAAATTAAATAATCAAATTAATAGAGTTAATAAAGTAAACAAAATTGGATAATTAAAATATAATCAACGAAATGAATAGATAAATAAACAAAAAGAAAACAAGAAACGAAAATAAAAAGATCTGAAACGCATTCATACTAATAACAATGACGAATACACAAGATGAACATCTGAACCAGATCCACAATTAACAAACTTGGTCCTGGCTAGATACTTTCTTCAGCTCTGAACCCATCAACTGCATCCAAGAATTTAACAATTCAATCCCCCTCAACTCCCCACAAGCAGGACACAATTACACTTAAGCCCGTTATTTTCCTCCTAATTACCCTGACGACCAAAATTACTCCCTCATTTGACGTGTGCTCTCCGTGAACTCCAAGCAATGTTAGTGTCGAAATTCTGTGCGCCTTAATTTCACGCACAAGACTATTATCGTGGAACAGGCTCACGTCAGAGGGAAAACTACGGTCGGCTGCATTAGTGCAACGTTCAACAAAATAGCATGTTGATGGGAATTAGGGAAAGTCTCAACTTGTGTGGGTTATGTACCTGGGCATACCCGATGACCCTCTTAAAAACACGCACGCATGGACCTACACAAAGGCTCGTAAACACATATACACGTATACACACACTCACACAAACACACGACACAAATACACACATACACACACACACACACACACACACACACACACACACACACACACACACACACACACACACACAAAAACACACGCGTACGCCTACACAAGCACACACGTAAACACACACGCGCACGCATACACACAAGCACACACACAAGCACGCGCACGTATACACACAAGCACACACACAAGCACACACACACACGCACAAAAAACACACACACACACAAGCATACACATGCGCGCGCACACACATACACACAGTAACACGTGCAAACATACACCCAGTAACACATGCAAACATACACGCCCACATACACATACACACACACACACACACACATGCACGCACATACACACAAACATACACACGCGCGCGCACACACATGCATACATACACACATGCAAACACACACACACACGTACACATGTATCCACATACACACAAGCACACATGCTCGCGCGCGCACACACACAGTAATAAACACACATGCACGCACGAACGTACGTGTGTGTGTGTGTGTGTGTGTGTGTGTGTGTGTGTGTGTGTGTGTGTGTGTGTGTGTGTGTGTGTGTGTGTGTGTGTGTGTGTGTGTGTGTGTGTGATTGTCTGTGAGTGACAGTACGAGCGGCAGTGCGACTTAATGTGCTGTCCTTTTTCACTTAATATGCTTCTTAACTAATAACCCCTGACTCCTTGAATCCATCAAGGAACTATTCATGCTTCGGGTCTTCGACTTGGACCAGACAATTCTATTCACACAAAGAAACCCTCCCGTTCATTTTTTTTTTTTTTTTTTTTTTTTTTTTTTGCGAGGCTAACGCTGTTGATGCCTCTTTCCTTCTTCTTCTACGAAACTCTTTCAGCAGCTGCGGCTCCGGAGGACTTCCAGGAAGACCCATTATTTACCGCAAGAGCCGCGGGACTCTCCATTTCCATCCGCTTCCGCGGCTCGGCTACATCCAATTTCCTCTTCTCGAAATTTTGGCAATAGCATTCGCAATGCTGAGGCGTTCCTCCGGGTTCCCCTTTAATATGAAGACATGCTTTAATTGTTTTGTTCCGGCTTGGGAAGGAAGTTCCAGACTGCAGACTTCGCGAAGAACGGGTGCAGACTCTTCCTTCAGACTACAAAGAGCCACAATCGGAAAGGTCGTAAAACTTCGCTGTTCTCGTCTCGTCAACAGCTCCGGGCATATGAAGCAAGGAATGATCAAATCTTTTCAGAATGAAAACCTGTTCGTGACTTGAACGACTCCACGAAGGAGGCGGGGTCACACAATGCCGCCCATCCTTCCCCACCAAAAGAGAATTAGAGAAATAGGAAAAGAGAGAAAAAGAGAAAGAAAGAGAGGGAGGGGGGAGGAAAGGAGAGAGAGGGGGGCAAGGAGATAGAGAAAGAGGGTGAGGGAGGTGGAGGGGAGAGGGACAGAGAGAGATGGTGAGGGTGAGGTAAGAGGGAGAGGGAGAGGGTGAGGTTGAGGGAGAGGTTGAGGGAGAGGTTGAGGGAGAGGTTGAGGGAGAGGGTGAAGGTGAGGGAGAGGGTGAAGGTGAGGGAGAGGGAGAGGGTGAGGGAGAGGATGAGGAAGAGAGAGCGAGAGAGAGAGAGAGAGAGAGAGAGAGAGAGAGAGAGAGAGAGAGAGAGAGAGAGAGAGAGAGAGAGAGAGAGAGAGAGAGAGAGAGAGATTCAATCCATCAATATGTCAGGTATTTTAAAACCTATTTGTAAACACGGTACAGCTCGATCTGGCTTAGGCCAGACGGTCCCAATGAATCCTTCGATTCACATGCCGGACGAAAGATTTATGAAACAACGCGCGAACATTGTCCGTCCACTTGTAACGTCACTCCATATACAAAAAACGCACGGATGCACGCAAGCACGAACACACACGCACGCACGCACGCACGCACACACACACACACGCACACACGGACACACACAGGGCAGTGAATATTTTCTTGATTTGTTAAGTATATTCCTGACTTATTATGTCCTACAGAAGTCAAGATTGTTATTATTTACTTATACGAGTATTTTCATGTTTGTATTCTTTTAGTCATAATTATACTTAACAGAATATTCTGCACAGACAAAATTGATGCTGAAAGATACAAAGATGGGGCACCGCGAGCATAGCTCCCTTCCCGTATAATACAACTAGATAAACACACACACTCGGTGGCGCAGTTGGTAGAGTTCCCGGCCGCCATTACGGGGGTTCGGGTTCGAATCCCATTCAGGGCTAAAATAATTTCAGCATCGCTGCGCTGCGAGTCGTTACTCCAACTCTCATGGACGGGGAGTTGTGTGTGTGTGTGTGTGTGTGTGTGTGTGTGTGTGTGTGTGTGTGTGTGTGTGTGTGTGTGTGTGTGTGTGTGTGTGTGTGTGTGTGTGTGTGTGTGCGTGCGTGCGTGCATGTAAGGTCACAGCATTACCCATAGATCGGCTATATAATTATGAGCTCTGAGCTCTCTTCCGGGAGGGAAACAGCTGTTGATCACGAGCCCTAGGAGAGATCCAAGACCATGGTGAATCACACACACACACACACACACACACACACACACACACACACACACACAATAGGGAACTAAAAAATTCACTGCATATACAACATTGTTCTACTACTACCAACATCGTTATCTGTTTAGTTGGGGCAATCGCAATTAGTCAAAACACGAAATAATTAATTCTGCTCAACAGCCAAGTCCCACAAATATGTATAATTATTCAACTGCCCACTAACAATGTGGATATCAAATATTTGGAATTAATTTCCCCACTATCATCTTTTAACATATAGTTTCTGTGTCCATGTCGCTATTCATGGCTGTGTCATATTTGGGCAGATGAAAATAAATTTCAACTTCATCGTGTGTATGGGAACACCCATACACACACATATATATATACTGTATATATATTATATATATATATATACATATATATAAATATATATATATACATATATATAAATATATATATATACATAAGTATAGATATATATATATATACATACATATAAATATATATATGTATATACATAAGTATAGATATATATAAATATACATACAAAAATATACATATATAAAGATATATACTCGTAAATATATACATACATGAGATACATATATATACATATATACATGTTATATATTATATATATATATGTATATATATATATATGTGTGTGTGTGTGTGTGTGTGTGTGTGTGTGTGTGTGTGTGTGTGTGTGTGTGTGTGTGTGTGTGTGTCATAAAATCACTTGGAAAATAAAATGTAAGGTGACCGAACGTTTTCGTCTATTTTATTTTTAAAATGTCTTGAATAGACGAAAACGTGTTCGGTCACCTTTCATTTTATTTCCCAGATGGTTTTATTTCACATTTTGTGAATCACGTGTTTTTGTGATCTATCGCATATATATATATATACAAGATATTTATACATATATATATCAGTCATCTGAGGATTGTCAAACTCGCATTCTAAAGGGCTAAAAACTCGATTAAAATCTTTCGAGTATCAAGCTCGAGTTGTACTTTGTCTGCCGCCAGGTGATTTTATTCAACTAAGAAAGGTATGGGAGCCCAAAAACCCTTAAAGGGTTGAGAAACACCACCGAGACAGAAGGAATAAAGATGATGACCACCTCTGACAAAGGAGGAAATCTCATATCCAACACAAGGTCTGCATCGCTCGCGTCCCAAGCGGCAAAACATATCAGACATCAAATATTGGCAACAATAAAAATGGTAAGGCCAGAGGTCACACGAGGCCATACGAGGTCACATGAGGTCAAGGTAATACGAGGCCATACGAGGTCACATGAGGTCAAGGTAATACGAGGCCATACGAGGTCACATGAGGTCAAGGTAATACGAGGCCATACGAGGTCACATGAGGTCAAGGTAATACGAGGCCATACGAGGTCACATGAGGTCAAGGTAATACGAGGCCATACGAGGTCACATGAGGTCAAGGTAATACGAGGCCATACGAGGTCACATGAGGTCAAGGTAATACGAGGTCACATGAGGTCAAGGTAATACGAGGTCACATGAGGTCAAGGTAATACGAGGCCATACGAGGTCACACGAGGTCAAGGTAATACGAGGCCATACGAGGTCACATGAGGTCAAGGTAATACGAGGCCATACGAGGTCACATGAGGTCTAGGTAACACGAGGCCATACGAGGTCACATGAGGTCTAGGTAATACGAGGCCATACGAGGTCACATGAGGTCAAGGTAATACGAGGTCACATGAGGTCAAGGTAATACGAGGCCATACGAGGTCACATGAGGTCAAGGTAATACGAGGCCATACGAGGTCACATGAGGTCAAGGTAATACGAGGCCATACGAGGTCACATGAGGTCAAGGTAATACGAGGCCATACGAGGTCACATGAGGTCAAGGTAATACGAGGCCATACGAGGTCACATGAGGTCAAGGTCACACGAGGCCATACGAGGTCACATGAGGTCAAGGTAATACGAGGCCATACGAGGTCACACGAGGCCATACGAGGTCACATGAGGTCAAGGTAATACGAGGCCATACGAGGTCACATGAGGTCAAGGTAATACGAGGCCATACGAGGTCACATGAGGTCAAGGTAATACGAGGCCATACGAGGTCACATGAGGTCAAGGTAATACGAAGCCATACGAGGTCACACGAGATCAAGGTAATACGAGGCGGAAAACGCAGTGCTAGAGGTAACGTCACTATAGTAAAGTTATCAAGACTATATCAACTTTTTGGCTTCAATAATGCACACTACAAAGCTTGTTCAGACTAACGGTGACGATTTTATTCAAGTTGTTTTATATAGTAGCAGTGGAGCCACTCCACGAAGGTATCGTTTTGGAATACAAGTATATATCAATCCAAGAGAAGTCACCCAGAATAGCAAACTCTTAACTTTCGTGTTCAACTCGTGTTGGGGGAAATGACCTTTAGTATAACAAACGTTTCCATCGTATTGGCATCCGTATGTATTAAACTTTTCCAATATAAAACAGTTCTGTTCATCGCACAGTGTTGTGTTATTATTGCCTGTCACGATTCAGAAACTTGTAACCTCGTGGATGGCTACACCTGTGGCAGGGAATGTAAGTCCTCTTCGGGCTTTCTTGGTTTATTGTACTGAAGAGATATCTACAGCATATGTGTGTAATCCTCATCGGGGAAAGTCCCCAAGTACTCCCTCTACAAGAGAGAGTTCTCAGCCCTCTAAGTAAGAGTTCTGCTTAAGGTGACGCAGTCGCCGCATATATATGTGAATATGCCTATCTTTGCATTTCTGGTGTAGGGTTTCAGTTAGATCATCGGTTTGGGATTTATACAATATTTTTTGTGTATTATTTGCATTGCAAGGGACCTATTTAGTATTAGTGAATGTGTCTTGACATGGTGTATGGTTTGCAGTTATAATAATGTAGTTTGGTAGATATAAGGACACGAAAAATTTGAGTGAACGAGAAGTGGAATAATACTGGATGCGTTTACAAATAAACTAATAAATAAAAAAATAAATAAATAAAGAAAAATAAATGAATAAAAGCAACAGCCAAAGGATACATGAAAACTTGAAAATATCACACCTGTGGTAAGAAATATACTACATTAATGAAGACTCCTTCTGGAGGGATGATATCATCCGGATCACAAAACCCCGGAACCTACGCGGGAGTATTGCAGATAAGAAACCACTATAGGATAAGAAAGATAAAAGAAAATCGAGCCGTCCACCTAATCCAAGACGGTCACTGGTTTCTTCTCGGGGCTCACAAAAGGGGAACGATAACACCAGAAATAAAATTGAAATATATATACTGAGAACAGAAGACCACAAGATGTTATCCCATTCGCGCACCAAGTGTGGGCCATATTTTACGACTATTGTTTTTTGGTTTTTGTTGCCTATGACCCACACAGATTGGACGGAAAATAACGTCCGCCTCCACATCCCCCGCCAAGGGAAGTACGACCCTCTTCACCTTTCTCTAGTTTCCAACATGACCCGGACAACGAAAATATTACAAATTATACCTTTGTGTGCAGGCGTGATTTTTGATCGGGTGCGAGTGTGTGAGAATGAGTGTGATTGCGTGCGAGTACGGTTACATGCGTGAGAGTGTGAATGTGTGCGAGTGAGATTGCGTGAGAATGAGTGTGACTGCGTGTGAGTGCGATTACATGCGTGAGAACGTGAATGTGTGCGAGTGAGATTGCGTGCGAGTGAGTGAGATTGCGTGCGAGTGAGATTGCGTGCGTGCGAGTGAGATTGCGTGCGAATGAGATTGCATGCGTGCGAGTGAGATTGCGACGAGTGAGATTGCGTGTTAGTGAGACTGCGTGCGAGTGAGATTGCGTGAGAGTGAGATTGCGTGCGAGTGAGATTGCGGTGAGTGAGATTGCGTGCGAGTGAGTGAGCTTGCGTGCGAGTGAGTGAGACTGCGTGAGTGCGAGTGAGACTGCGTGAGTGCGTGTGAGATTGTGTGTTTATGTGTGCTAGCGAGATTGTGCATTTGGGTGAGAATGAGTTTGCGTGCATGCGTAAAAGTGCGACTATACGAGTAAGCTATGTGCCTTTATCCACATGCTCATAACGAACGCTATTTAGCCCCTGTTGGCGCATGACGTCACATGGAGGAAGCGAAGCACCAGCTGGCCAATGACCGGTCTCCAAACCGGCAGACAGATAAAACAATTTGAGTTCAAGTTCCAGTGACCTCTCCTCTTTAGGTGTCAAGTTAGAGAGACAATTTATTTAAAACTTTTGTCTGCGGTCAATTGGTTTCCCTGGTACCACAGTGGCTGATGTTTTCTAGTTTGATCAAAGAAGCCTATTGCTACACATTCTAGACTTTCCATCAAATGTAATTAAATTTACTAAGTCACGAGTTACTTCAAACCGTGTATGTGTGTGTGTGTGTGTGTGTGTGTGTGTGTGTGTGTGTGTGTGTGTGTGTGTGTGTGTGTGTGTGTGTGTGTGTGTGTGTGTGTGTGTGTGCGTATGTGTGTGTGTGTGTGTGTGTGTGTGTGTGTGTGTGTGTGTGTGTGTGTGTGTGTGTGTGTGTGTGTGTGTGTGTGTGTGTGTGTATGTGAGAGAGATTCTCCATGCTCTTGGATCACGTGTTAGACTCGTGATCGACAGCCATTTCCCTCCCGGAAGAAAGCTCAGAGCTCATATATGACCGATATATGGGTAATTTTGTGACCTTACACGCACACACACACACCCAACTCCCCGCCCACGAGAGTTGAAGTAACGACTCGCAGCGCAGCAACACTGAAATTTTGTGTGTGTGTGTGTGTGTGTGTGTGTGTGTGTGTGTGTGTGTGTGTGTGTGTGTGTGTGTGTGTGTGTGTGTGTGTGTGTGTGTGTGTATGTATGTGTGTGTGTGTGTGTGTGCGCACGCGCAAGCTTAAACCCATAAACCTGTAACAACTCACTGTAATACAAATGACTCACTGAAATACAAACGAAACGAAAGCAAATGTCATGTCCATCTACTTTTCTTCCTTAATTCTTCTTTCACTATATTTCAATATGTTTTCATATTATTCAGTGTGGGAGCCTTTTCTAAGAACGCATCTACTTCACTTATCACATATGTGTCGATATTGTCGTTGTATAAACGAGAACGTAGGAAAACGTTTCTAATATGTATGTCGAGGAAAAGTCAAAATTTTCTAAAAGTTCAGAAGGTGAAGATTCTATGCCAGGAGGTTCTGTCTACCTGCGGCCGAAGACGTCACTTTTGACTATGTGCGTGGACTATTAGGACAGGTAGCAGTCATAGGAGTGCGGGATTCGAACCCACAAGTAAGTGAATGCGGAGACCAGAACTTTTCCTATTACGACACTCGTGAGAACAAAGAAAAATAAAATAAAATAAAATAAAATAAGGAGGTCGATTGTGAAAATCACTCAAACTTTCTGAAAAAAGGGTATAGCTGTTAAACTTCTTGAAGAAATAATTTTGGGGTACAAAGTCTACAAAAAAAAATTAATCGAAACATGTGAAAAAAAATGTAAAAAAGTAAATTCGACATGCAACACGAATCTCATTACCCAAAAACGACATAACCGTATTACGACTACAAATCTTAATCGAAGAGGGACGTCGAGTGGGTATTGCTCCACGAAATAAATTTGTAGTAGTCTGAAAGTCAAAGTCAACATTTGATATCAGTAAAAATCGCTTGGGGAATTTTGATTTCGAGATCCGACATTCATGTTTTATCTTTCGAAATTACTCACAGAAATCGACTTTGTGTACAACCAATGGAGACACGGGGGTCGTTCCTGAAGTGAATTGTGATGACATAGTATTGTGATGGAGAGATACGATCACGCGCCTCATAAAGCGGTCGTAAAGAAAGAAAACGGAGAGTGGGATGGTGTCATGAAGAATAAAAAGAAAACGGGTGGGGAGGCATTAAATGGAAAAAGAAGCCCCTAAGGAAAGAAAATGGGATTTTTTTTTTTTTTTTTTTTTTTTTTTTTTTTTTTGAGGAAGAGAGAAAGATCTGATGAAAGGATAGAAAACGGCAAAGGATGTTTGGAGTCAGAAAATAGAAATTTAACACAAAATGGGCTTTCACAGATGACAGACAATTAAAACAAATAACGCAAAGAAAATGGGAACTTCAGATAACATAAAAACTGGATATAGAGAACGTTTCATCGTGGTGACCTGGTCAAAGGAATCAAGCTAAACTGAATTTACGTGCGAAACTGTCTTTCAAAGGAAAGCCCCAACGACAACAACGATAACGACGACGACGACGACGACGTCAACGACGACAGCAACAAAAGGACGACAAAAATGACGACGACAAAAACTACGACAAAAACAACGACAAAAACAGCAACGACAAAAAACGACGACGATGACAACGAAAACAACAACAACAAACAAGAACGACGAAGACGACAAGAACGACAACCTCCTCCTCAAAGGCGAGTTCGGAAACCTCAGATTTCTTCAGTAGACTTCGGGTAATCAACTCCAGACTGTTCTCTGGAGAGAGCTTCTGGAGAGCCAAGAAAGAACACTTATCCCCAATCCAGTAAACCTCAGGAGTATTCAAACTAGAGATGCCTAGAACCTAGACCTTCAGCCGAGTTCTAGAACATAGACCTCCATCAGAGTTCTAGAACCATTCACCTATCACCCCCCAACCCCAGAAACCAATCACCTTTCGAGTTATTACATTGATAGTTAGCGGGCCATGAGAAGGACCAGAAGCTTTCAAAGATGGCAAATTGGATAGGACTTCCGTGTCTGCCTCTTGTGTTTATCTATTAGTGGCTTCACAGGACCTCAATGCCACACAGTCTCTTGTGATTCTATTTCATAATGACGTCAGCCTTTGAACTCTGGCTCTACAGATATCTCTTGTTTGCTTGAAGAGTTCTGAGGTACATTGCGCTCGTGTGTGTGGTTGCGTGTGCTTGCTTGTGTGTGCTTGTGTGTGCATGCGTGTATGCTTCCGTGTGCTTGTGCATGTGTGCGAGTGTGTGCTTGTGTGTGTGTATGCGCGTGTGTTTGTGTGTGCATGCGTGTAGGCTTCCATGTGCTGTGTGTGCATGCGTGTATGCTTCTGTGTGCTTCTGTGTGTGCGTGTGTGCTTGTACGTACATCTGTGTATGCTTCCGTGTACTTGTGTGTGTGTACGAGTGTGTGCTTGTGTGTGTGTATGCGCGTGTGTTTGTGTGTGCATGCGTGTAGGCTTCCGTGTGCTTGTGTGTGCATGCGTGTAGGCTTCCGTGTGTTTGTGTGTGCATGCGTGTAGGCTTCCATGTGCTGTGTGTGCATGCGTGTATGCTTCTGTGTGCTTGTGTGTATGCGTGTGTGCTTGTACGTACATCTGTGTATGCTTCCGTGTACTTGTGTGTGTATGCGTGTGCGCGCGCAAATGTGTGAATGCTTCCGCGTGCTTGTATGCTTGTATATACATATATATATATGTGTGTGTGTGTGTGTGTGTGTGTGTGTGTGTGTGTGTGTGTGTGTGTGTGTGTGTGTGTGTGTGTGTGTGTGTCTGTGTGTGTGTGTCTGTGTGTGTGTGTCTGTGTGTGTGTGTCTGTGTCTGTGTGTGTGTGTGTGTGTGTGTGTGTGTGTGTGTGTGTGTGTGTGTGTGTGTGTGTGTGTGTGTGTGTGTGTGTGTGTGTGTGTGTCCTCTTATGTGTGCGTGGATTCTTGCGTGTGCCTGTATGAGTTCATATTTAAGCATGTACATGCTTGCGTGTGTGGGGCGTGCATGCATGCGTACACGTCCATGCGCGTCTACCTACCAACGTGTATGTTTTTGTGTGCGTGCCTGCATGTGCGTGCCTGCGTGTGCGTTTGCATAAGTGTGCGTTCATACGTGCGTGGGAAGTCTTCAGACGTCTTACCCGCCTTCTTCATTGAACAAAACGTCTCTGCTCAGGTCCCGAACCATTCCAGTGGAAGACATGAGAGCTGGAAAGTGAGAACTGGAGATGACGAGTTAAGGAAACCGTAAACCAAAGTGGAGGAGGTCAATAGAGATAAAACGAAGGAAGAAGGATTATTGCCCCCAAATGGCCCCCGGAGCTGTTGCCAAGACACAAGAGCAGCTGTAGGGTCATGTAGGTCGGAGATGAGCCTGGGGAGATGGTGAAAGAGATCGGGAGAACGGGTTGTGGAGGAGGGGATGTGGGGGAGGCGTGTGGGGGAGGGGATGTTGGGGAGGGGTGTGGGAGAGTGGGTGTGGGGGAGGGGGTGTGGGAGGAGGGGTGTGGGAGGAGGGGTGTGGGGGAGGGGTGTGGGGAAGGGATGTGGGGGAGGGGTGTGGGGGAAGGGGTATGGGGGAGAAGTGTGGGGGAGGGGTGTGGGGGAGGGAGTGTGTGGGGGAGGGAGTGTGGGTGTGTGGGAGGGAGTGTGGGTGTGGGGGAGGGTGTGTAGGAGAACGAAGCTTGGGGGGAAGGGGGCAGTGGTGTGGTAGGCGGGAGTGTGGGAGGAGGGAATGTGGTAAGGGATGTGGGAGGAGGGGATGTGGGAGGAGGGGGTGTGGGAGGAGGGGGTGTGGGAGGAAAGGTGTGTGGGAGGAAAGGTGTGTGGGAGGAAAGGTGTGTGGGAGGAGGGAGTGTGGGAGGAGGGAGTGTGGGAGGAGGGAGTGTGGGAGGAGGGAGTGTGGGAGGAGGGAGTGTGGGAGGAGGAGGGGGTGTGGGAGGTGGTGGTGTGGGCGGCAGGATTGTGGGAGGAGGAGGTGAGTAGGAGGGGGAGGAGGTGAGTAGGAGGGGAGGAGGTGAGTAGGAGGGAGGAGGTGGGAGTGTGGGAGGAGGGGATGTAGGAGGAGGGGAAGGAGGAGGAGGGTGTGTGGGAGGAAAGGTGTGTGGGAGGAAAGGTGTGTGGGAGGAGGGAGTGTGGGAGGAGGGAGTGTGGGAGGAGGGAGTGTGGGAGGAGGGAGTGTGGGAGGAGGGAGTGTGGGAGGAGGGAGTGTGGGAGGAGGGAGTGTGGGAGGAGGGAGTGTGGGAGGAGGGAGTGTGGGAGGAGGGTGTGTGGGTGGAGGGTGGAGGTGTGTGGAGGAGGGTGTGTGGGAGGTGGGTGGGAGAGAGGGTGTGTGGGTGGAGGGTGTGTGGGAGGAGGGAGTGTGGGAGGAGGGAGTGTGGGAGGAGGGATAGTGGGAGGAGGGTTGTGGGAGGAGGGGTTGTGGAGGAGGAGGAGGGGTTGTGGGAGGAGGGGTTGTGGGAGGAGGGGTTGTGGGAGGAGGGTTGTGGGAGGAGGTGTGGGAGGAGGAGGTGGGTGGGAGGAGGAGGTGGGTGGGAGGAGGAGGTAGGTGGGAGGAGGAGGTGGGTGGGAAGAGGAGGTAGGTAGGAGGGAGGAGTAGGCGGGGAGGGTTCTTAGTTACACTTATGAAAAATATTCATCTAAGATTAATCACAACTCGTGGCGCAGTTGGTTGAGTTCCCGGCTGCCACTATGGAGGTCCGGGTTCGAATCCCACCCAGAGCTTAAATGATTTCAGTATCGCTGCGCCACGGGTTGTCACTCCAGCTCTCGTGGGCGGGGAGTTGGGTGTGTGTGTGTGCGTGTAAGGTCACAGCATTACCCACAGATCGATGATATACGAGCTCTGGGCTCTCTTCCGGGAGGGAAATAGCTGTCGGTCACGAGTCCAACACGTGGTCCGAAGACCATGGTGAATCACATGTCATGTAAGACATGGTAATGCAACAAGCAAAGAGAGCCTCGGAAGGGAGGTTCTACTTTCTTATAAGAGGAGGTCGAAGAAAGGAAAATAGATGAAAGACGAAACCAAAATTATATTGTGACCTGGAGGAGGTGGAGCAAAGTGACAGTGGTGAGGTACCTAAGTGGAAGTGGAGGTGGAAGTGGAGGTGGAGGAAGGTGGAGATGATTTGGGGGTGGAGAGGGTTTGAAGTAAAGAGGAACGTGAAAATGAAGTTCGGTGTTGAAAGAATATTGGGAACGTCTTGGAGATTGTGTTGGGGTTGGGATGTGTTCGCTTTATGCACTTGCCCAGTGCAATAGCCCTGTACATTTGCCCTGTGCATTTGCCACGCGCATTTGCCATGCACATTTGCCATGTACATTTGCCGCGTGCATTTGCCCTGTGCATTTGCCCTGTGCATTTTCCCAAAGCACTAGCCCACAACGCACTAGCTCCAAACAAACTAGCTCCCCAACGCACTCGCCCCCCAACGCACTCGCCCCCCAACGCACTCGCCCCCCAACGCACTCGCCCCCCAACGCACTCGCCCCCCAACGCACTCACCCCCCAACGCACTCACCCCCCAACGCACTCACCCCTCAACGCACTCGCTCCCCAACGCACTCGCCCCCCAACGCACTCGCCCCCCAACGCACTCGCCCCCCAACGCACTCGCCCCCCAACGCACTCGCCCCCCAACGCTGGGCATTATCTTAATTCTTTTTGTGGTGTTGACAATGATTATAGTCATAGAAATAGTTTCAGGGGACACTTTATATATATATATATATATATATATATATATATAATATATATATATATATACATACATATATATATATATATATACACACACACTTTGATTTCGAAAATACCTGTAGCCATCAATCTTTATGATTTGTAGAAACGTTTTACTAATCAGAAATAATTTTTTTTGTAAGGAGTCTCTGACAGCACAATTTTTAATCCAATTAAAAAAAAAATGGATCTTCTAGCTGTATGGGTTCCCGAGCATTGTCCTAGATGGCAACGGGATTAATTTACACCATAAATTGATTCTTCAACCCTGCGAGTATGTACAACGTGGCCGTGAGGGAAATGAATATAGATAAATTAATAAATTAACAAAGTTATTGATTTACTGATTAATCAATAAATGAATAAATAAATAGACAAATGAATGAAATAATTAAATATGTTGAAATATTATGAATGAAAAATGAAAAGATGATTTTAAAAATTATCATTTAAGGTTAAGCATTATAAATCAAATAAGGTCAAATGAAATTGAATTACATAAAAATCGGGCAGCCTCGATCCCTAATCCCATTGCATAGGCTTCTGGCCGATAAGCCCTTGTAATTCCAACTGGTACGGCTTCACGAAGTTCTAATATCCAATTGCAGCCTTTGTTGTGGCGCCGCTGAATAACCTCACCTTCGGTCTCTTTGATATGGCGTTGCTCTGACACCTTCAACAGAGCGACACGCTTTATGGATTTCTGTTCCTCCCAACGCCAGATGTACGCTATTGACGTGATGGGAAGCGTGCTGGTCTCGCATTCGATTGGTTGTGGGTTCGAATCCTGCACTACTCTCTGATTCCCAGCAGTGAATGTTAGTTACTTGCCCAACAGTCCCAAGCGCATAGTGACGGCTTCGGCTGCAGCTACTCAGCACTTCCTGACGTATGCTCCTCGTCTTCTTCAAAACCAAACGTGTTTATTCATCGAAAAGGTTAACCTTTGTATGGAAATGGGTCTCGATCGAATCCGATGATGTTCTCTTTAGGGTCCACCTCTCCCTCAGATGAATGAAATGGTCTTTCAGGGAAAAACCTGAACTATGTCGCCATGATGAGCATATGACGATGTCAGCTGATCACGGTAGTGTTGCTAATATCTACATAAATAGTTCTTCTTATTGGGAATCTCTAAAATTGGGAAATCTTCAATTTTCGGAGCAAAAAAAAAATCGAAATTACAATATATACAAATAAATAAGTAAATATGTGAATAAATAATAAATACATATATATATTATATATATATATATATATATATATATATATATATATCTGAAGATAAGTAAATGAATAAATAAATGAATATATAATCAAATAATTAAACAAATAAGATGTGAATAAATATATAAATGAATAGATGAGTAAATAGATCAATAAATCGATACACAAATAAATAATCAAAAACAATAAATATACAAATAGAGAAACAAACAAATAAGCAAATGAATAAATTTATAGATAAATATATAAACAAGTAAATAGATAAATCACAGGTATCTGAAGCACTTCCTAACATCCCCGCGCATTTCCCAAACTTCTCCTTTTGCCCCAGATATCAGAAACTTCCAAATTTCAGAGATTCATAAGAGAAAGGCCTCTCTACACTTGGCAACACGCCCTTGCCTCTTCGGCGAGCACTAATTTGCCTGTGTCTTTGCAATTACACCCGACACCAGTAATAGTGTCCCAGATAATTTGCCACACCACGTTCACAATTACATGCCCGCTCCACCTCCACTCCACCTCTCCCCCCCCAGCGTCTCCACCACTCCACGAGCCGCTTCTCTTCCACCAGCGCTAACACCACTAGGCTCCACATCTAAACTACCACCATTAAGACCCAGTTCAACCTCTCCACCGCTCCTTCCACTATTCCACTTCAATACCTCCAGACCTTGCTCCACCTTCACCACCACCACCCCGCCCCAGCTCTCCACCACCACCACTAACATCCTGCTCCACCTTTGCACCACCACTACCAACACCACACTATCTCTCCACCACCACCACCCCGCTCCACCTTCAACACCCCGCTCCACCTCTCCACTACCATCACTACCACTTCACTCCACCTTTCCATCACCACTACCCAACACCCCGTTCCACCTCTCCACCATCCCGCCCCAGCTCTCCACCACTACCACCTCACTCCACCTTTCCACCACCACTACCATCCCCACGATCTATCTCTCCACCACCCCCGTTACACCTCTCCACCACCCCGCTCCACCTCTCCACCACCCCGCTCCACCTCTCCACCACCCCGCTCCACCTCTCCACCACCCCGCTCCACCTCTCCACTACCACTCCACTCCACCTCTCCTCCTCCACCACCCTGCTCCAGACAAAACAGGGGCCTCGGCTAATCAAGACACTATCCCCTAACCCTCCCCCCCTGCCCCTGAATTAAATCATCTGACGTCAGCGGACTACAAAAAATTAACGAAATTAACAGTGACGTACAAGACATATGACGTGATATTATCCCACCATGACGTCATATTATCCCATTATGACGTCATATTATCCCTGATGTATACCTTACAAGACCACTAAAGCTTGTTAACGAGCCATTAAGCCTCAACTATCAAAATAAGCTTATTAACCCCATCAACGGGGTGACCACCCTCGACGATTTTTGTTCCAGGAAACCCCGTTTGGGGTATTGACTGCACAAGTATGTAGTCAAAGTTCTTTTGGAGCAAGAAGACTTTAGGTAAACCCCTATGGACTAGAGTTATTGTTGTTGTTGTTGTTTTTGTTCGTTGTTATTGTTGTTCGTTGTTATTGTTGTTCGTTGTTGTTGTTCTTGTTCGTGTTGTTCTTGTTCTTGTTCTTGTTGTTCTTGTTGTTCTTGTTGTTCTTGGTGTTGCTCTTGTTCTTGTTCTTGTTATTCTTGTTTTTGTTTTTGTTGTTCTTGTTGTTTTTGTTGTTCTTGTTCTTACTGACGACTAATCCCCACTCAAAGAATGCCGATACCTTTTTGATTTTATACTCTTCTTTCTTGCAAAAATCCTTCTTTATACCTTTGCTTCACCACCTATGTGACTCCACTTCAGTGTAATAACATTATCCCCAGAGGCAGAATCGCTAGTTTTCGCCAGGGAAATACTAAACCACAAGTCATCGTATCAAATGGTTTACTGATTCATGAAACCGTATTTGATAAAACAGTAACTTCGCTTTCTGAGTATCACAAAACATTTATATATATATTATATATATATATATATATATATACACACACACACCAAGGTCCTTTTCCCCCTTATAAGGGGGGTAGCCAGCCAGGAGACACACACACATACATACGCGCGCTCGCACACACATAAACACACACACACACACACAATCTTTACATACACATACATCTTTTCACTGTCATAGTTTTATATTGTTATGATCTTGAAGGATGAATATTTTCAGCAGAAATGCTGCTATACCTAATAAACCGGTGATGGTGGTGGTGATGATGATGATGATGATGATGATGATGATGATGATGATGATGATGATGATGATGATGATGATGATGATGATGATGATGATGATGATGATGATGATGATGATGATGATGATGATGATGATGATGATGATGATGATGATGATGATGATGATGATGATGATGATGATGATGATGATGATGATGATGATGATGATGATGATGATGATGATGATGACGATGATGATGATGACGATGATGATGATGATGATGATGATGATGACGATGATGATGATGATGATGATGATGATGATGATGATGATGATGATGATGATGATGATGATGATGATGATGATGATGATGATGATGATACACACACACACACACACACACACACACACACACACACACACACACACACACACACACACACACACACACACACACACACACACACACGGCCATTCCACTCCAAGCCACCCTCCATTTGCCTCCCTCTCGTCTTAGCTCCTCTTGGATGACGGGTCATCCCTGACACCCGCCCACGGCCTGAGTGGGTCAGAAGCAATGTAGCAAGACACAGCACGTCCACAGCCCGGCCACCCCATCTACTATTACGAGGTTATATAGTATGCTAAACCTGTTAAATGTATTACCTCCCTGGAAGCTAACTTTGATCAAAGCAACATGAAGTGACGTCATAAATCAAGTTTTGTCTCTTGATAATACCGTCCTGTCGCTTGCCGATGCGAGCTTGTTAATCACATTATGACGTAATTCATTTATGCAGCTTTAGTTATCATTATCTCCATCATACTGGCTATTCCTTATTACTTAGCCTTATTATTCCTATTATCGTTGTACTTAATGCTTGTTCTCCCTCCATCACTTTCGAAAGAACTCGTTTCAACTCTTGTTGAAAATGAACTGTAATAATGTTGGTTTAACACAAAGGCCAAGTGGTCTGGGGCAAGGTTACATGATTAAATAACCCCCGCAACCCC
This sequence comes from Oratosquilla oratoria, assembly GCF_046742065.1. Lineage (NCBI taxonomy): Eukaryota > Metazoa > Arthropoda > Malacostraca > Stomatopoda > Squillidae > Oratosquilla > Oratosquilla oratoria. The sequence continues at coordinate 43,926,548 of NC_134808.1, forward strand.
ACTCCACCCCTACCCACAACCTAAAAACCCCATCCCTACCCAAAACCCTACCCCAACCCAAAACTCCACCCCAACCACACCAACCCCCAACCCCACCAACTCCAACCCCATCAACCTCAACCCAACCAACTTCAACCCCAAAAACCTCAACCCCACCAACCCCGACCCCAACAAACTCGACCCCAACAAACTCAACCCCAACCCTAACCCTAACCTCAACCCCAACCCTAACCTCAACCCCAATCCTAACCCCAACCCTTACCCCAACCTCAATCCCAGCAACCTCAACCCCAGCCCTAACCCCAACCTCAACCACAACCCTAACCCCAACCACAACCCCACCAACCTCAACTCCAACCCCCCAGCCCCAACTCCAACCTCACCAACCCCACCAACTCCAACCTCACCAACCCCACTAACTCCAACCTCCACCCCACCAACCCTAACCCCACCAGCCCCAACCCCACCAACCCCAACCCCAACTCAAACCCACTAACCCCTAACTCCAGCCCCTACCTCACCCAGACCAAAACTCTCATCCTAACCCCAACCCCCAACCTCTAATGCCCCCCCCCACACCGTATGAACGTTGACTAGTTGGTTGCTAGACTGCAAACAATGTTACGTTGCGTGAACGATGTACATGGTGCAGTTTTACCGCTAATGTATATTGATGAGAACGTATGTCGCTACAAAACGAGTTAAAATAGTACGTCAGATTCGTAATAGGTAGGTTGTAAAGAAGTAATGCTTATGCGGTAACAGTGGTGAGGGTCGTATGTGGTAACAGGGAGAGGGTCGTATGTGGTAACAGGGAGAGGCCCTATATGGTAACAGGGAGAGGGTCTATATGGTAACAGGAATGAGAGGGCCTATGTGGTAACAGTAATGAGAGGGACTATGTGGTAACAGGGATTTGGCCTATGTGGTAACAGGAATGAGAGGGACTATGTAATAACAGGAATGAGAGGGCCTATGTGGTAACAGGAATGAGAAGGCCTATGTGGTAACAGGAATGAGAGGGCCTATGTGGTAACAGGGAGAAGGTCTATGTGGTAACAGGGAGAGGATTATGTGGTAACAGGGAGAGGATTATGTGGTAACAGGAGTGAGAGGTCCTATGTGGTAACAGGAATGAGAGGGTCTATGTGGTAACAGGAGTGAGAGGTCCTATGTGGTAACAGGAATGAGAGGGCCTATGCAGTAACAGGAATGAGAGGGCCTATGTGGTAACAGGGGTGAGAGGGCCTATGTGGTAACAGGAGTGAGAGAGCCTATGTGGTAACAGGAGTGAGAGGTCCTATGTGGTAACAGGAGTGAGAGGGTCTATGTGGTAACAGGAGTGAGAGGGCTTATGTGGTAACAGGAATTTGAGGGCCTATGTGGTAACAGGGGTGAGAGGGCCTATGTGGTAACAGGAGTGAGAGGGCCTATGTGGTAATAGGAGTGAGAGGTCCTATGTGGTAACAGGAATGAGACTATGTGGTAACAGGAATGAGAGGGACTATGTGGTAACAGGAATGAGAGGGACTATAAGGTAACAGGGAGTTGGTCTATGTGGTAACAGAAATGAGAGGGACTATGTGGTAACAGGAATGAGAGGGACTATGTTGTAACAGGAATGAGAGGGCCTATGTGGTAACAGGCTAGAGAGCCTATGTGGTAACAGGAATAAGTGGGCCTATGTGGTAACAGAGAGAAGGTCTATGTAGTAACAGAGAGAAGATCTATGTGGTAACAGAGAGAAGGTCTATGTGGTAACAGAGAAGATCTATGTGGTAACAGAGAAGGTCTATGTGGTAACAGAGAGAAGGTCTATGTGGTAACAGAGAAAAGGTCTATGTGGTAACAGAGAAAAGGTCTATGTGGTAACAGAGAAAAGGTCTATGTGGTAACAGAGAAAAGGTCTATGTGGTAACAGAGAAAAGGTCTATGTGGTAACAGAGAAAAGGTCTATGTGGTAACAGAGAAAAGGATGAGAGTGAGGGCAAGGCGAGGCGAGAAGAAGCAGAGAATGGAAGAGAGTGAAAATGAGAGTAAAGATGAAAAAGGAAGAGAGCAGGGGGAAGGTTGTAAGGGGTATGAAGGAGAATAAGGGGAATTTTTTATAGTGAAGGTGGAGATAAAGGAAAAGGGAGGAAGGGGGAGAGAAGAGAAGGCAAAGCGCGAAATATTTTCCTGACCACCACGGGAGGTGGTAGGGGGGGTAAAAATCGGATCGTGTGGGATTTCATAGGATTTAAAAGGTTCACTAGATATGACAGGAAATTAATGAAAAACGTTGGCTGTGCTGGTGTAGGGGGGGGCCTGGAAAATCTAGAGCACGTCAAATGATATGGAAAAAATAAGGAAAACAAAAGGACAGGGAAAAATGAAAAGCCATTCAGGGGAAAGTAGCGGAACTCGTGCCGAGCAACACCATGAAGGAATTCCTGTCTAGGGGGAAAAGTTTAGGGATTTTTCCCCGCTGTCAGGGGAAATTGTGATGCAATTCTGTTCCACTGGGGGAGAAAATATGGGATATCTGCTCCACTTGGGTACTGAATAATTAGGTATTTTCCCACCTCGCTTAGGATGTAGATGAAAAGTTTTGTTTGATGTCGGGTAATAACGCAAGAAATTCTAAAATGTATGAAACGAGTGTTCAAATAATAAAGGTTTTAATACCATGTTAACAGGAGAATAGTCTTGAAGCCTCTTGAATAATGTAACAAAGCCTATACGCTGCATTTAACTATGCATGGCTGGTGTCAGTAATAATGTTAATTATGGTGATAGTGATGGTAATGAGGATGGTGGTGGCAATGGTGGTTGGGGTAATAGAAGCGGTGGTAATTTTGATGGTGGTGGTGGTGAGTGATGGTGATGAATGGTGACGGGTGTTGGTGGTGACGATTGCTGGTGATGGTGGTGGTGAGTAATGACGGTGTTGGTGGTGATGATTGCGACAGTGATGATGGTCGCTAGCGACATCGGTCGCCATGAGCAAAGAATATGATGAAAGTGCGCCTGGCGAAGAAAGTGCCTATAAGGCCCCTTTCACACTAGGCAACTAGTGACCGTCACTAGTTGCTTAGTGTGAAAGTCTCGGGCAACTGCAAGCAACCAGTGACTGTCACCGAGTTGTGGAATCCTTTCTCATCATCTCATTAGTCGAAAGAATGGCATCAATGGAGGAGGTGCTTCTGTTGGCTTTGCTGGTCAAGAAAAAGAGACGGTCGGTGACGGCAACTGCCAGTGACGGTCACTTGTTACCGGAGCGGGCAACAGCCATAGCCTGTTGCGCAACCGGGCAACCGCAGTGACCTAGTGTGAAAGGCTCAATTTAAAATAATGGTAGGCAACTAGTGACCGTCACTAGTTGCCTAGTGTGAAAGAGGACTATGGTTACTCTTGTCCTTCAGGTCTCAAGATGAAACGAGTTGATTTGACGAGTTAGGGAGAGTAGGGGTGGGGGGAGTGGGAGGAGTAGGAGGGGGAGAAGGAGGTGGGTGGGGAGGGGAGAGGAAGGAGTGGGGTGGGGAGCGGGAGAGAGAAGGTTCATTTAAATAATAACACTAAAAGAAGTTACCTGAACCGATTTCAGGTATTACACTAAAACAAGTAAATACATTAACAGAGGAATGTGCATGTACTCGTATATCCAAAAAATTAAATAGAGATTGAATAAATAGAAAATAAAACCAAACAAAACAAACAAATAAATGTACAAATAAATTTGATAGAATCCTCCAGAAAAAGAAATACAGTTAAGGTCACGCTGAAGGAAAAGAAAACGAAAATATATGTTAACTCCGCTGATTGTGAAAGAAAACGGAGAGCGGGAACCGACGTGTCACGAAAAATGGGAAATGCGAATATCTAGTTTAGGAAAGGAAATGGAGAAGGTGCATATTTTTGGATTCTGAGGTACGTATAGTTCTGGTACGTATAGTTCAGAAAGTAAAATTGCCAAAGCTGTCCTGATCCCTTTAGTCTCCTTTCCAAAATAATACCGAAAGATCAACTGCAGCAAAAAAAAAAAAAAAAAAAAAAAAAAATCTGTAAAACCAATATATATTCAGGAACGAGATCAGCTGTTCTCCAAAGATAAGCAAACAATACATGGAGATATCCTGACTACTGAAAGTACAAGGGTTGACCTCTGAACATTAATGCCCACAAAAAAAAAAAAAAAATACGAACTCCACCTCAACTAAAAACAAGTCATTCTTATTCAGTCGAGAAGGACTTCAGTTTGAAGGTTGAGGTCTCAAAGGACACATCTGTGTTGACAAGTGACACTTATGATCCACTTCCCATTGTGACGTCATCTTGATCAATCCTTACCGTATCAACATAAGAGCATAAGAATGAAGGAGAGTGCAAGAGACCATAAGACCCACACTAAGCAGTTCCATGTCCATGACCACCTGTCATCCCCATCCATAAAGTTGTCGAACAGTTTCTTAAAACAACCGATAGTTTTAACGCTCATAACATGGTTACAAAGTGACAGTTATCCTTCCGAATGTTCCCAATATGTATCCAAAAGAAAGAGGCTAATTAATTAGTGAATATAATAAGTTGCATTATTGGTTTTTTCTCATACTTGAACCCACATTTGGTCTTTTTATTCAATAATATAACCTTTCGCTTGATTATCATTTATTATCTGTCAATTTATTATTTACTATTTACCTGTTTGCTTATTATTGAACATTACCTATTCATTTTTTATTTTTTATTTATATCATTATCTAATATATATATATATATATATATATATACATATATATACATATATATTATATATATTTTTTCTTTTTTACTTTTTTATAATTATAATTTTTTCCGAATACGACCTAGTTATGGACCAAAAGGTCTCCTGTCGAAATGCTCCTCCTTTGTAATCCTTTGTAAAAGTACCCAAAGGATATTTTCGTATTCATACTGGGAACCCCGATCCTTACAGCCTGGCAAACTATTTCATCCTGTTCTGTGGCGCCCTTTTCGACAGCAAGGGGGTCGTCGCTGATGGAAAACAATCAAATCCTGTTGCATAGCGGCGCTGGACAGGTAGGAGCGAGAGAAGGAGAGAGGGAGAGAGGAGAGGAGAGGGGGAGAGAGGAGAGGAGAGGGGGAGAGAGGGACAGTGAGAGCAAGAGAGGAGAGGAGGGAGGGAGAGAAGGAGAGAGAGACGGAGGGAGAGAGGGACAGAGGGACTATGAGAGTAAGAGAGGAGAGGAGAGTGGGACGGAGGGGCAGTGAGAGCAAGAGAGGAGAGGACAGAGGGATAGAGGAACAGTGAGAGCAAGAGAGGAGAGGAGAGAGGGACAGTGAGAGCAAGAGAGGAGAGGAGAGAGGGACAGAGGGAGCAAGAGAGGAGAGGAGAGAGGGACAGAGGGAGCAAGAGAGGAGAGGAGAGAGGGACAGAGGAACAGTGAGAGCAAGAGGGGAGAGAAAAGAGGAGAATAAATGGAGTCAACGGAAAGCGAGAAAAAAAAGTGAAAGAAAACGGGAAAGAAAGGGGAATAAGAAAGAGGAAGAGAAAGAGAAAAGGAGAGAAAAGGAGAGAAAAAGAGAAAGTGAGAAATCAAGAGAGACAAAAGCAATAAAGAGAATGGAACAGAAAGCGAGGACGCTAGAATTAGGAGGCGTGAAAAAGAGAGACAGAAAGAGAGGAAGCTAGGACGAGAAGGCGAGAAAGAGAAAGCGAGACAGAAAAAGAGAAAAAGAGAAAGAAAAAAAGAAAAAGAGAAAAAGAGAAAGAAAAAGAAAAAAGAAACAAGAAAAATTTCACTGAAAAAGAAAAAATACAGACTAAAAAAGAAAAAAATACAGACTAAAAAAGAAGAAAAACTAAAAAAGAAAAAGAAAAAATAGACTAAAAAAGAAAGAAAAAATACAGACTAAAAAAGAAAGAAAAATACAGAAAAAAAAAACATTCTGCCATCTTTATCAGCGGAAAACGATGATGGAAACTGGCCTTCACGAGGACGCTAAGAAGAGCTTCCGGGCCGCGAAGTGTAAGTTGATGGAAATTGACGCGCCGGGGAGGCCAGCGGCCCCGATGCCAACGAACTGGTACAGGAAGACGCGTTCGCGGGAAGTCACAGGTAAACGAAGTCCTTATACCGAAAGAGATGGGAAGGAGGGAAGGAGGGAAGGGGGTAAGGGAGGGGAGAGGGAAGGGGGTAAGGGAGGGGAGAGGGAAGGGGGTAAGGGAGGGGAGAAGGAAGGGGGTAAGGGAGGGGAGAAGGAAGGGGGTAAGGGAGGGGAGAGGGAAGGACGAAGAGGCAGAAGAAAGAAGATGGACGAGTTGTAGGAAGGAAGGAAGGAAGGAGAGGATGTAGAGAGGGAAGAGATATATTTAGGTCAGGTGTGACGTGGGGAGGGGCAAGAGAGGGGAGGGGTAAGGGAGGGGAAGGGTAAAAGAGGGGAAGGGCAAGGGAGGAGAGGGGTAAGGGAGGGGAGGGGCTAGGGAGGGAGGGGCAAGGGAGAGAATGGGTAAAGGAGGGAAGGAAGAGTGAAGGGAAGAGTGAAGGGAAGGGAAGAGGGAAGGGGAGGGGACAGGGAAGGGGAGGGGAGAGGGAAGGGGAGAGGGAAGGGAAGGGGAGAGGGAAGGGGAGGGGAGAGGTAAGGGGAGGGGAGAGGGAAGGGGAGGGAAAGGTAAGGGAGGGGAGAGGGAGGAGGGGGAGAGTGGGAAGGGAGGGGAGAGGGGAGAGGGATGGGGAGGGGAGAGGGAAGGTGTGGGAAGAGGGAAGAGGGGACAGGGAAGGGAGGGGGGAGGAAAAGAGGGAGAGGGAGGAGAGGAAGGGGGGAGGGGAGGGGGCGGGGGGTAAGGGGGTAAGGGAGAGGAGAGGGAACGGGGGGTAAGGGTAAGGAGGGGAGAGGGAACGGGTAATAAGGGATGGGGGAGAGGGGAAAACGGGGTAAGGGGTGGGAGGTTAGAAGGAAAGGGTGGTAAGGGAGGGGAGGGGAAGGGGGAAGGGAGGGTAAGGGAGGGAAGGGAGGTCAGAGGGAAGGGAGGGGAAGAGTAAGGAAGGTCAGACATAATGGAGGGAAAGGGTAAGATGAAAAGGGGTGAAGAATGAGGATGAGATGTCGAGGTGCACTGAAAAGAGATGGGAAGGACGAAGAGGCAGAAGAAGGAAGATGGACGAGTTGTAGGAAGGAAGGAAGGAAGGAGAGGAGAGGGTGTAGAGTAGGAAGAGATATGTTTAGGTCGGGTGTGACGTGGGGAGGGGTAAGGGTGGGGATGTGTAAAAAGAGGGGAAGGGTAAAAGAGGGGAAGGGTTTAAGAGAGGGAAAGGGTAAAAGAGAGGGGAAGGGAAAGAGAGGGTGAAGGGGTAAGGGAGAGGGAGGGGCAAGGCGGGATTAGGGGGGGCACGGGGAGAGAATGGGTAAAAAGGAGGGTAGAAGGGCAAGAGTGAATGAGGAAGGGAAGAGTGAGAGGGGAGGGGAGAGGGAAGGGAAGAGTGAAGGGGAGGGGAGAGGGGAAGGGGAGGAGGGAAAGGGAATGGGAAGGGGAGAGGGAGGGTGAGGGGAAGGGGAGGGGAGAGGGAGGGAGAGGGAAGTGGAGGGAGAGAGGGAATAGGGAGAGGGAAGGGGAGGGGAGAGGAGGGAGGGAGGGGAAAGGAGAGGGGAGAGGGAGGGCGAGGGAAGGGGGAGGGGGAGAGGGAGGGAGAGGGAGGGAGAGGGAAGGGGAGAGGATTGAGAAGAAGGTAGAGGGAAGGGGAGGGGTAGAGGGAAGGGGAGGGGAGAGGGAGGGGAGGGGAAAGGGGAGAGGGGAAGGGGAGGGGAGAGGGAGGGGAGGGGAGAGGAAGGGTAAGGGGAGAGGAAGGGGAGAGGAAGGGAGGGAAGGGGAGGGGAAGAAGAAGGGAAGGGGAGGGCGGAGGAGGGATGGTGAGGAAAAGGGGAGAAGGGGAGGGGAGGGGGAAGGGGAGGGGACGAGGGAAGGGGAGGGAGGGGAAGGGGAGGAGGGGAGGGGAGGGGACGAGGGGAGGGTGAGAGGGGAGCGGGAGGGGAGAGGGAGAAGGGGAGGGAGGGGGAAGGGGGAGAGTGGGAGGGGAGGGGAGAGGGAAGGGGAGGGAGAGAAGGGGGGGAGGGGAGGGAGACGGGAAGGGGAGGGGAGAGGGGAAGGAGGACGGGGAGAGGGGAGGGTGAGAGGGGAAGGGAGGGGGAAGGGGAAGGGGAAGGGCCGGATGGGGAGGGAGGGGAAGGGGAGGGGAGAGGGATGGTGAGGAAAAGAGGGGAAGGGAGGGGAGAGGGAAGGGGAGGGGAGAGGGAAGGGAGGAGTAGGGGAGAGTGGATAGGGGGAGGGGTGTAGTGGAAGGGATGGAGGGGAGAGGGGAAGGGTGAGGGGAAGGAGGGAAGGGGAGGAGATGGAGAAGGGAGGGGAGGGGAGGGAAAGGGGAGGGGGGGGCGAGGGAAGGGGGAGGGGAGGATGAAGGGAAGGGGGGGGCGAAGGGGAGATCGAAGGGGAGGGTTTAGAGAGAAGGGATAGGGAATGGAGGGTAAGGGATGGTAAGATGGAGAGGGGGTGAAGAATGAGGATGAGATGTCGAGGTGTTGGAGAAGGTACGGAGAGTGTGTGAGGCGATAAGGCTGGATGAGGGAGAACGAACAGAAAATGGAAGAGACGGGAGGGGACGTGAGGGAGTGGAGGGAAGAGGAGACTGGAGGAGAGGAGGAAGAAGAGAAGAATGGGGGAAGAGGAGGAAGAAGGGGAGAGAGGAAGAGGTAGTGGAACGTAGAAAACCCAATAGAAAATATTTGAGGGAGAAGAAAGGCAATTATTTGGAGGAGAGGGAGAAGTAGGACGAAGAAAGGGGTAGGGAGGAAGGGAAGAGGTGATAGGAAAGAGGGGGAAGAGAAGAGGGATTAGAGGGAAGGGAAACAGGATTAGACACAAGTTAATGATAGGGAGAACGAGAAGAGGGGGTGGGAAGAAGGGAGAGAAAGGAAATAGTAGAGGAAAGGATTGAAATGTGTATTTTTTTTAGTCTAGAAAGGAGAACAGAGGAAGGGAAGGGAAAATAGTGAAAGGACGAAAACTTGTATATATTGGAAAAAGAGAGAGAGAGGGAGAGAGAGAGAGAGAGAGAGGGGGGTGAGACGAGAGGGAGGAGTGGGGGGAGAGAGAGAGGGGAGTGGGGGGGTGGAGAGAGAGGGAGAGGGGGAGAGAGAGAGAGGGAGAGGGGGCAGAGAGAGGAGAGGGGGGGGAGAGAGAGGGGAGGGAGGGGGGTGAGAGAGGAGGGAGCGGGGGGAGAGGGAGGGGAGGAGAGCGGGAGGAGAGAGGGGGAGAGAGGGGGAGAGGGGAGGAGAGAGGGGAGAGGAGAGTGGAGAGAGGAGAGAGAGGGAGAGAGAGAGAGAGAGAGAGAGGGAGAGAGGGCAGGAGAGAGGAGAGAGAGAGACATGAGAGAGGAGAGATATGAGAGAGGAGAGAGAAAGAAGGAGAGAGAGGGAGAAGGGAGAGAGAGAGATGAGAGAGAGAGAGAGACCGTGAGAGAACAGAGAGAACAAGAGAAGAATAAGAGAGAATGATAGAGAATAAAATATGAGATGATAGAAAGGGAGAGAGAGAATGAGATAGAAGAGAACGAAAGAAGAATGAGAAAGAGAATGATAAGAGAGAATGAGAATGAGATGAGAATGAGGAAAGGTGAGAAATGAGCGATGTAGAAAGAGACGAGAGAAGAGAGAGCTGAGCATAGCGAAGGTAGAAGAGGTAGAGAAGAATGAGAGAGTGAGTGAATAGCGAGAATGAGAATGAGAGGAGAGAGAGCAGAGCGAGAGAGAGAGAGAGGTTAGAGGAAGAAGAGAGAGAGTGGAGAGACGAGAGGGTAGGTAGAGAGTAGAGAGCGAGAGAGAGCGAGAGCAGAGAGAATGAGAGAGAGAGTGAGAGAGAGAGAGAGAGAGAGAGAGAGAGAGAGAGAGAGAGAGAGAGAGAGAGAGAGAGAAATGAGCGAGGGGAGAGAGTTAGAGGAGAGAAGAGAGAGAGAGAGTGTGAGAGAGAGAGAGAGGAGGGGTGAGAGAGAGAGAGAGAGAGAGAGAGAGAGAGAGAGAGAGAGAGAGAGAGAGAGAGAGAGAGAGAGAGTGAGTGTTGGGGCGAGAGCTTGATATGGGACAGCTAGGCCAGGATTAGGCGTGAAGAGGACTAGACTCAGGTCCTAGAGGATCAGGATGAGGCAATACGAGGAGGAGGAGAGGAGGGGGAAGAAGAGGAGGAAGAGGAGGAAGAGGAGGAGGAAGAGGAGGAAGAGGAGGAAGAGGAGGAAGAAGAGGAGGAGGAGGAAGAGGAGGAGGAAGAGGAGGTGGGCAGGAAAGAGAAGGTTAAAGGGAAATGAAGAGAGATTGCGGGAAAGGGCCAAAGTGTGGAGGGGCGTAGGGGAAAGAGGGAAATGTTGAAAGAGGAAAAGGGGAAATTGTAAAAAGGAGAAAAGGGAAAAAAGAGAGGGAAAAAGGGGAAAGGAGGAAAGGAGAAAGGAAGAGAGAGAAAAGGGAGGTGGAAAGGGAAAGGGGGAAGGGGAAAGGGGGGACGGGGAAAGGGGAGGGGAAAGGGGGAAGGGGGAATGGGGGAAGGGGAAAGGGGGAAGGTTGAAAGAGGAAAGGAGGGCGGAAAGGGAAAAGGGGGAAGGTTGAAAGAGGAAAGGAGGGGGAAAGGGAAAGGGGAAAGGAAAAGGGGAAGGTTGAAAGAGGAAAGGAGGGTGGAAAGGGAAAAGGGAAAAGGGGGAAAGGGGAAGGGGAAAGGGGGAAAGGGGGAAGGTTGAAAGAGGAAAGGAGGGTGGAAAGGGAAAAGGGAAAAGGGGAAAGAGGGAAAAGAGTGAAAGGAGAAAGGGAAAAGGGAAAAGAGAAAGGGAAAGAACAAGGGAAAAGGGGAAAACAGAGTGAAAGGGGCGAAAAGGGAAAAGGGAAAAGGGGGAAAGGGGAAGGGGAAAAGAGGAAAGGAGGAAGGTGGGAGGGGGAAAGGGGGAAGGTGAAAAGAGGAAAGGAGGGTGGAAAGGGGAAAGGGAAAAGGGGAAAGAGGGAAAGGGGAAACGGAAAAGGGGGAAGGTTGAAAGAGGAAAGGAGGGTGGAAAGGGAAAAGGGCAAAGGGGATAAGGGCAAAGGGGCAAAGTGGTGGGAAAAGCGTGGAAGGGCAATAGGAAACAGGGGAAAAGAGGAGAAAGAGTAAAGAGGAGCAAGGATGGAAAAGGAAAAGGTGGGAGGGGGAGAAAGGAAGAAGAGGGAATGGGAGAAATAGGGGAAAGGAATCAGAAAGGAATGATTGAAAAGTTAAGTTGAAGGAGAAGTTGAAGAAGTTGAAGGGAAGATGTAGCAATGCATGATTGTCCATGTTGGACAAAACCACAACATAGACTTCAGTCTACCGACCTCGGTCTGAACTTGGTCTCAATGGAGCGAGACCCCAAAGAAGACCATAGCAAGATACGACGTTGGAGGTGGTAAAAAAAAAAAAAAAAAAAAAAAAAAAAAAAAGATAATATCATTAAAGAGCAAAGTGCGAAAGCCAGCTGAGTCAAAGTCTGAGACCAAACAGCTGGTGGCTATGGAGGGGCCCCCTGCCCAGCTGCGTGGTCAGAGAGAAAGGGAAGAGGAGAAAATAGAGGAAGAGGAAAAGGAAGAGGATGATCTGACTGGGGGGAAGGAGAGGAGGTAGAAGGAGATGGAGAGAAAGAGAGAGAGAGAAAGAGAGGAGAGAGAGAAGAGTCAAGAGATTGAGAGAGAGAGACGAGAGAGATGAGAGAAAGGGAGGAGAGAGAGAAGAGAGCGAAAGAGAGAGAGAGAGACAGAGAGAGAGAGAAAGAGAGAGAGGGGGGAGTGATAGAGGGGGAGAGATAGAGTGGAAGATAGGGGGAGGGGAGGAGTGATGAGAGTGAGAGAGAGAGAGAGAGATGAGAACTGAGGAGGGTTGAGAGAGATGAGAGAGAGAGAGAGAGAGATGAGAGAGAGAGAGAGAGAGAGAGAGAGAGAGGAGAGAGCTGAGAGGGGAGAGAGAGTTGAGCGAGAGAGAGAGGGAGAGAGAGAGAGCGAGCGTGAGAGAGAGAGAGAGAGAGAGAGAGAGAGATGGGGGGAAGAGGGAGGCGAGAGTGGGGGAGAGTCATGAGGAGAGAGAGAGAGAGAGAGGAGAGAGAGAAGAGGAGAGGGAGAGAGAGAGAGAGAGAGGAGATGAGAGCAGAGAGAGAGAGAGAGAGAGACAGAGAGAGAGAGAGAGCGAGATGAGAGGAGAGGAGAGAGAGAGAGAGAGAGCGGAGAGAGAGAGAGAGAGAGAGAGAGAGATAGGGGAGAAGAGAGATGAGGGGGAGAGAGAGAGAGAGGAGGAGATGACGAGAGAGACGAGAGCCATGAGGGAGAGAGGAGGAGAGAGAGCGAGAGAGTGAGGAACGAGAGAGAGAGTGAGAGAGAGAGAGAGAGAGAGAGAGAGAGAGAGAGAGAGAGAGATGAGAGAGAGATGAGAGAGAGAGAGAGAGAGAGAGAGAGAGAGAGAGAGAGAGAGAGAGAGAGAGAGAGAGAGAGAGCCATGAAGAGAGTTACCCACCTGTGAGACGAGAGAGGGGAGACGAGGGAATGTAACCAGCTGGGGCCTACCACAAAACGGAGGGGAACCTAGCCATCTGAGACAGGAGGTGGTGGTGGTTGTATAGGAAAGTGTAGAATTGAGTGAAAGTATAAAAATTACAATGGAATCGATTGAAAATTGGAATAAATGAAAATGGGGAAAGAAATATGGTTGACGGGTATGGGATCATTATAACGAGAATTATGAAATTATGAATTATGAGAATTATGAAACTAATTCTCGTCAAAAGAAAACCGAAAAAAAAATTATATATATATAAATAAATAAATAAATAAATAGGTAAATGAATAAATAGATAAATAAACAATAAAAACGCCAAAGACAAACGAATTAAGGTACTCACGAAGTTATCTAACCTGTAACCAATAAAAACAACGAAGAAAAAGAAAAACTAATTAAATTGAAAATAGATAAGTGGAAACATGAGATGGATTAACTTGCAATGTTGCATTAGAACGTATTACAAAGATTGGAGACGAAAAGACAGAACCCCACACACGTTAGTGTCCCTGCACATTGCAAATAGGCAAACCCAAATAGAAAATATAGACAATTGTCTCAAAGGGGGCAGTTAAGAGCCATGTCAAATAAACTTATAGAAAAAGTTTTTAAGTCCAAAAAATAATACAAAAAAACGTGCGTAAGAAATGACATGTTCTCTCTCTCTCTCTCTCTCTCTCTCTCTCTCTCTCTCTCTCTCTCTCTCTCTCTCTCTCTCTCTCTCTTTCCTCTCTCTCTCTCTCTCTCTCTCTCTCTCTTTCCTCTCTCTCTCTCTCTCTCTCTCTCTCTCTCTCTCTCTCTCTCTCTCTCTCTCTCTCTCTCTTTCTTTCCTCTTTTTTTTTTACGAGATTGATGACAAAAGATCTCGGTCAGTAAAGAAAAATAAAGAAAAAAGAAAAAGAAAACAGTAAAAGGAAAGGATAAAAAAGTAAATAAAAACATACATTGGTTAAAGGTAAGATGAGGGTAGATTATAATTCGAAGAAAATCTGTTCCTCTTGTTTGTCTTCCAAATATACATCTTCTCTGTACATTTTCTCTACATTTTCTCTCGCCCTAGTTCTCTTGCTTTCAGTTTCTCTTGTATTCTCTCGCTTTCACAATATTTCGCAATCTCTAGTTAGCTCTCTCTCCCTCTGTTTCTCTTTCGATTTCTCTCTCTCTTACTTTCACGATCTTTTACACTCACTCACTCACTCTCTCTCTTTCTCTCTTTCTCTTCATCACCTCCTCTCTTCATCGCTTCCTCTCTTCATCGCCTCCTCTCTTCATCGCTTCCTCTCTTCATCGCTTCCTCTCTTCATCGCTTCCTCTCTTCATCGCTTCCTCTCTTCATCGCTTCCTCTCTTCATCGCTTCCTCTCTTCATCGATTCCTCTCTTCATCGATTCCTCTCTTCTTCTCTTCATCGCTTTCTCTCTTCCTCTCTTCTCCTCTTCATCGCTTCCTCTCTTCAGCTCTTCCTCTCTTTATCTCTTCCTCTCTTTATCTCTTCCTCTCTTTATCTCTTCCTCTCTCTTTATCTCTTCCTCTCTCTTTATCTCTTCCTCTCTCTTTATCTCTTCCTCTCTTTATCTCTTCCTCTCTTGATCGCTTCCTCTCTTCATACCTTATTCTCCTCCTCTACTCCTCTACTCCTCTACTCCTCTACCCCTCTACACTCCTCCCATCTCTCCCACACCACCTCCCTTTATCTCACGCCTTCTCTCGCCCTCCTCCTCTCTTCCCCTCCGCCTCTCTCTCTCTCATATACATCACAGACATATTGCACAATTTTCAAAGAAAACGACGACAATCGACGACAACTGTCAACAAAGACGACGACGACGACGCCTTAAAGTAGAAGAATTCTACAAAAACAAAAAATCACAAAAACATCGTTACGCAAGCGATGAAGGAAATAAGAGGATTTTATTTCGCGTCTCCTGAGCAAGCGAGAGGTAATCAGCGACGAAGAGGGAGAAGGCGACTAAGACAAAGATAGTGAACGGAAGCGTGTGTGTGCGAGTCCGTGCGAGTGCGTGCGAGTGTGTGCGAGTGCGCGCGAGTGCATGCGAGTGCGTGCGAATGTATGCGAGTGCGTGCCAGTGTGCAGGAGTGCACGCGAGTGCATGAGAGTGTGAGCGAATGCATGCGAGTGTGTGCGAGTGCGTGCGAGTCCGTGTGAGTGCACGCGAGTGCGTGCGAGTGAGTGTGATTATGAACGAGTTCAGGAGGCATCTGGAGGAAATGGATGGATGGATGGATGAATGGATGAGAAGGTGAAGTGGATGAAGACCAAAATTGAACATTGATACTCTGGATTGAAAATGGAAGTAGATTATGATGCTTTAAGGGTGATGGTAGAGTCTGGTAGCGCCAATGAAGGACTTATAGAGGAAGGAAGTTGAGGAGTATCACGCCAGGAGGCGCTGAGCAGCTGCGGCCGAAGCCTTCACCTTTGCCCTATGTGCTTGGACTATGGGGGCAGGTCACAGTCACTACTGGGAATTGGAGAGGAGTGCGGGATTCGAACTCACGAATGGAATACGAGACCAGCGGACTTCTGGTTACGCCACTTGAGCTAAAGAGAAAAGGAAGAGGGGAAGGAGGGGAGAGAGGGGAAGGGAGGGGAGGGAGGGGAAGGAGGGGAGGGAGGGGAAGGAGGGGAGGGAGGGGAAGGAGGGGAGGGAGGGGAAGGAGGGGAGGGAGGGGAAGGAGGGGAGAGAGGGGACGGAGGGGAGGGAGGGGAGAGGGAGGGGAGAGAGAGAAGGGAGAGAGGGGAAGGAATGGAGAGAGGGGTAGGGAGGAGAGGGAGGGGAGAGAGGAGAGTGAGGGGAGTGAGGGGAGGGAGGAGAGGGAGGGGAGAGAGGGAAGGGAGGGGAGAGAGGAGAGGGAGGTGAGAGAGGGGGGAGGGTGGGGAAGGAGGGGAGGGAGGGGAAGGAGGGGAGAGAGGGGAAAGAGAAAGTGAGAAAGAAAGCGAGTAACAGAATGACAGTGAGAGTGACAGAATGACAATGACACGGGCACAGAGGGACAGCAGGAAAGAGGAAAAGAGGGAAAGGGCAAGGAGGAAAAGGCAAAAGGGAAAGAGCAAGAGGGAAAGGCAAGAGGGAAAGGGAAAGAGGGAAAGGCAAGAGGGAAAGGGAAAGAGGGAAAGGGAAAGAGGGAAAGGGAAAGAGGGAAAGGGAAAGAGGGAAAGGGAAAGAGGGAAAGGGAAAGAGGGAAAGGGAAAGAGGGAAAGGGAAAGAGGGAAAGGCAAGAGGGAAAGGCAAGAGGGAAAGGCAAGAGGGAAAGGGCAAGAGGGAAAGGCAAGAGGGAAAGGCAAGAGGGAAAGGGGAAGAGGGAAAGGGGAAGAGGGAAAGGCAAGAGGGAAAGAGTAAGAGGGAAAGGGCAAGAGGGAAAGGGCAAGAGGGAAAGGGCAAGAGGGACTGTGGAAGAGACAGACAGAGGGACAGCCCGAGACAACAGGACAGCGCGGCGTGACAGCAAGACAGAGGCACAGCGGGGCAGGCCAGAAATTAGTGCAATAATGAGACGAGCAAGGAAAAAAAGAGAGAGAGAGAGAGAGAGAGAGAGAGAGAGAGAGAGAGAGAGAGAGAGAGAGAGAGAGAGAGAGAGAGAGAGAGAGAGAGAGAGAGAGAGAGAGAGAGAGAGAGAGAGAGAGAGAGCGAGAGCGAGAGAGAGAGAGCGAGAGAGAGAGAGAGAGAGAGAGAGAGAGAGAGAGAGAGAGAGAGAGAGAGAGAGGAGAGAGATAGAGAGAGAGAGAGGAAAGACGAGAGAAGAAAGAGAAGAGAAGAAAGAGAGGAGAAGAGAAGAAAGAGAGGAGAGAAGAGAAAGAGAGGAGAGAAGAGAAAGAGAGGAGAGAAGAGAAAGAGAGGAGAGAAGAGAGAGAGGAGAGAAGAGAGAAGAGAGAGAAGAGAAAGAGAAGTGAGAAAGAGAAGAGAGAAAGAAGAGAGAAGAAAGAGACAGACAGAGACAGAGACACAGACAGAAAAAGAGAGACAGACAGACAGACAGATATGGACCAAAAGGTCTCCTGTCGGCATGCTCCGCTTTTATAATCCTTTGACAGAGACAGAGATAGACAGAGAGAGACAGAGACAGAGACAAAGAAACACACAAAAAGACAGAGAGAGATAGAGAGGGGAGGGGGGGGGGGCGAATGGAGGACCGAAAAGGAGACGCTAGACGTGAGTGGCATCAAGAGCATGAAAGGGCTAATGGTCGTGAGATGGTGGTGGTGGTGGTGGTGGTGGGTTGGTGGTGGTGGTGGTGGTGGTGGTGGTGGTGGTGGTGGTGGTGGTGGTGGTGGGTGAGTCTTCAAGAGGAGGACCCGAAGAGGACCCGAAGAGGACCCGAAGAGGACCCGAAGAGGACCCGAAGAGGACCCGAAGAGGACCCGAAGAGGACCCGAAGAGGACCCGAAGAGGACCCGAAGAGGACCCGAAGAGGACCCGAAGAGGACCCGAAGAGGACCCGAAGAGGACCCGGAGAGACGATGAGCGAGGTCTCGGCGGTCCGGGGGAGACTACAGGAGGACAGTAACTGAATAGAAGGGTAATAGAAGTCAGTTGTGATCAGTATTCTTTACGAGAGGAGGCTAGTCTCCGGTTCTGAAAGAATTCTGAATGACTTGGCTCGTCGGGGTGTTACGCGTGTTCTTAAAATGTGTGGTGGGAAAGCAAGGTGGGAGGGGAAGGGGGAGGGGGATTAGGAGGGGGAGAGGGATAAGGATGGGGAAAGGGGAGGGGCGAATAGGGGAGGGGGAAGGAGCGAAGTGGGGGAGGAAGGGGTGAAGAGGGGAAGGGGCGAAGGGGAAGGGGCGAAGGGGAAGGGGCGAAGGGGAAGGGGCGAAGGGGCGAAGGGGAAAGGGGGAGGAGCGAGGGGGGAGGAGCGACGGGGGAGGAGCGAAGGGGGAGGAACGAAGGGGGAGGAGCGAAGGGGGAGGAGCGAAGGGGAGGGGCAAAGGGGGAGGAGCGAAGGGGGGAGGGGCAAAGGAAGAGGGGCGAAGGGGGAGGGGAAAGGGGGAGGAGCGAAGGGGGGAGGGCGAAGGGGGAGGGCGAAGGGGGAGGGCGAAGGGGGGAGGGGCAAGGGGGGAGGGGCGAAGGGAGGAGGGGCGAAGGGGGAGGGGCGAAGGGGGAGGGGCGAAGGAAGAGGGGCGAAGGGGGGAGGGGAAGGTAGAAGGGGGAGGGGGAAAGGGAGAAGGGGGAAGGGAGAAAGGGGAAGGAGGAAGGACGAAAGGGGAAAGGGGGTAGGAGCGAAAGGGAAAGGAAGGACGAGGAGGGTGAGGGGAGGAGGCAAGGGGGGATGAGGGGAAGGGGCAAGGGGGGATGAGGGGAGGGGGCAAAGGGGGGACGAGAGGGGATAAGGGGAGAGTACCGGGGAGGGGGGAAGAGAGAAGGACCAAAGATACAAGGGTGCAAAGGGGTCGAGTGAATGGAGGGGGAGCGAAAGTGGGAATTTAGAGATGACGCGATTGGTGGTGATGAGTAGTCGAGTAGACAAGGGAGAGGGAGACAAAGAGCGCAAGACTGAAAAGGTGAGATAAGAAGGAACGGGGCAGGTAGGAAAGTAAGTAGCTAAGCAAGGAGGTAGGTAGTTATGTAAGGAGGTTTGTAGATAGAGAGAAGGGGACAAGGAGAGGTGAGAGAGGTGGAAGAGGTGTGAATGTGAAAGGTATGAGAAGTGGGGAGAGGGTAAGAGCGGTTGAGGGAGAAAGGGAGAATAGGAGAAATGTAAAGAGGAACAGATGAAGATGGATATATGTGTATATGTGTGTGTGTGTATATATATATATATATATATATTCCAACAAAAACCCACTGTGTTGGATAAGAAGAAATATATATAAAATTAATTCCATATATTTCGATCACGGACTGTGATCCAATCTTCAGTGGAATACAGAAAGGTAGAGCAAATTCCACTGAAGAGGATCACAGTCCATGATCTCGAAAGCGCTATGGAATTAATTTTATTTCATTTCTTTGTGATTATCAGCAACACAGTGGGTTTTTGTTGAATCTTTACGATATGTGTTACGACATATACTTATATAGATATATATATATGTTATATGCAAAAAGATCACAAAACCACGTGATATATAAATTGCTGATAACCACTAAGGAATATCGGAAAAGAAACTAGAATACATATATATATACATATATATATCTCGAAAGCGCTTGGGAATACATTTATATTTCCGGTTTCCTTTGTGATATATATATACAATATATATATATATATATACATATATATAAATATATATATATATACATATATATATATATATATATATATATATATATATATACAGAAAGAGAAATAGAAACAGAGACAGAAACAGGTGGGGGGAGAGAGAGAGAGAGAGAGAGAGAGAGAGAGAGAGAGAGAGAGAGAGAGAGAGAGAGGGGGGGGTGGCAGAGAGAAAGAGAGACAAAGAGAAAGAAACTACCGTGAAAGACCGAAATATTGTATAAGCGAGAGAATGCAAGAGAAACTGAAATCAAGACGACTAGAGTGAGGGAAATGTAACGTCATAGCAACAGGTCGTGAGAACTTGAGTGAGAAAGAGAGAGACCGTGACAGAATGCAGACGAGAGATACAACGTGAGAGCGTGAGAGTGAGCATGAGTCAGATCACAAGAGACAGCAATTTATCGAGAAAGTGAAAGAGATGGTGACAGGATAAACCTAGGTCGTTCTCATCCTTCGAACGTGAAACGGTCTCCGCGCCTCAAGTTCGTATAACCAAATCTCTTGATGGGATAATAGAGTTGTGCGTTATGGGACCTTAAGCTCGAAGCCCGGGTCGCCTTTCGAATGTTAATTCCTTCCGAAGGAGAGGGTCGCCCTTGGCACGAAGCTGTGAGACTTCGAGACTACAGTCATCTGGGAGTCTTGAAGGACAGTGCGTTTGCTAGGGAGAAGAGGAGGGTCTTAAAGACCTGGAGAGTCTGTGAAACGAAGAGTGAGAACATGTATTGCTTCCAGATAGAATACAACACCAGGAGGTCTCTTCGTAGACTCTGTGTCCCCTGTGAGACTTTGAGACTACACACTCTTGAAGAGGAGGGTCTCAGAGACTTGGAGAGAGTGTGAAACGAGGAGTGATAACATGTAAAATACATGAATAAATGCAACTATACATATGCATTTATTCATGTATTTTATTTGTTATTTACATTATTATAGTTTTTATTTATTTTATTATTTTTTTCGCATCCGACTTAGATATGGACCAAAAGGTCTCCTGTCGGCATGCTCCGCCTTTGTAATCCTTTATGTAATGCTTCCAGATAGAATACAACACAAGGAGGTCTCTTCGTAGACTCTGCGTCCCATGCGAGACTTCGAGACTACAGTCTTGAAGGACAGTGCGTTTGCTAAGGAGAAGGGGAGGGTCTCAGAGACCTGGAGAGTCTGTGAAACGAGGATAGACAACATATAATGCTTCCAGAGAGAGTACAACACCAGAAGGTCTCTTCGTAGACTTTGTGCCCCCCTTTGACATGATACTGTGCTTTAATAAATCCATTCTAGTTAACTGGTAGCTGTATTTAAGGTCGAGTCGCTTTTGTGAAGAGGTGGAAAGGTCTTAACTATTTGGTACTGCAGCACAGAAGACAAGGTTAACATCAAACGCGTTTCATAATTATCGTTAATGACGAGGTTTATTCCTGTACTCACCAACTGGGAAGAGAAGCTTAGGAGACCGGTTTAGGACAAGACTCTTTACCTGTAAACAAAAAAGAGAAGAACTTAAAGAACTTTGCAAGAATGGTATGAAACATCACGACGCTTCTTTAGCATATTTGTCGCCTTCTGTCGTTTTCAAACGACTCGTGGAACCAACCAATAGATGACAGAAGTCGTTATATAATTTTGTGAAACGTCGACACTTAATTTCATTCAACCCAGGGTACCACCCTTTTAGAGAGTAAGACACTTGGTCCATTTCGTTGTCTCTGAATATACGTTTGTATACAACATAGTAAAGGCAGACTCATCAGAACATAACATAAAAATGGAGAAGACTCCAAGAGACCATAAGGCCTACACTAGGAAGTTCCAAATCCATTACCACCTATCATCCCTATCCATAAAGTTATCTTCTTTTAAAACAACCAATTATTTCAGTGCTCACTACATGGTTACTAAGTCTATTCCATTCGTTGACCACTCTATTGGTAAACCAGTTCTTGCCTGAATGGGATTTCGGTCGATCAAGACAGTTTAGCTTAAGAGTTTTACCTTCAGCGGAACAAACTTTACACGTTTCTTCGATGATACTCTTCGATTAGAGCAAATTCCTTAGTTCACCATCCACCTCTAATCAGCCTTTCACTTAAAAATAATAATAATAAAATATAGATATATAGATAAACAAATAAATAAAAATAAGAACAAAATAGTATAAATTAGAATACAAGAATAGAGGAAGGTAGCTTGAAAAGTTGAAAGCTTTTAGATTTAGAAAATAATAATAATAATATATGAATATATACTGTAGATAAATAAACGAATAAATAAATAAAAATGAGAATAAAATAATATAAATGAAAATACAAGAATAGAGGAAGGTAGCCTGAAAAGGTGAAAGCTTTTAGACTTCAACAATAACAATAATAATGACAAATATAGAAATGAATAAACCAATAAATAGATAAAGATAAGCATAAAAGAATATAAATGAAAATACAAGAACAGAGGAAGGTAGCTTGAAAAGGTAAAAGCTTTTAGATTTAGTAAATAATAATAATAACATCAATACCGGTATATAGATCAATTAACTAGTAAATAAAAAAAAAACAAGAATAAAACAATACAAATGAAAATACAAGAACAGAGGAAGGTAGCTTGAAAAGGTGAAAGCTTTTAGAATTTTCAAACCTTTTTTTAAAAATATTCAAAACCTTTATGATACACCTCAATAAGTTAACGCACTTGTACAATACAGAAACTACTGAACCCAAACGCCAGACTCTTTCATTCACTTCATGGGTGATCTTCCGACCAGAAGTCTCTCGACAAACTGAATAAAACTGTCAGACATCAGCCAAAGAATAGTTCCTCAGCAATCACCAGCGTCTCTATCCTTAGGGTCAATATCGCTCCGAAGAGGTATAGACACAGAAATGGTCAGGGATTCAATTAAGAGGAGCATGAAGGAGGAATATGCTGAGTTAAGACGACCAACATTATCCATTGAACGGAAACTACCTTCCAATGTTAAAAGATCTGCTACGTGGGTCTGGTCCGTATGGGTGTGTCGTCTAATTGCCCCTGAAGTACTGGCGATGAGCCTACACCAGGAGGCGCGTAGCTGCGGCCGAAGCCGTCACCTTTGCCCTTGGTCACAGACACTGCTGGGAATCGGAGAGAAGTGCAGGATTCGAACCCGCTACTAAGAAGATACGAGACACGCAAGATTATTATTACGACACCTGCACATACCTAAAGTACTGACTCACCATAAGAACACGAAGGAGACTGCAAGAGACCATAAGGCCTACACTAGGCAGCTCCGTATCCATCACCACCTGTCATCCCCATCCATCTTAAAACAACCGACAGTTTCAGCGCTCACTACATGGTTACTAAGTCTATTCCATTCGTTGACGACCCTATTAGTAAACCAATTCTTTCCTATTTCCTTCTTAAATCTAAATTTGTCCAATTCAAATCCATTACTGCGAGTCCTGCCTTGTTGTCTTAATATGATGACCTTGTTTGCGTTACCCTTGTTAAAGCCTTCAGCTCCAAAACTCCCTATTCACACCTGAACGAAATCTTTTGACGTTATCGACATTGTATAACGAAGAGATCGAGTCGAAAAGAAATGGTAACTGACGATGGACGAATGAAAACGGCGTACGTTCTCTTATCGTAATTTCGAGCAAAAGACACAAGGTCAACCTTTAAGCCGTGGCGAACTTTATAGATTTTGTTCTGGCGAAAACTATACTATTTTGTTTACCGTGATTGCCAGCGGGTTAGGGCGTCGTTACTTGGGGCGAAGGTCGAGGTGAGGGCGGTTCGAGTCCTGCCACCGGCGAAGTTGAACCAAGGGTATGGTTCATTAAATTTCACGCTACAAAGCCCTCTGTGAGGGGGACCGCCCTAGCCTCCTGATAGGGGAGGGGGGAGTGTGTGAAGTTAAACCTTATCATCAAAAAATTGCTGTATACTGTCACAACAATTTTTATTTTTATTTTATTTTTCATTTTGTTTATTTTTTATGGATGTGTGAAAACACTGATATGATAGATTAAAGGAACGCACGTACATTTCAAAAAACAATTTTATTTCGTAAATACTAATTTTCAATTTTGTATATAAACAAACAACAATAGGTAGGCTCAATCTTAATTTCCTGTGTTTAAACGAACGTATTATCCAATAGAAAGCACTACCCGATATACAAAAAGGTATTACATTACATTTTCTCAAAATGAACACAAAAAATCTATGAAAAAGGAAATAAAAACAATTACTTTCATGCACAGAATCATACGTTTTCTCTAAGACCACTTAACAAAAAAAAAAAAAATCAATAAAACTATGACAAGACGTACTATTTTTTTTTTCTTTTTACAAAATATCCTTATCAAATAGGAACGAGTCTTACATAAGGGTGCGTCTTATACACCGTCCAATAAGGAAACTTAGAGGTTAGTCCTATAATGATGACATCCTGACAGGTTGTAAGAGGAGTAGAACAAGTAGAACAAGTAGAACAGGTAGAACAAGTAGAACAAGAACAAGTAGAACAAGTAACAAGTAGAACAAGTAGAACAAGTAGAACAGGTAGAACAAGAGTTTCGCACAGTGTAGCTTCATCAGAAAGAATGTTTGCACTAATGATTATGATCATCATTTCTTTCATATTATTTGTTTTTGTTTTGTTATCATTTGTCTGTTTGATTCTCATTTATTATTAGTTATGTCAACTTATTATTATTTACTATTTACCTGTTTGTTTATTATTTAACTGTACCTATGCATTTATTCATTTTATTTGTTATTTACATTATTATAGTTTTTATTTATTCATTTTTTTTTCGCATCCGACCTAGATATGGACCAAAAGGTCTCCTGTCGGCATGCTCCGCTTTTTTAATCCTTTGTAATCCTTTGTACTACAAAACAACTGACAATAAATACAAAATTAGTCGTATACTGAAGGGACTGACCTGTTAAAAGAGTATATCCTGTTTCTCCTTTTTATACGTTCCCTCTGTTCAGAGAACTCCATTCCCCCAAAGGAACTTAAGCCAATTCCAGTGATCCCTTTGGTGACTTATCATGAACATATAATTTGACTACCCTCATCTAGGATGAGGACCTCCTCATTCTAAGAATCAAGTCAGTTGTCTTCATCTGACATTTTTCTAATTTATATTCTTAGATTTTTTTTATAAAAAAAAAACAGTTGTCTTCATCTGACATTTTTCTAATTTATATTCTTATTTTTTTTTTTTATAATCTAGTACGCAAGTTTTGGTTAGAATGTAGGACTCCCTCCTTTCTCCCCTCTCTCCCTTCCTCTCTCTCTTTCAGACCTCCCCTCTCTCCCCACCCTCCCTCCTTCACCTTTCTCCTCACCTTCCCTTCCCTCCTTCCCCACGTCCCTACCTCCCACTCTTCCCTCCCTACTTCCCGCTCTTCCTCTCCCTACCTCCCTCTTTTCATTCCCTACCTCCTTATCTTCCTCTCCTTAACTCCCCCTCTTCCCTTCCCACCTCCCACTCTCCCCTCCCTACCTCCCCTTGTCCCCTCGCTACTTCCCTC
>NC_134808.1:43965892-43975892 GCF_046742065.1 Oratosquilla oratoria
TAAGAGAAGGTTAGACAACTTTATGGCTGGGGATTATGGGTGGTAAGGGATATGGAACTGCTTAGTGTAGGCCTTATGGTCTCTTGTAGTCTCCATTCTTATGTTCTTAAGGCTGGGACCACCATGTTTTTACAGATCACCTCAACCCGAATAATGTTTAGTGTTCACAGACACTGCGCACGCACGTACCAATTTTCAGAACTGGGCGCGTTCCTCGGTGCGTTCCTAGATGCGTTCCTCGGTGCGTTCCGCTTTAGTTTAACCACGGTTAGCGTTCCCAAACCATTAAAGCAATATAGGTGCCGGTATAGTATGTGGCCTAGCTTTCGGATGTGGCCTGCGAATTTTTTCTTCGGTATATTATGTGAAAAAAAATTTCTTTGGTATATTATGTGGCCTACCGGGCTTTTATTTCGATATGAACCTCCTGTCTCTTAAGCTTTAATAATTCAGTTTGTTTCTGCGAGAAACTGCCATGTATCTAAATTCAAAAGCCTTGGCTGTAGGTCATTTGAAGAAACTGTTTCATTGTTTTTATATGACTGTCAGATTACAATTTTCTATTTCGCATTCCATTTATTTCTAAGGCGTATATATATATATACATATATATACATATACATATATATATACATATACATATATATATACATATACATATACATTATATACATATATATATATGTATATATATTATATACATATGTATATATATATATATTATATACATATATATATATATATATATATATTATATACATATATATATATATGTATATATATATTATATACATATATATACATAAGATTGAAGGTGAAAGAAATAGACGGGTAGAAATGGGAGAATTTACGCCTTAACGTTTCGACCCGCAGGGTCTTGATCACAAAGCTTTGTGATCAAGACCCTGCGGGTAGAAACGTTAAGGCTTTAAATTCTCACATTTCTCATCGTCAAACTCTTTAACCTTCAATATTATTTGTCATAATATAGTCAATATATATACATATATATATATATATACATATATATATATACATATATATACATATATATACACATATATATACATATATTATACACATATATATACATATATATATATACATATATATATATACATATATATATACGTATATATATATATAATTATATATATATATACATATATATATATATATACACATATATATACATATATATATACATACATATATATATATATATATATATACAGTATATATATATATATATATATATATATATATACAGTATATATATATATACATTTAACATGTATATATAAATGGCAAGACTTAACATGGCTGCAATATAGTCATGCATGCTAACTGACATTGTTTTGAAATTGTAACCTTCTCTAATTATGAATACAACTACTAAATCAAACTTGTCCAAGAGTTAACATGCGGAGTCTAACTGACAAGAATCATCAGCCAAGTCGTCAGAACCTTCATACTCCGCTGAAGAACGAGATAACATATTCCTCTGCTCCAGATCTATATACACATTGTATGTTCTCATTGAGCATCCTTCTACGCTATACTACCATCACATTTTCTATATAACTATGATCAACTATGATCAATTCCCTCTGTCAACCTGTCGTTCATTCTCTTAGGTTACCGGATCATCTCAAACTTGCTGTCCATCTTCTCTTTACACATATTTCTACCGCGAAACTTAATGTGTGTGTTTGGCTTCTTGAATACTCTTGGTACCAATTCCACTCCAATGTTAGTCTTAGCTTTTGATGCTTTCTATGCGTACGCCCGAGTGTCTTTAGTACGTTTCTATGCCGAAACACCATCTTAACCTTTGCCTTCAAATGTCATTCTACACTCTCATAGACGCTTGCGCGCACACACACACGCACACACACACACACACACACACACACACACACACACACACACACGAAATCCATGCAGAATATATACTGTATACATTGTATTCACCTAATGGCACACACACCTACATGTACATACACCTACATGTACACACACCTACATGTACACACACCTACATGCACACACACCTACATGCACACACACCTACATTTACACACACCTACATGTACACACACCTACATGTACACACACCTACATGTACACACACCTACATGTACACACACCTACATTTACACACACCTACATGTACACACACCTACATGTACACACACCTACATGTACACACACCTACATGCATACACACCTACATGCAGACATACCCACATGCATGCACACATTCATGCATGAACACATCCAGAATTTGCATGCACACATACATGTATGCTCATATACATGCATACTCACATACATGCATGCTCACATACATGCATGCTCACTTGCATGCACAGATACATGCATGTGCACATACATGCACACATACGTACATGCAGGCATACATACAGGCATACATATATATACTCAAACATTTTCATGGCTTCAAGCATGATTTTTCAAAGAATGATACACTGTCCTCATGACAGAAGCCTTGGAATATTCTGGAAGTCGAAAAAGGGAAGGTTATTGCACTGGCTTTGTGATATTTCAAATCTTTCCTCAACTTCTCAGCAAAAGTGGGCAGGAAGAGACAAGGCCAATGTATGTGTGAAGAAAAGAAAAACTGGCCTCGACTTTCCCTAAAGGAAAAGGAAAATACGAAAAGAAATCAAGGAATAGCAAACGGTGGTTGTGGTTGTTGTTGTGGTTGTGGTGGTGGTTGTGGTGGTGGTTGTGGTGGTGGTGGTTGTGGTGGTGGTTGTGGTGGTGGTTGTGGTGGTGGTTGTGGTGGTGGTTGTGGTGGTGGTTGTGGTGGTGGTTGTGGTTGTGGTGGTGGTTGTGGTGGTGGTTGTGGTTGTGGTGGTGGTTGTGGTTCTAGTGGTGGTTGTGGTTGTGGTTGTAGTGGTTGTGGTTGTAGTGGTAGTAGTGGTGGGAGTAGTGGTGGTAGTAGTGGCGGTGGTAGTTGTGGAGGTGGTTGTGGTGGTGGCGGTAGTGGTGGTAATGGTAGTGGTGGTGGTGGTGGTAGTGGTGGTGGTGGTGGTGGTGTTTTTGGTGGTGGTGTTTTTGGTGGTGGTGGTGTTTTTGGTGGTGGTGGTAGTGGTGGTGGTGTTTTTGGTGGTGGTGGTGGTGGTGGTGTTTTTGGTGGTGGTGTTTTTGGTGGTGGTGGTGGTGTTTTTGGTGGTGGTGGTGGTGTTTTTGGTGGTGGTGGTGTTTGTGGTGGTGGTGTTTGTAGTGGTGTTTGTGGTGGTGTTTGTGGTGGTGTTTGTGGTTGTGGTGGTTGTGGTGGTGGTGGTGGTGGTGGTTGTGGTGGTGGTGGTGGTTGTGGTGGTGGTGGTGGTTGTGGTGGTGGTGGTGTTTGTGGTGGTGTTTGTGGTTGTGGTGGTGGTGGTGGTGTTTGTGGTTGTGGTGGTTGTGGTGGTGGTTGTGGTGGTGATGGGGGTGGGGTTATTTTGGTGGTGGTGGTAGCAATAGCAACAACAGCAATAGCAACAACAGCAATAGCAACAACAGCAATAGCAGCAACAACAATAGTAACAACAATAGTAACAACAATAGTAACAACAATAGTAACAACAATAGTAACAACAACAATAGCAACAACAACAACAATAATAACAATGATAAATAAAAATAGAAAGTGAAATAAATATCTATAAAGAGAAGAATGTTTAAGTAAATGGACTGATGGAAAAGAGAAAACGGAAGAAAAGGGAGGAGGGGGGAAAAAGAATAATTGAAAAATAATGGCCCAAAGTGAGTGAATAAGAGAAAGGAAGCAAACGCTCAGAAAGAGAGCGAAAGAGATAAAAGGAGATCAAAAGAGAGCGAAAGAGAGCAAAAGAGAGCGAAAGAGAGCGAAAGAGAAAGAGCACAAAGGAAAGCGACGCGAGAAGAAAACGTGATGAAACAAAACGAAAGGTCGTGAGAAGGTTAAGAAACGACCAATAATGGTGAAAAAGGCACAAGAAAAGATTGAAGTAGTAGTAGTAAAGAATATATAGAAAATGGGAAATAGTAAAGAAAGAAAATTCAAAATAGTAAAGAAAATGGAAATAGTAAACAAAGAAAATGGAAAACAGTAAACAAAGAAAATGGAAAATAGTAAACAAAGAAAAATGGAAAATAGTAAACAAAGAAAATGGAAAATAGTAAACAAAGAAAATGGAAAATAGTAAACAAAGAAAATGGAAAATAGTAAACAAAGAAAATGGAAAATAGTAAACAAAATATGGAAAATAGTAAACAAAATATGGAAAGCAGTATACAAAAGAAAATGGAAAACAGTATACAAAAAAAATGGAAAACGGTATACAAAAGAAAATGAAAAATATTAAACAAAGAAAATGGAAAATAGTAAACAAAGAAAATGGAAAATAGTAAACAAAGAAAACGGAAAATAGTAAACAAAGAAAATGGAAAATATTAAACAAAGAAAATGGAAAATAGTAATCAAAGAAAATGAAAAATAGTATACTAAGAAAATGGAAAATAGTAAACAAAGAATATGGAAAATAGCAAACAAAGAATATGGAAAATAGTAAACAAAAAAAATGGAAAACAATAAACAAAAGAAAATGGAAAATAGTAAACTAAGAAAATTGAAAATAGTAAACAAAGAAAATGGAAAATAGTAAACAAAGAAAATGGAAAATGGTAAACAAAGAATATGGAAAATAGTAAACAAAAAAAATGGAAAACAGTATACAAAAGAAAATGGAAAATAGTAAACAAAGAAAATGGAAAATAGGAAGCAAACAAATAGACAAAGAAAACAAATGCCAAGCTACGGGAGTGGATGGTAACTGAGTAGTAGAGATAACTAAAAAGACTTAAAGAGATAAAGAGAAAGATAAGAGAGGTCAAGGAGATACGGTGACGTTTTTAGGTCAAGAACACGAACCGTGTCAGACGTTTCACCGGCGCTTCTGTCCTAGAAGCCAATAACCCGCAGTCAAGGACACAAACAAACGATATCGGAGAAACCAGAAAAATGTTTGTTTGTTTGTCTGTTTCTGTGCCTGTGTGCTTGCGCGTGTGTGTGTGTGTGTGTGTGTGTGTGTGTGTGTGTGTGTGTGTGTGTGTGTGTGTGTGTGTGTGTGTGTGTGTGTGTGTGTGTGTGTGTGTGTGTGTGTGTGTGTGTGTGTGTGTGTGAGAGAGAGAGAGAGAGAGAGAGAGGAGAGAGAGAGAGAGAGAGAGAGAGAGAGAGAGAGAGAGAGAGAGAGAGAGAGAGAGAGAGAGAGAGAGAGAGAGAAAGCGCAGGCCAAAGAGGATTGATAAAAAGTTCATGAAAACGAAAAGAAATAGAATAAAGAAAGAAACTGATGAAAAAGAAATACATAAAGGAAGAAAGTGGGAAAGAAGAAAAGGAGAGGAAAAAGTAGGCAAAAATTTCTTTGAAAAGGAGAGGAAGAAATGAAGAAAGAAAGAGAAGAAAGTCGAACAAAAAGAAGAACGAAAACAAGGCTACATGGAAGAAAAGTGAAGACGGTAAGAAGAAAACTACGTAATAACGACAACAACGACAAAAGTGTCTTCGAAACTGAAATAAAGAATGAACAGAAGGTAGTCGAAGAAAAAGAAAAAAGACTAAAGAAAAAAGAAAAACCAAAGGGGATATGACAAGAGCAGGAGGGAGTTGAAATAGGAGGAGGTGAAACAGGAGGAAGAGGTGAAACAGGAAGATATGAAACAGGAGGAGGTGAAACAGGAGGTGAAACAGGAGGAGGTGAAACAGGAGGAGGAGGAGTAGGAGAAGGAAGAGGAAGAGGAGGAGTAGGAGGAGGAGGAGTAGGAGGAGGAGGAGTAGGAGGAGGAGGAGGAGGAGTAGGAGGAGGAAGAGGAGGAGGAGTGGGGAGTAGGAGGAGGAAGAGGAGGAGAGAAGAGGAGGAGAAGAGGAGGAGAAGAGGAGGAGAAGGAGGAGGAGAAGGAGGAGGAGAAGGAGGAGGAGAAGGAGGAGTAGGAGGAGGAGGAGAAGGAGGAAAAGGAGGAGGAAAAGGAGGAGGAGGAGGAAAAGGAGGAGGAGGAGGAAAAGGAGGAGGAGGAGTAGGAGAAGGAAGAGGAGGAGGAGGAGGAGGAGTAGGAGGAGGAGGAGGAGGAGGAGGAGGAGGAGGAGTAGGAGGAGGAGGTAAGTAAGGGGATTAGGTTGGAGATAAGTTGGATGCTGCCTGGAGGAAGAGAAGCGATCCTGGACAAGAAGAAGCGAACTAAATGGAAAAGAGAAGACACGGCAAGAGGAGGAGGCAGAAAAGGAGAAAGAGGAAGAGGAGGAGGAGTAAAAAGACTAAAGCAAGGGGAGAGAAACGTAGAAGGAAGGAAGGTAGAAAGGAATGAAGGAATCAGAGAAGGAACAGAGGAGGAAGAGGAGAGAAGAAGAGGAGGAAGAAGGAGGAAAAAGAGGAAGAAGAGGCGGAAGAAGGAGTGGAAGGAGAGGAAAATGGGAGAAAGATGGGGAGGAAGAAAGGGAGAAGAAATGAAGAAGGGAAGAAGGGAAGAAGGGAAGAAAGGGAAGGATAAGGCTGAGGAAGAGGAAGAGGAGGAAGAGGAGGCAAAAGAGGAGGACGAGGAGGAAGAAAAGGAGAAAGAAGCGGAGGATGAGTGGAGAAGGAAGTGGAGGATGAGGAAGTGGAGGAGGAAGGAGGAAGAAGTGGAGGAAGAAGTGGAGGAAGAAAAGGAGGAGGAAGTAGAGGAGGAAGTGGAGGAGGAAGGAGGGGGAGGAAGGAGGGGGAGAAAGGAGGGGGAGAAAGGAGGGGGAGGAAGGAGGGGGAGGAAGTGGAGGAGGAAGGGGCGGAGGAAGAAGAGGAGGAAGAGGAGGAAGAAGAGGAGGAAGAGGAGGAAGAAGAGGAAGAAGAGGAAGAAGAGGAGGAAGAAGAGGAGGAAGAGGAGGAAGAAGAGGAGGAAGAGGAGGAGGAGGAAGAAGAGGAGGAAGAAGAGGAGAGAGGAGGAAGAGGAGGTAGAAGAGGAAGAGGAGAAAGAGGGTGGGGCGAGTGTGGTTGAACAGATTGCCCCCCGCATGTTGGGGTCATTGCCACTCCAAGGCAAATTGAACCAGATTGGGAAAAAAAATCGGGAACAAAAACAGGCACTGCATCGGTAATGGAATTCTTTCGCCGAGACAGCCATCCTCATGAAGAATCTGTAGGAGAAGAAGATCGGGAAGGACCCAGCCGAAAACTGTCGAAGAAGATCGGGAAGGACCTAGACGAAAACTGTCGAAGAAGATCGGGAAGGACCTAGACGAAGAGTGTCGAAGAAGATCGGGAAGGACCTAGACGAAGTCTTGTCGAAGAAGATCGGGAAGGTCCTAGACGAAGACTGTCGAAGAATTTCGGGAAGGACCTAGACGAAGACTTTCGAAGAGGATCGGGAAGGACCTAGACGAAGACTTTCGAAGAAGATCGGGAAGGACCTAGACGAAGACTGTCGAAGAAGATCGGGAAGGACCTAGACGAAGACTGTCGAAGAAGATCGGGAAGGACCTAGACGAAGACTGTCGAAGAAGATCGGGAAGGACCTAGACGAAGACTGTCGAAGAAGATCGGGAAGGACCTAGACGAAGAGTGTCGAAGAAGATCGGGAAGGACCTAGACGAAGTCTTGTCGAAGAAGATCGGGAAGGTCCTAGACGAAAACTGTCGAAGAAGATCGGGAAGGTCCTAGACGAAGACTGTCGAAGAAGATCGGGAAGGACCTAGACGAAGACTCGAAGAAGATCGGGAAGGACCCAGCCGAAGTCTGTCGAAGAAGATCGGGAAGGACCTAGACGAAGAGTGTCGAAGAAGATCGGGAAGGACCTAGACGAAGAGTGTCGAAGAAGATCGGGAAGGACCTAGACGAAGACTGTCGAAGAAGATCGGGAAGGACCCAGCCGAAGAATGTCGAAGAAGATCGGGAAGGACCCAGCCGAAGACTTCCGAAGAAGAAGGATCCTCCCGAAGACTTTACCGAAGAAGATCAGGAAGGATCATGACTCCGTCCACGGGATTCAAACACAAGGTTCCATGTTGTATATTACTGTATGGCCTGAGGTTCGAATCCCGTAGTCACATCTATTTAATCAAACAGTTGACACTGGAAGGATCCTCCCAAAGACTCTGCCGAAAAAGAAGGGAAACCAAAGTCAGTAATCGAGCTGTAGGCGTCGGCAGAAACTTCGAAAACTGGACTCGAGGCCAAATCATCCAAATCAGACGATTACATTCGATCCCAATAGAAAGGCAAACATAACAGCTTAAAGACTCTTCCCCAAAGACTCTGCCGAAGAAGAAGTGTAGAAACCAAAGACAGAAATCGAGCGGGAGGCGTCGGCAGAAACTTCGGAAACCGGACTCGAAGCCAAATCGTCGAAGTCAGACCATT
Organism: Oratosquilla oratoria; assembly: GCF_046742065.1. Lineage (NCBI taxonomy): Eukaryota > Metazoa > Arthropoda > Malacostraca > Stomatopoda > Squillidae > Oratosquilla > Oratosquilla oratoria. The sequence goes on from NC_134808.1 coordinate 43,974,268, forward strand.
ACATTTGATTCCAACAAAAAGAGAAACAAAAGCATAAAGACCCTCCCAAAGACTAACGAAGAAGAAGAAGAAGAAGAATGGAAACCAAAGACATAAATCGAGCTGGAGGCGTCGGCAGAAACTTCGGAAACTGGACTCAAGGCTAAATCATCCAAATCAGACGATTACATTTGACTCCAACAGAAAGGCAAACAGAACATCGTAAAGACCCTCCCAAAGACTCTGCCGAGGAAGAAGAAGAAGAATGAAAACCAAAGACAGAAATCGAGCGGGAGGCGTCGGCAGAAACTTCGGGAACCAGACTCGAAGCCAAATCGTCGAAGTCGGATGATTACATTCGATCCCAACAGGAAAGCAAACACAACAGCGTAAAGACCCTCGCGAGTGGCTGAGTTCGCAAGATGAAAGCAAACGGAAAACGAGGGGAAGGAAAAAGAAAATTTCATTAGACGAAACGCGAGCGGAGAGGAGAGCCCCCGTAAAGCGAGTAGACTCTATAAATAGACTCGAAGTGGGTGGGGGATAAACACACGAAGAACGGAAACAAAGAGTACAAGTGGGGTACAAGTGGTTATGAACAAAAGAATAAGAGGCGAGAGAGGAAGGAAAAAGGGGGAGAGCTACTGAGAAATCGAAAACAAGAGTAAAGCAACGAAATGAAAGAAAAAAAAATGAGCACTAAGAAATACTTCAAGCACAAGACTCAAAACGTGAAAAGAAAAACGAAAAGACAATACATCAAGAGAAGAGAACGAAGGAAGGTATTCTAAAGAGAATAAAACAAAGTTTGGTAGAAAGGACAAACAAATAAAGAGACGTGTATAAAACAGAAACGAGAGGAAGAGGATGTGTCAGAATACGAGTGGAAGAAGTCAGGAAGAAAAGGAACAAACAAAAATAAAGAAAATGAGATTTAGGATACTGAAGAAAAGGAGGTAATATAGGAAACAAAAGGAAGAGAAAGGGAGTAGGCAGGAGAATAGGAGTAAGAGGAGGAAGAGGAAGAGTAGGAGTAGTAGGAGTAGGAGAAGAAGTAGTCGTAGTAGTAGTAGTAAAAGTAGGAGACTATGTGTGGGAAAATAAGAGGAGAATAGTGGTAGGATAGTAGCGGGAATATAGTAATAGAAGATTAGTAGTAGGGGAATATTAGGAGAATAGTGGTGGTAATAGTAATAGTAGTAGTAGTAGAATAGTTGTACTAGCAGTAGTAAAGGAGTAGTAATAGTAGTAGTAATAGGAGTAGGCGTAGGAGTGCGAGTAATAGACTAGTAGTAGCATGAAGAGTCGGAGAAGGGGAGTAGGAATAGAATAAGAAATGGATGAGGAAGAGGACGATAAAGAGAAGAACAAAAGAGAGGAGGAGGGGAGGACAAAATGAGGAAGGGTGGAGGGGAAGGAGGTGGAGGTGGAGGGGGAGGAAGAGAGGTGGAGGTGGAGGGGGAGGAAGAGAGGTGGAGGTGGAGGGGGAGGGGGAGGAAAAGAGGTGGAGGGGGAGGAAGAGAGGTGTAGGGGGAGGAAGAGAGGTGGAGGGGGAGGAAGAGGGGTTGAGGAAAGAGGAGGAGGAGGAAGAGAAGGAGGTGAGGGGAGGAGGGGAGGGGAGGAGGTGAGGGGAGGAGGTGAGGGGA
>NC_134808.1:43983392-44028392 GCF_046742065.1 Oratosquilla oratoria
GTTTTCTTTAGACCCGTCTTGCATTTTGATTGATAGAATTTCCGGTGTGTGATTTCCTTCGCGTTGTATTCCTTTATTATTTGTCATATATTATATATATATATATTATATATTATATATATATATATTATATATATATATTATATATATACATATATATATATATATATTATATATACATATATATAATATATATATACATGTAATATATATATACATATATATATATACATATATATTATATATATAGTATATACATATAAATATATATATATATACATATTTATATAGACATATATATATATATATATATATATATATATTTTTTTTTTTTTTTTTTTTTTTTAGTTCGAGTCCCAGACTCACTGCAGTCTCACCGAGTCTATTCCCAACAACCCGGGTCACGCGGGGAGGAGACTCATTGTCGGTCTAAAAAAAATGGCTTTCTGCAATTGACAAGGCTTTGCCCTACAAGGCTCTTTTCACTTCCCGAAGCGTGGGAATGGGATGGTGAGTTTTAACATAACAGAAGAATGAAGGAGACTGCAAGAGACCATGAGGCCTACACTAGGCAGTTCCATGTCCATGACCTCCTGTCATCTCCATCCATAAAGTTGTCTAACCTTTTCTTAAAACAGCTGATAGTTTCAGCGCTCACTACATGGTTACCAAGTCTGTTCCATTCGTTGACCACCCTATTAGTAAACCAATTCTTGCCTATTTCCTTCTTAAATATAAATTTGTCCAGCTTAAATCCATTACTAAGTCCTGTTCTGTTTATATATATATATATACATACATATAATATATGTATATATATACATACATACAATATATGTATATACATACATACATATATATATTGTATGGTCACTTTTCGTACTGCGATTCCATTATTATTCCATTATGTATATTATATATATTTTTTTGTTCTTTCTTTCTTTTTTCTTTCTTTCTATGGTCACTATTCGTACCCTCCTTCTTGTTTAACTTCTTCGTCTCTGACGTGGAAGATAATTTAGTTCGACTTTCCAAACAATCCCTTTGTGTTTACAAAAGTTTCAGAGCTCCTTAATCGACTTGCAACAACTTCATGAACGCTCCAATCAAGGCATTGCAATTTTTTTCTATTTTATTTATTCCGTGTTATCGTAATTTCCAGAGTTCGTGTGATATCACCGGTTTGCAGGCGTTTCATAATAAAAAAAAAAATTGTCCCCCAAAACAATTTTGGAATTTTTATTACCTTTCCATAAAAAAATTCAAGTTTTTTATTTCTTTAATCCCAACTGGGAACGTTTGGTCAAACAAACATTGACGAAATTGTTTATGCTACAAAGCGACCTTTTCAAACGTTTGGCAGCGTTTTTCTAAACCTTTTGTAAACTTTTGCAAATATTTGCAAACGGGCGGCCTTGTCTGCCTATCCTCACAAAGTACACTGTAAAGTTTAGCTTTCCCTTCATTATATCATTATCCCGACTGTGATTTCGTGTATATTCGACCTCCGTTTCTTCAGCCCGATGGTAAATATTTGTTGTTTTCTGCAAATGAGGAATTCCTTTCAACTATTCGAATTAAAAACTACCTAACTGCCGAGCCCTCACGACTAAAAAGAATAGATAAATAAATAAACAAACAAGTATATATATTATATACGAGAAAGGTAGAAGAGGGAAACACGGGTCTTGATCCAATTATTGAGTTTCGCTTTACAATAGCTTCTTCAGAAGCTACTGTAAAGCGAAACCGGTCAGGAATAAACTCAATTATCAGATCAAGACACGTGTTTCCCTTTTCCACCTTTCTCATAATTGCTCCAATGTCTCAACACACACACACACACATATATATATATATATATATATATATTATATATTATATATATATATATATATATGTGTGTGTGTGTGTGTGTGTGTGTGTGTGTGTGTGTGTGTGTGTGTGTGTGTGTGTGTGTGTGTGTGTGTGTGTGTGTGAATAAAAAATAACTTGACCAAAATGAAATCAAATAAATCTAAGAACGTGGTGACCGGTGAGACTTGAGCACCGTCGTCTAAAGGCGAAACTCGATGGAAGGTGGTTCGGGTCCCACTGCAGAATCAACGCGTGACGGCAGAGGTGTATAATATTTACTTATGTATGTGCATATTATCATTATTATTATAACAATAAAAACAACAATAACAACAATAACAATAATAACAATAACAACAACAATAATAATAATCCCACTTCTGACAGACTCACAGATTTACACGCTCATAACTCCATTCTTCCCAATAACCTCCACTTAAAACTCCTAAACCCTTTTTTTCCAATTCCAGCTAAGGTGACGAGATTATTTGCGGCCCAAAGCGTTCACTAGGACGTTGGAGACTGACCTCGGTTGCCATAGTTACAAAGTGAGGGTAGACCTCAGTGAACCTACACTGTCAATCATCCCGTGGGTGGGTGGAAGGCAGATAGCCCATAAGGATAGAAGAGCTGGTTAAACTACATCCCCGGATCGTGGGAATGTTTTTTTTTTGTTTTTTTTACTTGGGTTTTTCACTTCCCTCGTATCGTTATAACTCTCTCTCCCTTTATAATCTTCTCCCAGAACACCTTTTCTTCTCTCCTGGTCTCGTGTTCCCCTAGTTCTGGGTTCGAATCCCACGCTCCTCTCCTATTCCCGGCAGTGACCATCTATTACCTGCTCCAGCAGTCCCCCAAAACGCATAATAGGCCAAAGATAACGGCTTCGGTTGCAGCTACTCAGCGTCTCCTGGCGTACGCTGCAACATCTGCTGTGCAATTCTACAACTACCCCTGACCGACCTTGTTATTTTGCTCAACAAAGGGAAACTTTCCGTTCCGTAATTGAACTCCGTTTTCCGAGTCCATATGCGTCCCTTTATCAGTCATGCCAGCCCTCGGCAAGAGAACCTTCTTTGGTAAACACGGTTGGGTACAAGAACTCAATGAACCCTAAAAACACGGGGAATGTGGTTGACCACGCTTTACTTGATGATGCCATGTAAAAACCAAACTGTTTATTATTTAACTATACCTATGCATTTATTTATTTATTTACATTATTACAGTTTTTATTTATTATTTTATTATTAGTTTTTTTCGCATCCGACCTAGATATAGACCAGGGGGTCTCCTGTCGGCATGGTCCGCATTTGTAATCCTTTGTAGACAAACCAAACTAGACAAACCAAACAAATCAAACAACCAAACCAAACAACCAAACCAAGCAAAGCAAAACAAAAACAAAACAAAGAAAACAAAATAAAATAAAATAAAATAAATAAAATGAAAATAAGAATAGAATAAGATAAAATAAATAATAATAGAAAATAAAAGATTACATAAAATAAATAAAAAAAATATAATAAATGAAATGAAGTAATAAAAGATAATAAAAAATAAAAATAAAAAAAGAATCAACGCTGTCTTCAGTCCAGGGGTGATGATGCAATACTGCTGATGGTCACTGTTGGCTGGTTCCATGTTAACATGGCTTCTTCAGAGGAGCCACTCAGGCGAAACTAGTCAGGAATAAAAGTATTTCCCTCAGCCCGTGTTCCCTATACCTCCTATCCACATTCGTCATAATGTATACACAGCCACATTAATGTTACAGCTCCAATTGTGTGGGCCGTTACTCTTCTATCAACTCCGAGGGAACTCTCGTTATGTGAAATAATCTTTGTTGTGTTTCGAGTCTCTGCCACTGGTTACACGTTTTCATCCTTTTCATTTCACTCCACTTCTTCGATCATCTTACTTTAATCTCTGTCCTCTCATTTTTTTTTTTCATTTTCACCTAGTCACTCATTTCTACGTAACCATTTCATTTTCTTTTCCGCGTCCCTTATCTACTTTTTTTGTTGTTGTAAGATCGTTCCCATCAACTATGCACCAACACGATCACCATCACTATGATCATCACCATCACTATGATCACCACCACGATCAACATCACCACGATCAACATCACCACGATCAACATCACCACGATCAACATCACCACGATCAACATCACCACGATCAACATCACCACGATCAACATCACCACGATCAACATCACCACGATCACCATCGCCATGATCATCATCACAATCACTATCATCACCATCAGAATCACCATCATGACAGTCATCACAATCACCATGAACATCATCAACATAATCATCATTACCATCATCATTCAACTTAGGACATACGGTAGTATTCTTAGAAAGAAAAAAAATTATATATATATATATATATATATATATATATATATATATATATATATATATATATATATATAAATCCTTGGAAGGGAAAGATTTATATATAAAAAAATTAAGAATACCACCGTACGAATCTTACGGTGATATTCTTAAAAAAATCTTTCCATATATAAATCTTTCCCTTCCAAGAATTTATACAAGACTTACACATTTCTTTTTTAAGAATACCACCGTAAGATTCTTACGGTGGCATTCTTAAAAAAAGAATAAATCTTTCCTTATATAAATCTTTCCCTTCCAAAGATTGATACAAGGAAATATATTTATTTTTAAGAATATCAAATATACTTTTTCTCCATCCCTCTCTCTCAAATCACGCTTTCGCTTCCGTCTTCATTAAGAGAGACACAAGATCCAGTTATCAATTCTAAACTCGAACGCAAGTAATTGTTATCCGATTTATCAAATCACAGACACTGATTCTCCTTACTAACAAGACTAATCTTCCCACGGAGGCGCCAAACTTTGATTAAGTTTATTTAACTTCCGTCCTTCCCATTAGAACAAGATGTAGGAAAAATGGGTTATACGTTTGTATATTGCAACCAAAAAGAAACAAGCAATGTGCAATATTTTCATCCAAGAAAGTCAATTCTTGTGTGAAGTTGTGCATAAAGGCGAAAATAATACTAATTACGATTACAAAACTAACCTTAAGGCCCTGTTCATACTAGCGGTTCAGTTACAATGTAAGTCATTAGAGTCGTTCACATACAACCGCGCAGTTTTTCCTTGACTATGCGGTACCGCCGCGGTTTCTGCGCGGTTCAGAGCGATAGTGTGAACAGGGCCTAAGTAGTGAAAGAAAAATACTTTTGTTTAATTACCGGTGATGACATTGAAGCATCAACGAGTATTTTTATCTCAAAGGAAGGAAGTAATATGCTGGAATATGTCGCGCCATCTTTTGATTTAAAAAAAATCCAGCTGTCATAGAAATACGTAGGTCACAGTTTCAACCGGATTTTGAACATGTTGCCTCTGTAACTCCTCAGATCTCATTAAACATATTGACAGATAACATGAGAACTGTGATGAAGGCAAGAGGGAGAAAGGGAACACTAGAAAAATAATAAGATAAAATAGAAATAAGATAAAATAAAAAGATAAAATACATACATACATACATATAACAAGGCTTTTTCCTCCTTACCAGGGAGGTAGCCAAAAAGAAATATAGATAGATAAAATAAAATAATAAAATAAATAAATAAAAATAAAATAATAATAATTATAATAATAACAATAACACAAGATAAACAAAGATAACTAATAAATAGGAACAAATGTAATTAGAACTGATACATTGATAAATGAAAAAAGATAAATAAAATTATCGCAATAGGATTGTTCCGGACTGACCTTAACTTTACCGTTTCCCAGAGTTTCATCCGAACCTTTGTTACCAAAATTCATTTCGATATAGACACTAGTCCGATCTCTCATTAGGATATCACAAAACTGACCGAAGCGCATTTCGATTTAAACAAGGAAACATTTTATATCCATATGTGGAACTTAATGGATTCTATCGATTCCTCGTCCCCAGCCACCCTCATTCGAATTCGAATTCAAATTCCCACTCTTCGTGTCGTCAACGGTTTCAACGACTTTTAACCGTTACTGTGGTGTCTGAAAAGGTCGACGCTTTGACAGCTGGAAAAAAAAGAAGAAGAACGTGGAGAGGGGGAGATTGTCGAGGTGCTAAATTTCATATTAGCTAAAGACCCAATGGTGATCCAGAAGAAACTCGACTTCTGGTCTTGGGATTCAACATTGCAACCCCCTTTTTCTCAGGTAATAAACTGAATCTGTTAAATAAAGATGGTTTACGATACTGATAAAAAAAAATACAAGGAATAACAACCCATAAACAAAACCTTGACAATAATGACTGAATGGATCAGAGGAAGGAAAATGGCTAACGAAGTAATAAAAGGTATGAAGAAGAACGATGGAAAACTAGAGAAACGTACACGGCAACAATTATGAAATAAAGTTCAAGCAGAATGCAGAATAGGAAAGGAGAGAAGGGGAGAAAGAAGAAAATAATTTTTGAAAATATCCCGAGAAGGCGTAGAACAAAAGAGAAACAGTATCCAAAGAGAAGAGAGAAAAATAGAAGGAAATTGAGGAGAAAAAGAGGAGGAGAAAGAGGAGCAGAATTGGTAATATGAGATGGTGATGTGTCGCCATACAAACAATACCAGAGGACTTGGGAGACATAACTTGCAATACCAACACGTTCATCGACTCTAAAATCGTCTTCCTCTCCTATGCAACTTGAAATAGGTCTGATAAAAATGTGTTTCTCTTCGTTGGGAGTACGGATCTGGACTCGAAAACTCGCAATAAAGGCTTCAGGAAAGTCTCCTTTCTGTTCTCGAAGGCGGGGTCGCCGAAGTTGGAACAGTAACGAGTGCAGAGGGACGCAATTAAAGAGACGCCGACTGGCATTACACGAGCCCTCAACAAGCAGAACTTTTCCCATATTGTACGTATATGTAAACAATTGCACACACGTAAATACATATATATATATATATATATATATATATATATACTGTATATATATATTTATGTATTAACATTTGATCAAATATAAAATTTCAACTGTACACGCACCACGAGCGAGCGAGCGCGCACACACACACACACACACACACACACACACACACACACACACACACACACACACACACACACACACACTCACACTCACACTCACACTCACACTCACACTCACACTCACTCACTCACTCACTCACTCACTCACACACACACACACACACACACACACACACACACACACACACACACACACACACACACACACACACACACACACACACACAGTAACAAGGTCTGTGTCTTATTTTCTATTTCATTGCTATCTTACACTTCCGACTCCGCTTTGCATTTTGTCCAGTTTTAACAATAAAGTGATAAAATCACTTTTCGCGACTGTACTGTATGTTTAGATATTCTAAGGATGTAAAAAATGAATAAAAATTAACTGATAAATAGATAAATAAACATATACAGGCAAAACGGAATAAAAACCAGAAATAATAAATCAACCCATCAATAAATGAAAGGATAAATATTCAAAATAAAAAAGATCAAGAAAGAACGACACGTTTGGAGAAAAATGGAGGGAAAAGGACGAAAACGGGGATGCGGGCCCAAAGAAAAAAAAATTGATGAAAAAGTGGACAAGAAAAAAAAAGAGGGAGAGAGAGAGAAAGAGTAAAAGAGAGGAGGGGAATGGTAGGGAATTGGAATGAGTTCGAAGGCAGAACGTTCTTGCATAGAATTTACAGGACATGATGGTCTCTTGTACCCTTGTGAGGTGACACGACCTGTTGGACACTTCCTACAGTGACGTGACATTCTGTGGGACCCCATTTATGTGTGTGACATTTTGTGGGACCCTCATAAGGTGACGTGACACTCTATGGGACCTCGTAAGGTGACGTGACATTTTTGGACCCCATTTAGGTGACGTGACATTTTTAGACCCCATTTAGGTGACGTGACATTTTTAGACCCCATTTAGGTGACGTGACATTTTTAGACCCCATTTAGGTGACGTGAAATTTTTGGACCCCATTTAGGTGACGTAACATTTTTGGACCCCATTTAGGTGACACGACATTCTGTGGGATCCCATTTAGGTGACACGACATTCTGTGGACCCCATTTAGGTGACACGACATTCTGTGGGACCCCATTTAGGTGACACGACATTCTGTGGGACCCCATTTAGGTGACACGACATTCTGTGGGACCCCATTTAGGTGACACGACATTCTGTGGGACCCCATTTAGGTGACACGACATTCTGTTGGACCCCATTTAGGTGACGTGACATTCTGTTGAATCACATTTAGGTGACGTGACATTATGTTGGATCACACTTAGGTGACGTGACATCATGTGGGACCTCGTAAGGTGACGTCACATTCTGTTGGACCCGATATATGTGAGGTGACATTCTGTGGGACCAACTTAAGGTGACGTGACATTCTGTTGGACCCCACTTAGGTAACGTGACATTCTGTGGGAGCCCATTTAGGTGACGTGACATTCTGTGGAAGCCCATTTAGGTGACGTGACATTCTGTGGGACCCCATTTAGGTGACGTGACATTCTGTGGGACTCCATTTAGGTGACGGGACATTCTGTGGGACTCCATTTAGGTGACGTGACATTTTGTGGGACCCCATTTAGGTGACGCGACATTCTGTGGGACCTCCTAAGGTGACGTGACATTCTGTGGGACTCCATTTAGGTGACGGGACATTCTGTGGGACTCCATTTAGGTGACGTGACATTTTGTGGGACCCCATTTAGGTGACGCGACATTCTGTGGGACCTCCTAAGGTAACGTGACATTCTGTTGGACCCCATTTAGGTAACGTGACATTCTGTTAGAGCCTCCGTAGTGGCAGCCGGGAACTTTACCAACCGCTGAATGTGCGTAGATACAGTCTGACCCTGAATGACCTCAAGATAAAGCCTCATGACCCTTTTGGGGGGGTCATGACCCACAGTTTGGGAACCCCGGTTGGACCTTTTTTTGGGCCAAAGAAGGTGATGAGGTCTTCCACCAAGCCATGAGACTCTTCGACCCGAGCATTGGAGACATAAAAACGAGACAGGAAACGTTTCTGTGAGGTTTTATTTTTGGGCAGATCCTGCGTAGACCGGGGACTCTCGAAAGGACATGGAACGTTCTTTGGTACCAGAGAGAATGCATAGACCCATTCGGAAGTTCTTTAACTACTCTACGACTTCTGCTATGCATAGAACCTACCTCCCTCCCTCCCTCCCTCTCTCTCTCTCTCTTTCTCTCTCTCTCTCTTGCTGCATTGCTTCTATTTTAATGCCATCGCAGAGAGCATAGATGACCTTTCGTCTACAAGAGATGAGAAAACAAATGGGTGTGGGATGGGTGTGGGATGAGTGTGGGATGAGTGTGGGATGACTGTGGGATGGGTGTGGAATGGATGTGGGATGGATGTGGGATGGATGTGGGATGGATGTGGGATGGATGTGGGATGGATGTGGGATGGATGTGGGATGGATGTGGGATGGATGTGGGATGGATGTGGGATGGATGTGGGATGGAGGTGGGATGGAGGTGGGATGGAGGTGGGATGGAGGTGGGATGGAGGTGGGATGGAGGTGGGATGGGGTGGGATGGGGTGGGATGGGGTGGGATGGGGTGGGATGAGGGTGGGATGAGGGTGGGAGTGAGAAAGGAAAAGGAAAAGAAAGAAAAAAAAAAGATAAAAAGAAAAGAAAAAAGAGAGAGTAGAAACTACTCTGAAAAAAATTCTCAGATGGAAATAAGAAAGAATAATAAAGTACTTAAAAGCGATTTAAGGGGGTTTTAAGAGAGGAAGAAATATAATGAGCCGTATACTAAAGAAGAGAGCGAAGAGCACCATCAGCGATTACTGAGAAGTTTGACTGGGAATGCAATAAACCTTATGGAGAGAAGACTGTGCACGGCAGTTTACGTTGGGCTTCAGAAGACTTCTGCATAAAGTACGATTTTATGAAGGGAAAGAAATGGGAAGTAAATTGCACTTTCTGACGTTTTGGAAGTTCAAGAAGAGGCACATTTGTTGAGTTTGTCTCTCTGACACACGCGCTAAAAATAAAAAAATAAAAAAATAAATCAAATCAAAATCAAGATAGAATGACATAAGATACAGTAAAATAGAATTAGAATAAAGTAAATGAAAATATATAAAATACATTAATAAATGCAAACAATTATAATAACAGTAGCAGATAATGATGAATAATACATTAGTAATAATGATAATGATGAAATAATCAAATCGATCAATATTAAACGAGACAATGAAATAAGATAAAAATAAAACGAACATATATAAATACATTAAATGCAAACAACAATAACAGTAATAGATAATAAAGGATAGTAATAATAAGAGATGATAGATTATGATAAAGAATAATGATAATGATAAATAATAGGTAACGGTGATGATAAATAATCAATATTGATAATAACAGTAATAGATAATGATAATAATTGATAGTAACAATAGATTATGATGATAAAGAATAATGATAAATGAAAATAACATGATAAATAATTAATAATGATAATAATAACAATGAATAAATAAAAGTATGGACACATTCAGCTTTGACTGAATTACTACTCTAAGTATGATAAAGAATAATAATAAATGATAATGATAAATAATGATAACCAATAATAATAATGATAATGAATAAATAAAAAATGGACGTTACATTCAGCCTCGACTGAATTACTACTGTAAGTATGATAAAGAATAATGATATATCATGATAAATAATGATAACCAATAATAATAATAATGATAATAAATAAATAAAAAAAATGAACATTACATCCAGCTTCGACTGAATTACTACTCTGAGTATCATAAAGAATAATGATAAATGATAAATGATAATAAATGATAACCAATAATAATAATAATGATAATAAATAAAAAATGAACATTACATTCAGCTTCGACTGAATTACTACTCTGAGTATCATAAAGAATAATGATAAATGATAAATGATAATAAATGATAACCAATAATAATAATAATGATAATAAATAAAAAATGAACATTACATTCAGCTTCGACTGAATTACTACTCTAATTATGGGTCTCGCCTTGTAGAGCCCCAAATACATTCGCTTCACTTCCAAGTACTACACTAGATGGCATCTTCAGCCAATCTGTAGCGAACGTAAATCTTTATGTCCTACATTTACGATACGAACAAGACTATTAAGTCGTAAAATTTGTCCTGGTCGTAAAACTACTACTCAAAGCTATACAACTACGACATACACACGCACACGCGCGCACGCACACACGCACACACGCACACACACACACACACACACACACACACACACACACGTACGTTCACACACACACACACACGTACGTTCACACACACACACACACACACACACGTTCACACGCGCACACACACGCACAACGTTCACACGCACACACACACACACACACACGTTCACACGCGCACACACACACACACACGCACACACAAAAAAAAAGCTCCATAAAACATTTTGACAACTTTCACTTTTGCCTTTGTAATTTTGGTAATTTATTTTTCATTTTATTATATTTTTAGTGCGCGAGTGAGTGAAATATGTACGGTCTTGAGATAGAGATTTTTTTATTTTTTTATTGAAATACTAAAAATGGCATTTTCTAGTCTCCTTCGCCATGTCTAGAGTACTTCAGTTTACAGTAACAAGATAGAATAAAATAGTAAAGTATTCACTTGTTAATCTCAATGTACGTCACCGATATTTCCGTTATGCTATGGTTTTTTGAAAAACAGCGGAGAAATGATAGATTCACCCCAAACATTTTCATCTGTCAAGACGTCTTTAGGGAACACATAAATTTTATGAAATGTCTATCTGCATCTACCACTTTTCCAACAGTTTTTAATATATTCGATTTTCACACGTCATGGTGAAAGCTTTCCATGTCAAGGTATGCTAAATAAAATAAAATGAAACGAAACGAAACAAAACAAAAAACAAAAAATAAAATAAAGTAAAGTAAAATAAAGTAAAATAAAATAAAATAAAATAAAATAAAATAGAAAATAAAATAAATTAAAAAATACAATAAAAAAAATAAAATAAAACAAAATAAAATAAAATGAAAATAAATAAATAAATTACATTGAATTTAAAAAAAAATGTGCCCATAACTTGCATCAACTCTTTAACTCCCTTTAATTCCGGGTTCGTTTTGTGTTTGACTGAATGAATTAGTCGAGTTAAAGAAATTATATATAGATACATATAATGTGTGGTCATTACACTGGGAACAGACCTCTCTTCCAACCAGGGTTCTTTCAAATACAGTCCTGTTCGCATGTACTACATAGATTTGTGTAGAAAAATTTGGTCTACATACATATATGTATATATATACATACACTCTGTGTGTGTGTGTGTGTGTGTGTGTGTGTGTGTGTGTGTGTGTGTGTGTGTGTGTGTGTGTGTGTGTGTGTGTGTGTGTGTGTGTGTGTTTGCGTGTGTGTGTGCTTTTTTGCGTGTGTGTGTGTGTTTGCGTGTGAGTGTGTGTGTTTGCGTGTGTGTTTGCGTGTGAGTGTGTGTGTGTTTGCGTGTGAGTGTGTGTGTGTTTGCGTGTGTGTGTGTGTGTGTGTGTGTGTGTGTGTGTGTGTGTGTGTGTGTGTGTGTGTGTGTGTGTGTGTGTGTGTGTGCGTGTGTGTGTGTGTGTGTGTGCGTGTGTGTGTGTGTGCGTGTGTGTTTGCGTGTGTGTTTGCGTGTGTGTGTGTGTTTGCGCCTGTGTTTCCGCCTGTGTGTTTGCGCGTGTGTGTTTGCGTGTGCATGTGTGTGCGTGAGTGTGTGTGCGTGCGTGTGCGTGCGTGTGCGTGCGTGTGCGTGCGTGCGCGCGCGAGCGCACGCGTTTGCGATTGCGTTACGTGTATGTTTCCGGTTATGTGTGAGTTTATGTGTGCGGTTGCATTGTCGCTTGCGTGTATGTACACCATACATTTCCCATGAAAACATATATACCAGCAATGGAGAGCAATTTGAACTCGACGATGCCTCACTTCACGTTGCGGAACGAAGCTCATTTTTATTTGTTACTTTCCACATCCTGAGGGACGAGTGAGTGCGGAAAATGGAGAGATGTGGGAATGTTGTTACACTCTGATGGTTTGCCATTCACAACAAGAAACGGAAAATATCTCCCGGCCAGCTGTGTTGCATTGGCCGGGGAACGCGAGGACCAAAGGGACTGGAAATGTGGTCTAAATTGTATCCACTGAGGAGCAGAAGAGAGCCAGGTAAATGAAAGCATGAGTCTCGAATTCTCGAGGAAGCTTCGACCGAAGAGACATAATTGGACGCAAAAAAAAAAAAAAAAAAAAAAAAAAAAAGGAACAGTTTCTGTCGAGACAGGCAAAGAGAATCAAAGATACATGTGCGTCTATGCAACAAACTAGCCTACACCTACACGTGCATAAACGCACACAAGCACCGGCTTGACGGTACAGTAGTACCATTCTCGACTGCTAATTCAGCGATCCCAGTTCGAGTCCTGCCCAAGGCTGAAAACAACAACAAAAAAACTTCATCGCTTCACTACGATCCGGCATATCAACTCTGGTGGGCAAGGAGTTGGGAATGTGTGTAAGATCACAGTATTACCCATAGATCGGGGCATATACGAGGTCTGAGCTCTCAGCCGGAAGGGTAATAGCTGGCGATCATGAGACCAATACGTGATTCAAGATTGTGGTCAACTCTAATGGATGTGTTTAACATGTGCGCGCGTATGTGGGAGTGTACGTGCGTGGTAACAAATCTAACTGAAGAAGAGCGTTCGATGAGGTACGAAGAACGTGTAGCGATGCTACCGTGAGAAGAGAAAGAGGTTTGGCGAGTTCGTCTCCTTTATTTGTAAGGTAAAATTGAACTGGCTGTACATGCGGCTAAATGATAAATATATACTGCGTGGGTAGTGACGCGTGGTACGTAATTACATAATAACACTGGATTAGGTTAGGTCGGGTCAAGCAGGGTCGCATTGTCAAAGGAGCGTCAGGTCTAGCCATGTGGGCGACAGCGCGCGTTCCATGCCACGTGGTTGTCGCGGCTGTGCAAACGTCAGTGAGGACTGGGAGACCGTTAATCGAGATCAGTCCATTTCCAGTACACTCAGAAGACGAGCCCTTGGTACCCATCCAATGGCGTTCTTCCAGTAATTGTGGACAAGGTCAGACTGGGCAAACAGGTGAACGAATACATCCTTTATAAAGTCACGCAGGAGTTTAACATTTACAACAGTGTTTTTGCAGAAACCACCGGGAAATTGAAAAAAAAAAAACAGATACCGAATGTTTTCGTCCATTAAGACATTTTTAAAGGTACCTTTGAAAATGTCTTAATAGACGAAAACGTTCGGTATTTTTTTTTTTTTCAGTTTCCCGGTGGTTTCTGCAAAAATAGTTCATCACGTGTGTTTTGTGATTTCTTTACAACAGTGTATGTAATGGTAACGTTGAGAGTTTGGAGTCGAAAGCTAAACCTACTCATACGTGCCACTATTTAATTAATCTATTTATTCATCTATTTTAACCTATTATCCCAGAGACGGCGAGGTTTGTTCGTGGTTGTTTTTCTGGTTATCATCAGGCGATTTTATTCAGCTGAGTGAATCCCCTCGCCGTTCACGAGTTAAACTTTTATAATAATTTCAGGCAGACTATAATATTTAGTAAAAATCTCTACGCTTTATCGGGTCAAAGGCTACGTCCATTAACCGATTTGGATCGGCGTCTTCTTTAATCATTTTGTCCAGATGATCTTTCTTTAAGACCTTGAATATCTTGGCAATTGACTCTCCGAGAGGACCGAATTCAGATGCAAATTAGATTTTTAACTGCTGATGGGGTAGTTTCCATCACTAACAACCTGAAATAAAATAATAACGAAGACAATAAAACAAATCTTTAACACTTAGCTCTCCATATGGAGGACTGTATAAAAAAGGAATTAATAAAAGCGAAAAAGACTGCATTATACACAATCACGCACGCAAACAACACAATATACAGTCCATAAAGGATTTGTGGGAAAACCCCGTTTCGGCCGTGGCATTCCTTGAGGAGGCGGGACTGCTCGGACAGTCTAGGGGGGGGGGAGGAGGAGGAGGAAGAGGAGGAAGAGGAAGAGGAGGAGGAGGAAGAGGAGGAGGAGGAAGAGGAGGAAGAAGAGGTGGAGGAAGAGGAGGAAGAGGAGGAGGAAGAGGAGAAAGAGGAGGAGGAAGAGGAGGAGGAAGAGGAGGAGGAAGAGGAGGAGGAAGAGGAGGAGGAAGAGGAGGAAGAGGAGGAAGAGGAGGAGGAAGAGGAAGAGGAGGAAGAGGAGGAAGAGGAGGAAGAGGAGGAGGAAGAGGAGGAGGAGGAGGAGGAGGAGGAGGAAGAGGAGGAGGAGGAGGAGGAGGAAGGAGGAGGAGGAGGAGGAACAACAAAAACAACAACAACCGTCTAGACGTCACAAGCACAGACGTAGGGTCAGACGCGAGCGCGCGGTGGAGAAAAAACAAGAACGAAAACAAATGGGAAGCCATTGAGCTAATTAAAGTTATTCATAATTAACCGGGGGGTAGACCATACCCAAGCTTCCCTCTAACCCTAACCCACTTCTACCACTAACCCATTTCATCATAAAGATATTCGCTGTAGTCAAACGATTGGCACAAAATAACTTCTTGAAAGACACCATAGCCCCTTTAAGATGCACTCTGAGCAAGTTTTTTTTTCGCAAAAAAAAAAAAAAAAAAAAAAAAAATCAATTATTTTACTAAACACCCACGCTCGGTACAAACAAACCAATCCAATACTAAGATGCCCTACATCCGATTTCGTTTTCGTTATGAAGGAAACCCCTGTGATTGGCTAAAAGAGGTCACGGGATTCAAAATAATCAGGTTGGCTGAAAGGATAACGTATTATATGAAGCCTCCGCAAGATGTCTCCCCTGTGCGCTCGCGAAAAGTAGTAATCGAGAGACAATATAGATGTAGAGCGAAAGTCAAGATTATTTTAATTACACAAGAAAAATGAGAATATTTTTTCCTTTTTTTTCCAAGAAGTTAGGATGTTCCTTAGACTAGTTTCTTAAGATTGTCTCTCCACCAGATGTCGCCTGTGTACCCGTGAACAGATAGTAAACAGAGTTGTCGCTGTATAACGAAATTCAAGCATAGTAGGGACACATAGGTAGGTACTTACATACATACATACACACACACACACACACACACACACACACACACACACATATTTATATATTAATATATATATATATATATACAGTATATACACACACACATACATATATACATATACAATTATACATACATATATATACATACATATACATATATATGTACATATACGTGTGTGTGTGTGTGTGTGTGTGTGTGTGTGTGTGTGTGTGTGTGTGTGTGTGTGTGTGTGTGTGTGTGTGTGTGTGTGTGTGTGTGTGTGTGTGTGTGTGTGTGTGTGTGTGTGTGTGCCATTATTACAGTTATATGTATATATGAATATGTGAATATAAACATCTGTATAAACGTGCGTATTCATACAATATTCCTTATCTGTTTCCATGCACATATGCATATATATATTCCAGAATTTATACATATACACACACGCAAAACAATATCAGGTTTTACAGACAGAAACATATATTGTAGAAAAAAAATCTTTCTATATATAATTCCACAACTGTGTTTTATGACAAAATCATATCTGAATGCGAAATTGCGCCACGCCATTATTCTTCCGAATCATTTGATAAAATCCTTTCTTTAAAAAACTGGCGAATGTATTCAATCATTTGGAAAATAGGTTTAACGACTGTGCATCACAGAAATTTGCCGTTTCATCCGAAGGGAAAAAATTTCGAGTACGCGAACTAAAATATTCATTTTTTTTACTTCGTTTACTAAACCGCCTTTATGGTTTTGGCCATCGAGGGCGTAATTACAGAAAATTTATAAACAGGGTCAACACATTGTACCCTATCACATGTTCGTCTTAATATTTATCAGTATGTTTCTCATCTACCACTATTTACATGTCGTCCATTTTCTGTTTTTTTTTCCTCTACTACTTTCTATACTCCATTCCCTTTCCTTCTCTCATCCATTTCTATCTCTATCCCTTATCCATCAAACCTCTTTCTCTTCCTTTCTTTCTCCTCTGTCCACCCATTCACCCAGACTCGTAATTCTTCCTTCGTCTCTCCCTCTTGGCCTCAGAAGGAGAGGTAGAGTCAGAACCAGAGACCGGAGAAGAACCAGAAGCACAGAGAGAGTTAGAGTCTGAGGAAAGATGAGAAGGAGAAAGAGGAGACTCAAAGGTCGACGTGGATTCCAGACATATACAGGGATGGACGGAGATGGGGGGAGAGGGACGGAGATGGGGAGAGGGGAGGAGATGGGGGGAGGGAAGGAGATGGGGAGAGGGGAGATGGGGAGAGGGGAGATGGAGAGAGGGGAGATGGGGAGAGGGGAGGAGATGGGGAGAGGGGAGGAGATGGGGGGAGGGGAGGAGATGGGGAGAGGGGAGGAGGTGGGGAGATGGGAGGAGGAGAGGAGAGGGAAGGCGAGGGGGAAGGGGAGGGCGATGGGGAAGGGGAGGGCGATGGGGAAGGGGAAGGAGATGGGGAATGGGAGGGCGATGGGGAATGGGAGGGCGATGGGGACTGGGAGGGCGCTGGGGACGGGGAGGGCGTTGGGGATTGGGAGGGCGATGGGGAATGGGAGGGCGATGGGGAATGGGAAGGAGATGGGGAGGGGAGGGGAGGAGATGGAGAGAGGAGACGGAAAAGGAGACGGAAGAGGAGACGGAAAAGGAGACGGAAGAGGAGACGGAGATAGGAAGAGGAGACGGAGATGGGGAGAGGAGACGGAGATGGGGAGAGGAGACGGAGATGGGGAGAGGAGACGGAGATGGGGAGAGGAGACGGAGATGGGGAGAGGAGACGGAGATGGGGAGAGGAGACGGAGATGGGGAGAGGAGACGGAGATGGGGAGAGGAGACGGAGATGGGGAGAGGAGACGGAGATGGGGAGGGGAGGGGAGATGGAGAGAGAGGAGACGGAGATGGGGAGAGGAGACGGAGATGGGGAGAGGAGACGGAGATGGGGAGAGGAGACGGAGATGGGGAGAGGAGACGGAGATGGGGAGAGGAGACGGAGATGGGGAGAGGAGACGGAGATAGGAAGAGGAGACGGAGATAGGAAGAGGAGACGGAGATAGGAAGAGGAGACGGAGATAGGAAGAAGAGACGGAGATAGGAAGAGGAGACGAAGATGAGGAGAGAGAGAAACGTGGACCACAGATAACATACTAAGAAAATATTACGAAACAGAAGATGAAAGAAAGAAGCAAGTAAAGAAGGGATGAAGAGGAGAAATAAAAAGAAATAAATAGAAACAGAGTGAAATACATTAACGAGGTGACCCGAGAAGTGGGGGGGGGGGAGAAAATGAGGAAAGAGGAAATGAATGTAAAAGGAAATGAAGAAAAATGAAGAAACCAGTGAGGAAATGAGTGTCGTAATGGAGATGGAAAATGTCACAGGACATTTCAGGTCAATTGCATACAGTCTTCTTCCAGTGACATGACAAGAGAGGAAACTTGTATCTAATATCGTGTATTTCTGAAAACAAGGATTTTTACTGTCATCATACCAAAATGAGTTATTATTTATAAAAATTATCATTACCCATTAGTTATCATTACCTTTTAATTATTACTATTATTACTATTACTATATCTATCATGTCTAATACAAAATAATTATGATTATTACTAGTTATTATTACCTTATTACTATTATTATATTAATAAACAAAATCTATTTCCAATATCAAGGATTTTTACCGTCTTCATAACAAAATGAATTACTATTTTCAACCATTATTATAAAATATCACTAGTATAGATATCATTATTACTTATTTATTATAATTACCTTTTCATTACTATTGTTATATTTATTGTCTAATAAAAAATCACTATTTCCAAAAACAAGGCTTTTTACAGTCTTCATATTAATATGAATTATCATTTATCATCAATCATTTGTATAAATTATCATTAATATAATTACCATTATTGCTTATTAGTTATCATTACCTTTTTATTACTATTATTACTATTAATACAAAAAAAATATTTCCAAAAAACAAGGCTTTTTACTGTATTCGTATCAAAATGAATTATTGTCAAAAAATTATTATAAATTATTAGTATAATTATCATTATTACTTATTAGTTATCATTATTACTTATTAGTTATCATTGCCTGAGAGGGGGACGGAGAGGGGGGGTCGCCGATTAAATGAAGCGGCCTTGCTGTGGATGTACTGTGTCTTGCGACACTGCTTCTGACCCAGGGCGGTGGGCAGGGTTCAGGGATGACCCGTCATCCAGGAGGTGCTCAGATGAGAGGAAGGGTGGGAGGGGTGTGGAGTGTATTTAGGGATGAAATGGGGGGGAGTGTTTTTATGCCTTTCCTTTTGTGGCTACCTCCCTTGGAAGGGGGAAAAAGCCTTGGTATATGTATGTAGTATATTTATTAAATCTAAAAAAAAATCATGCTTCTCGTATTTATTATTGCTACACGACGAAATAGATCAAATCAATCTTGATACACACACTTGTCAAAATAAAGAACACGTATACATGATGTCTCCGTCTGAATATATACTCGTACAAACTCCATTGAAATCACATCTTTCCTGATATGAATAACTCCACGAACTCTCAAATTATTTATACTTCCGAGTGAGGACATTTGCACATGTTCTTGTAATTGTGCGGTTTCTTGACACTCCACCGATAATGATATGCGGGGACAGAATGTATATATATTCAAGAAGCGTCTTGCCACTGAAGAAGCTCGCTGGCTTAGCTCACGAAACTCGCCCGTTCTCGACTTGGTTCCTCGTACATTCCACACTTATGCGATTCTGTTCTTGATCCACCGCAAGGCGACCTCGTTAACACAATGAAATCGACATGTTTCTGTGGTTCCTTAAGGTTTTAGAGAACAAATGAGGGGAGAAGGGGGAAGGGAAAGGAGGAGGGGAGAGGGGGAGGGGAGAGGGGGAGGGGAGAGGGGGAGGGGAGAGGGGGAGGGGAGAGGGGGAGGGGAGAGGGGAGGGGAGAGGGGGAGGGGAGAGGGGAGAGGGGGAGGGGAGGGGAGAGGGGGAGGGGAGAGGGGAGGGGAGAGGGGGAGGGGAGAGGGGGAGGGGAGAGGGGGAGGGGAGGGGGGGAGGGGAGAGGGGGAGGGGAGAGGGGGGGGGGAGATGAGGAGGGGAGAGGGGGAGTGAAAGGAGAGGGGGAGGGGAAAGGAGAGGGGGGGGGGGAAGGAGAGGGGGAGAGGGGGAGGGGATAGGGAGAGGGGGAGGGGATAGGGAGAGGGGGGAGGGAGAGGGGGAGGGGATAGGGGGAGGACAAGGGGGGAGGGGAGAGGAAGGAGGATGTAAGGGAGAGGAAGGAGGAAGGTGGTGAGAGGAGAGGAGAGGAGGGGAGGAGAGGAGGGGAGGAGGGGACGGGAGGATATAAGGGAGGATAGAGGAGAAAGTAGGGGAGAGGAGACAGAAAAGATAGAAGAAAGAGGAAAGAAGAGGAAGAGGGGGAGACATGGGAGAAAGAAGGGGGGAGGAGAGAGGAAGGAGGAGAGAGCAGGGAGGAAAGAGGAGGAAGAAAGGGAGGGGAGGGTAGGATGGGGAGAGAAGAAGGGAAGGGGAGGGGTGGGAAGAAGGGGAGGGTAGGGAGGAAGAAGGGGAGGGTAGGGAGGAAGAAGGGGAGGGGAGGGAGGAAGAAGGGGATAGGAGGGAGGAAGAAGGGGAGAGTAGGGACGAGGGAGGGGAGAGGAGGGAGAAAGGAGGGAACAGGAGGAAGCCCAATGAGACCATCAGTAAGAAAATCCAAGACTCCATCTCCATCCAACCAGAGACGAAGAACGAGGAGGGTCCCCGAAGAAGAATCCGCCCATGACCAACTGGGAGCTTCCGGTCCTCGGAGGCGGCACCTCGGCCGAGACGTCTGGACTCTGTTCATCACCACCGTTTTAAGGAGGAGAGAGGATGGCGAAGGAGGAGGAAGAATGGGAGGAGGGGGAGGAGAGGGAGGAAGAATGGGAGGAGGGGGAGGAGGGGGAGGAGGGGGAGGAGGGGAGGAGGGGGAGGAGAGGGAGGAAGAATGGGAGGAGGGGGAGGAAGAAAGGGAGGGGGAGGAGGAGCAGGGGAGAAGGGGAGGAGGGTTGAGGAGGGTTGAGGAGTGGAGGGGAGGAGGGTTGAGGAGGGGAGGGGAGGGAAGGGGAGGGGAGGGAAGGGGAGGGGAGGGAAGGGGAGGGGAGGGAAGGGAAGGAAGAGGACAAAGGGAGGAATAGGACAAGAGGAGGATGAAGAGAAGGGGAGGAAGAAGAGAAAGGGGAGGAAGAGGTGAAAGAGAGGAAGAGGTGAAAGGGAGGAAGAGGAGAAGAGGTGGAAGAGAAGGGGAGGCAGAGGAGAAGGGGATGCATAGGAGAAGGGGAGGAAGAGGAGAAGGGGAGGAAGAGGAGAAGGGGAGGAAGAGGAGAAGGGGAGGAAGAGGAGAAGGGGAGGAAGAGAAGGGGAGGAAGAAGAGAAGGGGAGGAAGAAGAGAAGGGGAGGAATTAGAGAAGGGGAGGAAGAGAAGGAGGAGGAGGAAGAGAAGGGAAGAGGAGGAGGAAGAGAAGGGAAGAGGAGAAGGGGAGGAAGAAGAGGGGGAGGAAGAAGAGGTGAAGAAGAGGTGAAGAAGAGAAGGTGAGGAAGAGAAGGTGAGGAAGAGGAAAAGGTTAGGAAGATGAGAAGGGGAAGAAGAGGAAAAGGGGAGAAGGGGAAGAAGAGGAAAAGGGGAGAAGGGGAAGAAGAGGAAAAGAGGAGAAGGGGAGGAAGAGGAGAAGGGGAGGAAGAGGAGGGAAGAAAGTGAATTGTAGGAGGAAGAAGAATAGGAGGAAGAGGAATAAAAACAAGATTTATACGTGGAAGAGGCTAACAAGAAGTGAATATAAAACAAAAAAGGATACAACAACGTGAGGAAAATAAAATGTCAAACAATGAACACCGGAAAAAATAACTAAAAAATAAAGAAAGAAAAAAAGAAAACATGAAAAAAATATCTGGAATATCAAGAAAAAAAGCTGGAAAAATGAAGAAAAATAAAGAAAACAAGAAAAAAAGCTGGAAAACTGGAAAATACGAAAGAGGAGCAAATCTGGAACGCAGGAGGAAAAAGTAAGTTACATAGACGATGCGAAACAGAAGAAGAGGAAGGAAAAAATAAAAAGGAGGAAAAAGGGGAAAAGGAAAGAAGGAAATGGCGGCGTGAGGGGAAATGGAAAGGGGGATGTAAATGGAGGGGATCGTGACTTCGTAAAAGCGACTACAGAAGCGAGTGGAAGAGGGGAGAGGAAAAGGAGGGGAGAGGAAAAAGGAAGAGGAAAGGGCAGGAAAAGGAGAGGAAAAAGAGGGGAGAGGAAAAAGAGAGGAGAGAAAAAGGAGGGGATAGGAAAAGGAGGAGAGAAGAAAGGGAGGGGAGAGGAAAGGGAGGAGAGAGAAAAAGAGGGGAAAGGAAAAGGAGGAAAAAGAGGGGAGAGGAAAAGAGGAAAAAGAGGGGAGAGGAAAAGAAGAGAGGAAAAAGGAAGAGGGAAGAGGAAAAGGGGGAGAGGAAAAGGAAGGGAGAGGAAAACGAGGGGAGAGGAAAACGAGGGGAGAGGAAAACGAGGGGAGAGGAAAACGAGGGAAGAGGAAAACGAGGGAAGAGGAAAAGGAGGGGAGAGGAAAAGAGGGGAGAGGAAAAGGAGGGAAGAGGAAAAGGAGGGAAGAGGAAAAGGAGGGAAGAGGAAAAGGAGGGAAGAGGAAAAGGAGGGGAGAGGAAAAGGAGGGGAGAGGAAAAGGAGGGGAGAGGAAAAGGAGGGGAGAGGAAAAGGAGGGGAGAGGAAAAGAGGGGAGAGGAAAAGAGGGGAGAGGAAAAGGAGGGAAGAGGAAAAAGAGGGAAGAGGAAAAAGAGGGAAGAGGAAAAAGAGGGGAGAGCAAAAGGAGGGAAGAGGAAAAAGAGGGAAGAGGAAAAAGAGGGAAGAGGAAAAAGAGGGAAGAGGAAAAAGAGGGAAGAGGAAAAAGAGGGAAGAGGAAAAAGAGGGAAGAGGAAAAAGAGGGGATAGGAAAAAGAGGGGAAAGGAAAAAGAGGGGAGAGGAAAAAGAGGGAAGAAAAAGAGGGGAGAGGAAAACGAAGGGAGAGGAAAAAAGGGGAGAGGAAAAAGAGGGGAGAGGAAAAGGAGGGGAGAGGAAAAAGAGGGGAGAGGAAAAAGAGGGGAGAGGAAAAAGAGGGGAGAGGAAAAAGAGGGGAGAGGAAAAAGAGGGGAGAGGAAAAAGAGGGGAGAGGAAAAAGAAGGGAGAGGAAAAAGAGGGGAGAGGAAAAGGAGGGAAGAGGAAAAGGAGGGAAGAGGAAAGGGAGGCGAGAGGAAAAGGAGGTAGGACGAGGAGGAGGAGACGGAGGGAGGGAGGACGGGAAACGGGGGGGAGGGAGGACGGGAGACGGGGAGGGAGGGAGGACGGGAAACGGGGGGGAGAGAGGACGGGAAACGGGGAGGGGAGGGAGGATGGGAGACGGGGTGAGGCAATCAAGTCTTCATTTCGATTGAAAAAAAGGAACGTTAAGTGAGCTAAGGTATAGAGAGGGAGGATGGAGAGAGGGAAGATGGACGAGAGGATGGAAGAGAGGGAAGATGGAAGAGAGGATGGAAGAGAGGGAAGATGGGGGAGAGGATGGAGAGAGTATGGATGGAGAGAGGGCAGATGAAAGAGAGGATGGAGAGAGGGCAGATGAGAGAGGATGGAAAGAGGGGATATGAAAGAGAGGATGGAATAAAGGGAAGATGGGAGAGAGGATGGATGAGAGGATGGAAGAGAGGACGGAAGAGAGGACGGAAGAGAGGATGGAAGAGAGGACGGAAGAGAGGATGGAAGAGAGGATGGAAGAGAGGATGGAAGAGAGGATGGAAGAGAGGATGGAAGAGAGGATGTATGAGAGGACGGAAGAGAGGGTGGAAGAGAGGGTGGAAAAGAGGATGGATGAGAGGATGAAAGAGGATGGAAGAGAGGATGGAGAGAGGGAAGATGGGGGAGAGAAGTGAGGGGAAGAGGGGTACAGGGGTAGAGGGGGAGAGAGGGAGTGAGGAAGTGAGAGGGAGGGAGGGAGTGAGGAAGTGAGAGGGAGGGAGGGAGTGAGGAAGTGAGAGGGAGGGAGGGAGTGAGGAAGTGAGGGAGTGAGGAAGTGAGGGAGAGAGAGAGAGAGAGAGAGAGAGAGAGAGAGAGAGAGAGAGAGAGAGAGATACAGAGAGAGACAGAGAGAGACAAAGAGAGACACACACACACAGAGAGAAAGAGAGAGACAAAGAGACAAAGAAACTGACAGAAACAGAGACAGAGAAACAGACAGACAGACAGACAGACAGAGAGACAGAGGGACAGAAACAGAGTTGAAAATTCCTCTATGCCATGAACCCATGGAATCTTTCTGTCTGAGGTCTGAAGGAAAATGAGAAGTGTGTGTGTGTGTATGTGTGTGTGTGTGTGTGTGTGTGTGTGTGTGTGTGTGTGTGTGTGTGTGTGTGTGTGTGTGTGTGTGTGTGTGTGTGTGTGTGTGTGTGTGTGTGTGTGTGTGTGTACGTGTGTGTGTGTGTGCATGTATGCCACATCCTCCCCACCTCCTCCACTACCCCATCCTCCCCACCTCCTCCTCCTCTTCTACCTCCTCTTCCACCTCCTCCCCACCTCCTCATCTTCTACCTCATCCCCTACCACATCCCCGTGTGCGCGTGTGGTGGTGGGGTGGGTGGGTTGTGGACTTTTTTGTTTAGGTCGGGAAAGGGGCAAATTAGAAGTGGAAAATCGAGGTTAGATGAAGAACCATGAGGCACATTACGGCAGCGAAAAGGTGGCCCAGATAACAAGGGAGAAAAAGGTCGATCGCAGGAAAGTCCAAAGAGATGAACAGGTTTATTTTATTTTTCTTTATTTTTTCTTCTTTTCTTTTTTTTTTTTTTTTTTTTTTTTTTTTTTTTTACTTCATTTTTTTATTCGTTTATTTTTATTTTTATTTACTCTTCTGTTCTTTTATCTATTGTTTTTGGGGGAGAAAATGGTTAAAAACGTGTGTTGAAAAAACGAGGATTTAAATCGAACATAACACAGAGAGACAGAGAGGAAGGTCAGACAGACAGACAGACAGACAGACAGTGAGTGAGACAGAGAGAGACAAAGTCCCGACACAAGATGGTTTGGTGTATGCATGTTGCTGACCTGAGAAAAGAAAGAGACAAGAAAAAAGAAAAGGAAAAAGAAAAAGAAAGAAAAAGAAAAAAGAAAAAGAAAGAAAAAAAAAGCTTGAAGAAGAAAGATTAACAAGACAGAGAAAATCCTGAGAGAGAAATCCACGTGCACGGGGAAGAGATAAAAGTTGCAGAGAGAAGAGAAACGCCAGGTAGAGAGAACAAGAAAAAGGCAATGGGAAGAAGGGAAGAGAAGAAGGGGAAGGAGAGGGAGGGGAAGGAGAGGGAGGGGAAAGAGAGGGAGAGGAAGGAGGGGAGGGAAGGAAGTACAGAGGGACAGGAAGGTGGGAGAGAGTAAGGGGAAGGAGAGAGAGAGAGAGGGAGAAAAAGGAGGGAGGGGAAAGAGGGAGGGGAAAGAGGGAGGGGAAGGAGGGAGGGGAGGAAGGGAGAGAGGGAGGGGAAGGAGGGAGAGAGGGAGGGGAAGGAGGGAGAGAGGGAGGGGAAGGAGGGAGAGAGGGAGGGGAAGGAGGGAGAGAGGGAGGGGAAGGAGGGAGAGAGGGAGGGGAAGGAGGGAGAGAGGGAGGGGAAGGAGGGAGAGAGGGAGGGGAAGGAGGCAGAGAGGGAGGGAATAAGGGAAGGTAGGGATAGAGGGAAAGTATACAGGGAGGGAAGGTAAGAGGGAAGGGAAGGTAAGAGGGAAGGGAAGGTAAGGAGGAAGGGAGGCAATGAGGGATGAGGAGAGAACAGAGGAAGGATGGGGGGAAGGGAAAAGGGAGGAAGTGGCGAGGGATGGGAGGAAGAGGGATGGGAAGGGAAAGAGGCAGGGAGGGGAAGAAGGGGAGGAAGGGAAAGAGGTAGGGAGGGGAAGAAAGGAAAAAGGAGGGAGGGGAGGAAGAGAAAGAGGAGGGAGGGGAGGAAGAGGAATGAGAAGAGAAGGAGGAGGGGGAGTGAAGGAGGAGGGGGAGTGAAGGAGGAGGGGGAGGGAAGGAGGAGGGAGGGAAGGAAGGGAAAGAGGTAGGGAGGGAAGGAAGGGAAAGAGGTAGGGAGGGAAGGAAGGGAAAGAGGTAGGGAGGGAAGGAAGGGAAAGAGGTAGGGAGGGGATGAGGGGAAAGAGGTAGGGAGGGGAAAGAGGTAGGGAGGGGAAAGAGGTAGGGAGGGGAAAGAGGTAGGGAGGGGAAAGAGGTAGGGAGGGGATGAGGGGAAAGAGGTAGTGAGAGAAGGAAGGGAAAGAGGTAGGGAGGGGAGGAAGGGAAAGAGGTAGGGAGGGAAGGAAGAGAAAGAGGTAGGGAGGGGAGGAAGGGAAAGAGGTAGGGAGGGGAGGAAGGGAAAGAGGTAGGGAGGGGAGGAAGGGAAAGAGGTAGGGAGGGAGCAACGGAAAGAGGTAGGGAGGGAAGGAAGGGAAAGAGGTAGGGAGGGAAGGAAGGGAAAGAGGTAGGGAGGGGAGGAAGGGAAAGAGGTAGGGAGGGGAGGAAGGGAAAGAGGTAGGGAGGGGAGGAAGGGAAAGAGGTAGGGAGGGGAGGAAGGGAAAGAGGTAGGAAGGGAAGGAAGAGAAAGAGGTAGGGAGGGGAGGAAGGGAAAGAGGTAGGGGGGGAGGAGGGGAAAGAGGTAGGGGGGGGAGGAAGAGAAAGCGGCAGGGAAGGAAAGAGGGAAATGAGTCTGGGGAGGAACCATGAAAAGTGAGGAGGAGGAAAAGAAGGGGACACGATCGGGAAATGTAATTGGAAATGGAGTTGGGAGAGATTTAGCCCAAGAATTAGGACAGATTAGGAAGGAAAAATCGGCCAAAAAACAATGGAACCGTAGTGGACCAAAAACGGCTTTTAGCTAATTCTGAACGACGTGGATTATTTTGACGACCGGAAGAGGAGAAAGAGGAGAAAGAGGAGAAGAGGAGAGAGGAAGAGGAGAAGAGAGGAAGAGGAAGAGGAGAAGAGAGGAAGAGGAAGGAAGAGGAGAAGAGAGGAAGAGGAAGGAAGAGGAGAAGAGAGGAAGAGGAAGGAAGAGGAGAAGAGAGGAAGAGGAGGAGAGGGGGAGAGGAGGAGAGGGGGAGAGGAGGAGAGGGGGAGAGGAGGAGAGAGGAAGAAGATAAGAGAGGAAGAGAAGAGAGGAAGAGAAGAGAGGAAGAGAAGAGAGGAAGAGGACATGATAAGAAGAATGGAAGAGGAAAAGAGAGGAAGAGGAGAGAAGAGGAAAATAGAGGAAGAGGGGAAGAGGAAAAAAGAGGAAGAGGGGAAGAGAGGAAGAGGGGACGAGAGGAAGAGGGGACGAGAGAAAGAGGGGACGAGAGGAAGAGGGGAGAAGACAGAAAGAGGAGAAGAAAGGAAGAGGAAGAAGTTGGACAGAAGCAAAGATGACACAGAAACTAGGGGGGAGGGGAGGAAGAGAGGGGAGGTAGGAGGAAAAGGGGAGGAAGAGACAAGTGAGAGACAGAAACAGAGAGAGTTGAAAATTCCTCTATGCATGAACCATGGAATCTGTCTGTCTGAGGTCTGAAGGAAAATGAGGTGTGTGTGTGTGTGTGTGTGTGTGTGTGTGTGTGTGTGCGCACACACACACACACACACACACACACACACACACACACACACACACACACACACACACACACACACACACACACACACACACACACACACACACACACACACACCTCATTTTTGAGGAGAAGAGGAGAGAGAGGAAGAGAGGAAGAGGAGGAAGAGAGGAAGAGGGGAGGAAGAGGGGAAGAAGAGAGGAGAAAGCGAGGGGAAGCAGAAGGAAGAGTGAGGGGCGGAGATCGAGTGGACTGCATCTCCTTTAACATAAGAACATAAGAATGAAGGAGACTGCAAGAGACCATAAGGCCTACACTAGGCCGCTCCGTATCCATCACCACCTGTCATCCCCATCCATAAAGTTGTCTAATCGTTTCTTAAAACAACTGATAGTTTCAGTGCTTACTACATGTTACTAAGTTTATTCCATTCGTCGACCACCCTATTAGTAAACCAATTCTTGCCTATTTCTTTCTTAAATCTAAATTTGTCCAGTTTATAACCATTACTGTGAGTTCTGCCCTGTTGAAAACTCTTGGTGGAATAGAACACATAACCAATGGATTGACAGCTTAACGCTATATCAACCGGGTTATATAACATTCTATATAAGAACATACATGTACATGTATACCTTTATAAATGTACATGCAATTGTATAGATTCCTATTGATCAAAAGTTCGTAAATAATCGGGTACAGAACAAGTAAATAGATAAATTGATCAATATAGATATATGCAGATGATTAAGCAAATAAATGAATATAGAATTCCTATAGAACTAGAAGTAAATAGATAAATGAACAAATAAATAAGAATAAAATAAACATAAAAGGAAGTTAATGCGAAGATAAATTAATCAAATAAAAAAGGGGAAGGTATAGTCAAAGCGAATACATTGCGTTGAACGAGAAACGAAAGCTAAACAAAAATAATAATAATAATTAATAAATGATAAATAAGTAAATAAATAAATAAATAAATAAATAAGAATACGAAATAAAGAAAATACAAAATACAAAAAAAAAAATACAAAATACAAAATCTGGAACGACCTGACACGAAGAAAACGGAAGAGCCTTCAGGCCGCCTGTTTACACCCGAAGCGCGAAGACGTAAGGCCTTCTGCGCTCAGAAGACGAAGCCTGCAAAGGGTAATACACAAAGCGAGATTTGTAAGCCATCACTTGCCGACTCGAGACCAGGGGCCGCAAATTTACTGACTGTCTGGACTCCTACCTGGTTCAACACACGTCCTGTTGACGGTCAATTCATCTGCCGGCCTACCTGGCTTCAGTCTTTCTTTATATATAATTTTCCCATTTCTTTCTTTTACAAACCATATACCTTTCGTGTCAACCAATCAATCCCTCACCACTGGTCTCCCTTTTAGAAGACCCGCGGCCCCCAGGAAACCGGCAACAAACTCCAGGCATGACCATAAATCACTTAGAGAAAAGATGTTGTTTTGTGGAAGCTTTTGCGTTCGGCCTTAAAGAGGACTTGTTTGCCCAGTGTTATGCGAGTCGTGTGGCTGGAGCTCCGTGGGCTGACCATACATCACGAACGGTAACAGGATTAAATATCTATCTCTATCTCTCTGTCCCTCTATCTCTGTCCCTCTATCTCTCTCTCTTCCTCTTCCTCTCTCTCTTCCTCTCTCTCTCTCTTCCTCTCTCTCTCTCTCTCTTCCTCTCTCTCTCTCTCTCTCTCTCTCTCTCTCTTCCTCTCTCTCTCTCTCTCTCTTCCTCTCTCTCTCTCTTCCTCTCTCTCTCTCTCTCTCTCTCTCTCTTCCTCTCTCTCTCTCTCTCTCTTCCTCTCTCTCTCTCTCTCTTCCTCTCTCTTCCTCTCTCTCTTCCTCTCTCTCTCTCTCTCTCTCTCTCTCTCTCTCTCTCTACACTCTCTCTCTACAAAGACCAATTAACCGTTATCAATATTGAAAAAGTCGGTTCAAGAGTTATCCACGTGCATTTTGGAATACGTTCTTTAAGAAATTCCTTTACGTCAGAATTAGTTTTGATCCCCTAATTTCCCGAAGAGAGATGAAAGAAAAAATCACTCGAAACACGTTTCTTCTGTACCCAAAAGAAGTAATTTTGCGAAAACAAATTTACCTCTCAACGCGGTCGGTCCTCCTAATGAAAACCTTTTTGGGGGGAAAGTGCGCAAGGATTCCGCAGTTTGTTTGCGGCATTGGAAGGTAATAACATACGTTGAGAGATGAAGCTCAGATATTCTTGGTATCGGTAATGGTTTGTCAGTATTGGTATCGGTATTGGTATCAGCTGATATGTCGTCAATATTTGGTATCTCAGGGAGGTTTGATCGTCACAGTGAAGACTGGTACATAGTAATAATGGTATCTATTTCATGTCTGGTAATGATGGGGTTGCCAGAGGCAGTAGTGGTGATAATGGTAGTTATGGTGGTGGTGATGATGATAATGGCAGTGATGATAATAGTGGTGGAGATATTGGTGATAATGGTGATTGTGCTAGCCGTAGGATTGTGTCAGTAGTAATAGTAGCAATGGCGATAATGGCTGTTGCCATGGTAGTGGCGGTGGCGGTGGTGGCGGTGGTGGTGGTGGTGGTGATGGTGATGGTGGCGGTGGTAATGGCGGTGGTGGTGATGGTGGTGGTGGTGGCGGCGGTATTGGTGGTGGTGGTGATGGTGGTTGTGGTGGCGGTGGCAGTGGTGGTGGTGGTGATGGTGGCGATGGAGGTTGTGGCAGTGGTGATAGTGAGGGTAGTGGTGGTGGTGATGGTGATGGTGGCGATGGTGTTGCTGTTGTTGTTGGTGGTGGTGGTGGTGGCGGAGGTGGCAGTGGTGGTGGCGGAGTTAGCAGTGGGTGGTGGTGGTGGCGGTGGTGGTGGTGGTGGTGGTGGTGGTGGCGGAGGTGGCAGTGGTGGTGGCGGAGTTAGCAGTGGGTGGTGGTGGTGGTGACAGTAACAGTGGTAATAACAGTAATAGTATTAGTAACAGTGGCAGTGGATAGTGTTGGCAGCGCTGACGGCGATACTTCCCGAGCCAGTAGACCAGCGTCGCTATTGGTACCCCTGTATGCAGGCGGACCGCATCACGGGGTTGGAAGCGATGGCTCCTTTGTGGACGATCTATGGCTAATCAAAGGCTCTCGTTTGTTACTGGCGTTGATAGATGAACCGTGTCTGTTTGCTGGACTTAAGCCGCCTTGGACGTCCGAAGGACGTCGCCGTTTGTCACGGCCCGCAGCTATTGCTTGCTTGCGCTGCAATTTGTTCCACTGCTCGTGTCACTACTCGAGTCTCTCAAGAATCGGAAGTCTTAATTCAGGTCCACGAGTCCTGGGAGGGAAACGAGTCTTTGGAACGAGTCCTGGGGGGAAACGAGTCTTTGGAACGAGTCCCGGGGGGAAACGAGTCTTTGGAACGAGTCCCGGGGGGGAAATGAGTCCTGGAAACGAGTCCTGGGAGCCGTGTACTCAGGAATCGAATCCTGGGAACCGAGTACTGGGGAACGGGTCCTAGGAGTAGAGTCCTGGGAAACAAAGTCCTGGGGGGAACCGAGAACTGGGGACCGAGTACTGGGGGAACCAAGTACTGGGGACCGAGTACTGGGGGAACCAAGTACTGGGGACCGAGCACTGGGGGAACCAAGTACTGGGGACCGAGTACTGGGGGAACCAAGTACTGGGGGAACCGAGTACTGGGAATCCGAGTCCTGGGAAAGATTCCTGGGAACAAAGTCCCCAGGAGCTAAGTCCTGGGGAACCGAGTACTGGGGGAACCAGAGTCCTGGAAAAATGAGGGCTGGGAACGATTCCTGGGAACAAAGTCCCCAGGAGCCAAGTCCTGGGGGAACCAGAATTCTGGGGAACCAGAGTCCTGGTAACGAGTCCTAGGAGTGAGTTCTGGAAAAGAGTGTTAGGAACGAGTCTTTGAAACGAGTCTTAGGAACGAGTCTTAGGAACGAGTCTTAGGAACGAGTCTTAGGAACGAGTCTTAGGAACGAGTCTTAGGAACGAGTCTTAGGAACGAGTCTTAGGAACGAGTCTTAGGAACGAGTCTTAGGAACGAGTCTTAGGAACGAGTCTTTGGAACGAGTCTTTGGAGCGAGTCTTAGGAGCGAGTCTTAGGAGCGAGTCTTAGGAGCGAGTATTAGAAACAAGTCTTAGGAACGAGTCTTAGAAATGAGTCTTAGGAACGAGTCCGGGGAACGAGTGTGCGCGCGAAATCGAGCCGAGATAGATGAACGGCATTCCGAGTGCAATACAGTATTATATAGATTAACACAATACAGCAGTGAGTAATACAGTACAACAGTGAGTAGTAATACAACAGCCTAATAACAAAACCCGTAATTTGTTAATTTTATAGTTTCCACCTTACATATCTATTCCAAAGGAAACTGTGATATTCACATGCTCATTCATATGCTTAATGTGTTTTATTTCAATACCGCATTTGATTTCTATATGAATCGTAAAATATCAAGTTTCGAATTAAAAACAAAAAATTTTCAATCCAAGAGACAAATGTATTTAGAAAAAAAAGCGAGAAAAATCATGGAATCATTTCTATTGCAAAACGCACACTTAAAGCACATTTTTTTCAATCCAAGGGACAACTATATTAAAGAGAAAAAAAAACGAGAAAAAAAAACGAGAGAACAGTCATGGAAACATTTCTATTGCGGTGATACTGCACAACACACTCTTAAAGCACATTACATAGGCACCAATGTGATATACATTTATATAACATTTTATGCTTAGGGTTAGCCTGAATCGTGGCTTGAAATAAAAGTTTATGAAAACAAAACCTTCTGTCTTTATTCTTTATTTTTATTTATTGACTTGTTTGTTTATTTACTTATTTTAGAATTTATGTTTCATTCTACCGATACTGACAGAACAGTCAAGTTGACTGATTCGGTGAAAACCAACAACAAATTATTCCATTTTATAATGACCAAGACTACATCGTCAAACAGGGGTTAGCCAGGTAGTTCTGCAGTGAACTCTAATGACTACACTAATTGAAATGATTAACTCAAGATTAAAACCCCTTTCAGATAAATGTAATTACTCGTGTCAAAATTAAAAAAAATAATAATCTCAAAAAGCCCCAAGAGGTTTTGTGAGTTCAAGGTCAGAGCAGTGAATATCATTGGTGATGTCAGAGTTGTCGTTATTATTATCGTAATCGTCACTGTATCACTCTTAATGTTATCGTCGTTATTAATGTTAACATTGTCACGGGGTTCCTATTATCATCATCGTTGTCGTTGTCGTCATCATAGTCGTCGTCATCATCGTCGTTAGTCGTCATCATCGTCGTCATCGTCTTCGAATTCGTCTTCATCATCATCATCATCATCGTCATCGTAGACGTTGTCGTCATCGTAGTCACAGTCGTGATCGTAGACTCATCCCCCCTCGTCATCAATTCAACCCCCAGCAGTCATCTCATCGGCGGTTGGCATCAACCGTCAACATCGTTGTCGTCGTCGGCGTCGTGTTCCTCCGTGGCTGTCTGTGCCGTTGTCGTCGTTGGCGCCGCTTCGGTCGTTATCATAATGAACCTTTTCTTTGCTCGAGGTGCTCGATGCTAGGGGGCTTTCCAGATGTGGGATAGTGCTTGCGTGGTGCCAACTCCTTCAGGTAGTGGTGATGGTGGTCTTAGTGGTGGTGATGGTGGTGATGGTGGTGGTGATGGTGGTGGTGATGGGTGGTGGTGATGGTGGTGGTGGTGGTGATGGTGGTGGTGATGGTGGTGGTGATGGGTGGTGGTGATGGGTGGTGGTGATGGGTGGTGGTGATGGGTGGTAGTGGTGGTGGTGATGGTGGTGGTGATGGTGGTGGTGGTGATGGTGGTGGTGATGGTGGTGGTGATGGTGGTGGTGATGATGGTGATGATGATGGTGATGATGAGGGTGATGATGATAATGATGACGATGATGACGAATGACGATGATGATGATGACGATGACGATGACGACGACGACGACGATGACGATGACGATGACGATGACGATGATGATAATGATGATGATGATCGTGGTGGTAGTTGTGGCGGTGGGAGTTATGGTTACGATGGTTGGGCGGAGGTGGTAGTGATGGCGATAATAGCGGTAGTGGTGGTGGCGGTGATAGTGGTGGCGACAGGTGGTGGCGGTGAAAGTGGTGATGGTACTGTGTTGGTGGTGTTGGTAACAGTGGTAATCCTAGCGTTACTTGTTGGTACAGCTACAAACTGCCTTTTGAATTGCTTCAGCATTCCAGTAAAGAAAAAAAAATAATAATAATAATAATTATAATAATAAGTAAATAAATAAATTCATAAATAAATAAATAAATGAATAAATAAATAAACAAATAAGCGGAGACCCGGTTGACACGTTCTGACTAATGCTTTCTTCATCGTCATGCAGAGCCCGGGCAAGGCCTTTGCCGCAGCCAGCGCACCCGAGAGGCGAAGTCTCGCGAACTCAAGGCGAAGGAGAGCTTAGGGAGAGGAAAGAGGGACGAGGGACGCGGGGAAGAGGGGGTGATGGGTAAAGGCAGAAGAGGAGTAGGATTAAGAGGAGGAGGGGGAGGAGGAGGAGGAGGAGGAGGAGTATAAGGAGGAGGAGGAGTATAAGGAGGAGGAGGACTATAAGGAGGAGGAATAAGAGAAGGAGTAGAAGTAAGAGAAGTAAGAGGAGGATGGAGGAGTAAGAGGAAGAGTAAGAGGAGGAGGAGTAGAGGAGGGGGAAGTGGAAGAGTGAGGGGGAGGAGGACGGGAGGATGATGAGAAGTGAAGGGGAGGAGGAAGGAAGGGAGAGGAGGGAAGGAGGTAGGGGAAGGAGTGGAGGGGAGGAAGGAGGGAAAGAGGGAGGGGAAAGGGGAGGAGAAGGAGGAGGAGAAGGGGGAAAGGGGAGGAGAAGGAGGAGGAGAAGGAAAGAAGGAGAAGGGAGGAGGGAGAAGGGAGGAGGGGAAGGGAGGAGAGGAAGGGAGGAGAGGAAGGGAGGAGGGGGAGGGAGGGGAGGAGGAAGGAGGTGGAGAGGGAGGGAGGGGAAGAGGAAGGAGGAGGATGGAGAGGGAGGGGAAGAGGAAGGAGGAAGATGAAAGGGGAGGGAGGGGAAGAGGGAGGAGGAGGATGGAAGGGGAAGGAGGGAGAGAATCTGAGGAAGGATGATGATGGAGGGGGAGGGAGGGGGAGGGAGGAAAAGGAGTGGGAGGAAGAGAAATGAGAGGAGGAGGAGGAGTAGGGAAGATTATGAGGATTATGAGGAGGAGTAGGAGGAGGAGTGAGGAGGAGTAAGGAGGATTAGAAGGATTAGGAAGAGGAGGAGGACAACAAGAGAGATGTGGTGGTATCTGCAGAGCTCGGAGGACAACGCTCCGGGAGGTGACGACGACGACGGCGAAAGGTCGTCACGACGACGACGGGTGGCCGCAGAAGGACAGAGCCACCGAGAGATGGAGGGGGAGGGGGAGGGGGAGGGAAAGAAAGGAGGAGGTGGAGGGAAAGGGAGGAGGAGAGGGAAGGGAAAGGGAGGGGGAGGGAGGGAGGGAGAGGGGAAGGATAGGGAGAGGGAGGGAGGGAGGGACAGGGAAGGAGAAGGGAAGGGAGGGAGAGTGAGAAGGGAAGAGAAGGAGGGAGGAAGAAGAGAAGGGAGGGAGAGGGTGAGGGAGAGGGAGAGAGGGGGAGAGAGAGAGGGAGAGAGAGGGAGAGAGAGAGAGAGAGAGAGAGGGAGGGAGGGAGAGAGAGAGGGAGGGAGGGAGGGAGAGAGAGAGGGAGGGAGGGAGGGAGAGAGAGAGAGAGAGAGAGAGAGAGAGAGAGAGAGAGAGAGAGAGAGAGAGAGAGAGAGAGAGAGAGAGAGAGAGAGAGAGAGAGAGAGAGAGAGAAGGGGGAGGGGAGGAGGAGAAGGTTTGAGGCAGAGTGAGAAAGGAAGGCAGAGTGAGAAAGGAAGGCAGAGTGAGGAAGGGAAAGCAAGGAAGAGAGAAAGAGAACAATGGAGAGAAAACAAGGGAGAGTGGGAGGGCGAGGGAGAGCGGGAGAGAGTGAGAGGGCGAGGGAGAGCGAGAGAGAGTGGGAGGGCGAGGGAGAGCGAGAGAGAGAGCGAGAGAGAGTGGGAGGGCGAGGGAGAGCGAGAGTGAGAGGGCGAGGGAGAGCGAGAGTGAGAGGGCGAGGGAGAGCGAGAGAGAGTGGGAGGGCGAGGGAGAGTGAGAGGGCGAGGGAGAGCGAGAGAGAGTGGGAGGGCGAGGGAGAGCGAGAGAGAAAGGATAGAAGGGCGAGGGAGAGCGAGAGAGAAAGGATAGAAGGGCGAGGGAGAAATAACATGTGAGGGAGCGAGGAGGGATGGAGGGAGGGAGAGACGGGGGAAGGAAGAAGAGCGAGGCAAATAATAATAATAAATAAAAAAATAAAAAAAAATAAAAAACAAGAGAACTGTCACTACAGACAAAAAAGAAAATGGCTACAGCAGCCAGCAGTCGCTTTGGGACCTAACGCTCATACGGCGTCCTGGCCGCATTTTCGGCTATATATCATATTCACCCACTTTTTTCCACAGAGAGGCAGCCGACAAGCAGTGCCTGCCTCCCCCGCCCACCCCCCCATTCTCCCACCATCCACCTCTTCCACATCCACATCCACCTCTTCCATCTCCTTTTCTCCTCCTCCACCTCAGACTCTTCGCTCTGCTTCTTCTTAAAGATTTTCTTCGAATGAAAGTAAGCACTTCTTCTTTAACCGGGTTGTTAATGTGTGGAATTCGTTACCTTCCACCGTCGTTGAAAGTAACACAATAACAACATTTAAAAATCGCTTAGATGAATATTTGGGCTCTAATTCACAAAGAAAATATTATCCTTTGCAATAAAAGATCTGACAGCCCGGGATTTAATTGCAATTGGATAGGATAGTGGTAGCAGTAGTGTTAGTTCACCTTCTGTTGCCTAGTTGCCCTGTTTTCTCACTGTAGCTTAGTATAGTAAACACAAACAGCCTCATTAGGGCCAGTAGGCCTGCTGTTCTTTGTTCTTCCTTTGTTCTTCCTTTGTGTTCCTTTGTGCTCTTCTCTGTGCATTTCCGGTCAACGGAACTCGGGTCAACAAATGATTAATTGATTGAGAAGTCATCAATTTCTTCGGCGAGTTTCTGGTTATCATGGAAGGATGTTTCAACCGGTTCCAGTCTCTTAAGTGGGCTTGAGTAAACGTGTGTGACCTGAGGAAGATAAAGCCGGAGAGGACAAAGCAGCAGAGGACAAGAAATATGACAAAAAGAGGATAAAAGAAAGGACAAGAGGAGAGGACAAGAAATATGGCAAAAAGAGGACAAAGGAAAGAACAAGAGGAGAGAACAAAAGAAAGAATAAGAGAAGAGGACAAAAGAAAGGTCAAGAGTACATATGAAAGGACAAAAGATGA
Organism: Oratosquilla oratoria; assembly: GCF_046742065.1. Taxonomy (NCBI): domain Eukaryota; kingdom Metazoa; phylum Arthropoda; class Malacostraca; order Stomatopoda; family Squillidae; genus Oratosquilla; species Oratosquilla oratoria. The sequence goes on from NC_134808.1 coordinate 44,020,539, forward strand.
GGACAAAGGAAAGGACAAGAGAAGAGGACATAAAGAACAAAAGGAGAGGACAAAAGAAAGGACAAAAGAGGAGAGGGCAAAAGAAAGAGCAAAAGAAAGGACAAAAGAGGAGATGGGCAAAAGAAAGGACAAAAGAGGAGATGGGCAAAAGAAAGGACAAAAGAGGAGATGGGCAAAAGAAAGGACAAAAGAGGAGAGGACAAAAGAGGAGAGGGCAAAAGAAAGGACAAAAGAGGAGAGGGCAAAAGGAAGGACAAAAGAGGAGATGGGCAAAAGAAAGGACAAAAGAGGAGAGGATAAAATAGGAGAGGGCAAAAGAAAGGACAAAAGAGGAGAGGGCAAAAGAAAGGGCAAGAGAGATGGGCAAAAGAAAGGGCAAAAGGGGAAAGGACAAAAGAAAGAACATAAGAGGATAGGACAAAAGAAAGGACAAAAGAGGAGAGGGCAAAGAAAGAGCAAAAGAAAGGACAAAAGAGGAGATGGGCAAAAGAAAGGACAAAAGAGGAGAGGACAAAAGAGGAGAGGGCAAAAGAAAGGACAAAAGAGGAGAGGGCAAAAGAAAGGGCAAGAGAGATGGGCAAAAGAAAGGGCAAAAGGGGAAAGGACAAAAGAAAGAACATAAGAGGATAGGACAAAGGAGAAGAGGAGAGAATAAAAATAACAAGAGGAGAGAGGTCAAGAGAAAGACCAAGGGAAGAGGACAAAAGGAAGAACAAGAGAAGAGGACAAAAGAAAAAAACAAGAGAGGGAAGAACAAAAAAGGACGTATGGATAGATTAAAAGATAGGACAAATGGAGAGGACAAAATAGGTCGAAAACGACGAAAACGAAGGCGAAGAATAGGAAGAAATAGGCTACCAAGAAAACATGGTAGAAATATTTAAAAATAATAATAATAATAAAAAAAAATTCAATATCGCTATTGTTATTTTGAAGCAGAAATCAAAATAAACATTTCCCATACCAAGAATGCATTACAGACGTATTCCCCCGAATCTTGCCTTAACCCAATTCCTTATCGCTTCCTCTTGAAACGCATTACCTGGAATAATGTTCTTACCCATGGGGAGGGGGGGAGAAGGACGAGAAGGAGGAGGAAGAGGGAGGAAAAGGAGGAGGGAGAGGAGGAAGGAGAAGAGGAAGGGGAAGAGGAAGGAGAAGAGGAAGGGGAAGAGGAAGGGGAAGAGGAAGGAGAAGAGGAAGGAGAAGAGGAAGGAGAAGAGGAAGGAGAAGAGGAAGGAGGAGGAAAAGGTAGGAGAGGAGGAAAAGGTGGGAGAGGAGGAGGAAGAGGAGGAGGAGGAGGAGGAGGAGGAGGAGGAGGAGGAGGAGGAGGAGGGAGAGGAGGAGGAGGTAGAGGAGGAGGAGGGAGAGGAGGAGGAGGGAGAGGAGGAGGAGGGAGAGGAGGAGGAGGGAGAGGAGGAGGGAGTGGAGGAAGAGCGAGGGGAGGAGGAAGGAGAGGAGGAGGAGGGAGAGGAGGAGGAGGAAGAGGAGGAGGAGGGAGAGGATGAGGGAGAGGAGGAGGAGGGAGAGGAGGAGGAGGGAGAGGAGGAGGAGGAGGAGGAGGAGGGGAGAGGAGGAGGAGGAGGAGGAGGAAAAGGAGGAGCAGCAGCAGGAGGGGGAGGGGGTTATTCCTCTTATAAGCCAAACCAGACGAAGTTTCGACTGAGAGGAAGAGTTTCTGGGCTAATGGTAACTTGGTCTTCAAGAAGGTCAGCCAACTTGAGAGAGACTTGCAGAACTCTTGTAGTGGTAATTTCAAGGGTTGAGGAACCTTCGGGGATTCCTCAGACTCCAACGTGGTCGTCAACTGGACTTCGGGAGAAGTCCAGTCCGGAGACGTCATCCCAAGAATGTCAACAAGGAAGACCTTGTATACTTCATAGGTGTCGATAAGACTGGGAGGCTCTGAAACAACCTCCTCATAGTTTTCCACCCTCGTATGATTTCGAGTCATTGAAAAAAAATTATATATATATACACACAACTCTTTCATTTTTTGTCAGATTCTCTCTCTTTTTTCTCTCTCTTTCTCTTTCTTATTCTTTCTTTCTCTCGTTATCTTTTTTTCTCTTTTTCTTTCTCCCCCTCTTTCTTTCTCTCTCTTTCCCCCTTTCTCCCTCTCTCTGTCCCCTTTCTCCTCTCTCTCTCTCGCTTTAACCATTACCTTCCCATTACTCCCGTCATCAACCTCAACACCTTCAACTTACAATACTTGAAAAATGTCAAAAGGAATGATTGTGTGCAGGTCACCCTGGCACAGAGGATTGCGAAGAACATACGCTGGGAGACGCTGAGCAGCTGGAACCGAAGCCGTCGGTTTTACCCTACGAGCTTAGGGGGCTGCTGGGCGAGGTACCAGTCAGGGAATCGGAGAGAAGTGCGGGATTCGAACCCAAAACTAAGTGAATACGGGACCAGCACGCCTCCGTTTGTGCCACCATAGTTCCTGCACAGAGACGCAAACGCGGGAATCGAAACGTAAGAAGAGGTGTTGGTGTTAGAGGTAAGAGGCACAGGGGAAGAAGTCTCAGTTGATTGAGTTGCCGGAGACGGAGACTGAGACGGAAAGACGGGAAGACAGACAGACAGAGGGAGGGAGGAGGGGGAAGAGGGAGAGTGTGAGGAGGGAGAGTGACGGAGGGGGAGAGGAGGGAGAGATGGAGAGAGGGAGAAAGGGAAGGGGAAAAGGAGAAAGGGGAAGAGGGAGAAAGGGAGGGAGGGGAGAAAGGGAGGGAGGGGAGAAAGGGAGGGAGAGGAGAAACGTAGAAAGGGAGAAAGTGATGGGACGGGAGGAATGGGTGGGGAAAGGGAAAAAGGGATGGAGGGAGAAACGGAGAAAGGGAGAAAGGGATGGAAAGGGAGGGAGGCGGGATGGAAGAATGGAGGGGAGAGGAAGACAGACAGTCAGGACAGTCAGACAGACAGACAGACAGACAGACAAGACAGACAGAGAGACAGAGAGAGAGAGAGAGAGAGAGAGAGAGAGAGAGAGGAGACAGACACACACCAAAGAACTTCGCAATCACGAGAAAGCGAAACCGCAGGTGCAACTTGGCGAAGCAGCGATAGAGGGCTTAAACAAGCAGGAAGGGAAGGAGGTGGAAATTAAGATAAAGAATAAAAGATAAAAGATAAAAATAAAAGAACTAATAAATAATATAGAAAAAAATGAAAGTAAATATAAAATAGAAAAGATAAGATAAAAAAATAATAAATAAATCATAAATGAAAATTAGAAAAAAAAATGAAAATTGAAAATAAGATGAGGAACGAAAGGGGAGTGAAAATGAGGAAATGGAGAGGAAAAGAGGTGAAAATGAAAAGGAGGGGAACAAGAAGGAAAGGGGGAAAAGGAAAATAGGGAAAAGGATAAGGGAGATTAAAAGCAAATGAGAAAAGGAAAATGTAAAATAAGAAAATGGAAAATTAGGAATGAGAAAATGGAAAATGGGAAAATGGGTAAATGGAATAATATGAAAATGGAAAATGGGAAAATAAGAAAATGGGGAAATGGGTAACGAGGAACGAAAATAGGAAAATAGGAAAATGGGGAAATGGGAAAATGGGAAAATGGGAAAATTGGAAAATGAGAAAATAAGAAAATGGGGAAATGGGTACGAGGAATGAAAATGGGAAAATAGGAAAATGGGGAAATGGGTAACGAGAAATGGGAAATGAGATATGGGGAAATGGGAAAGGGGGACAAGGGGAAACAAGAACAAGGGGAAAATGAAAAAGGGGGAAAAGGCGAAATGAAGAGGAAGAGTAGGAGAAACTGCAAGACGAATGGCGAGAAGAAAAAGACAAGGAAACCCAGAGGACGAGAGAAGAGAGAAGGAAGAGAGAAGAAAGAGAGAAGAATGATAAAGCAAGGTAGGAAGGCGAGGGGGAGCGAATGAACAGAAGAACAGGCGGAGGAAAGAAACGAGGGACTGCGGAAGATATGTAGGTTGAGAAAGAAAGAAAAAGGAAAGAATTAATAAAAGGGGCGAGGGGGAGCCAGGTGGGTAAGTAGGTAAGTAGGTAAGAAGGTAGAGGGAGAGAGAGAGAGAGAGAGAGAGAGAGAGAGAGAGAGAGAGAAATTAAGTGAGTGAGGAGGAAAAGAAGGAGAGAGAGGAGAAGGAGAGAGAGGAGAAGGAGAGAGAGGAAAAGGAGGGGGAGAGAGAGGTGAAGGAGGGGGAGAGGGAAGGGAAGGGAGGAGGAAAAGGAGGGGGAGGAGGAGAGGCAGGGGCAAAGGAGGGGACAGGGAAGGGGAGAGGGAAGGGGGAGAGGGAAGGGGAGAGGGAAGGGGAGAGGGAAGGGGAGAGAGAAGGGGAGAGGGAAGGGAGAGGGAGGGGGAGAGGGAGGGGAGAGGGAGGGGGAGAGGGAGGGGGAGAGGGAGAGGGAGAGGGAGGGGGGAGAGGGAGGGGGAGAGGGCGAGGGAGGGGGAGAGGGAGAGGGAGAGGGAGGGGGAGAAGGAGGGGGAGAAGGAGGGGGAGAAGGAGGGGGAGAGGGAGTGGAGGGGGAGAGAGAAGGGAAGGGAGGGGGAGGGAGGACGAAAGGAAGGGGACGATGGGGACAGGGAGGATGGGGACAGGGAGGATGGGGACAGGGAGGATGAGAGGGAGGGGAGAGGGAGGAGGAGAGGGAGGAGGAAAGGGAGGGGAGAGAGGGAAGGGAAGAGACGAAGAGACGTGGGAAAGAATAAGAAGAAAATTCAAAATGCGCTCGAGAACGAAGTCGAGACACAAAAGAAGGAAAAACCAAACAGAGACAAATTCAAGAACACGACACAGAAGCCAAAAACAAGAGAAACTAACTCACAGAGAAGATCTAATTGACGATACTGAAGTAGGTATACGTTTCAGACATTTCAGGCGATAAATCAAACGAGAAAGATGTAAAATAATGAAGTTATTTCCTCGGGAGGAAGAACGAGAGGATATGCTGATGCAGACGAGTGAAATGAAATGGACAATTCTGAAGAAAGAATGAAAGAAGGAAGAAGACGCAGCTTGCGCCTTTCTGTACATTAGTGATTTTTATTCGCATTTGTTTAGTGTGTTCGTTTGTCTTGTATTTATTCATATGTACGCATGCTTGTTCATTTGTTTTACAGGAACCGAGGTCAAAGAGAAAATATGTCGTCATTATAACACTAGAGAGGGGGAGAAAGGGAGGTGGAGAGAGGGAGAAAGAAAGGTGGAGAGAGGGAGAAAGAAAGGTGGAGAGAGGGAGAAAGGAAGGTGGAGAGAGGGAGAAAGGGAGGTGGGAAGAAGGAGAATTGTAGGAGGAGAGGGAGAAACTGAAGGGGGTTGGAGGATAAAGGGAGGGAAGAAGGAGAAGGAAAATGAGAGAGGGAGGGAGAGAATAGGAGATAGAGAGGGAGGACGAGAATGGGAAGGGGAGGGAAAGTGGGAGGGGAAGAGAGAGAAAGAGAGGGAGGAAGGGAGGGTGAGGGAGAAGGAGGAAAGAGGAAGGGTAAAAGGGAGATGAAAGGGGAGAGAGAATGGAGGGAGAGAGGTGGAGAGTGGGAGAGAGGGAGGTGGAGAGAGGGAGAAAGAGAGATGGGGAGTGGAAGAAAGGAAGGTAGGAAGAGGGGGAATTGTAGGGGGAGAGATAGAAACGGAGGAGAATGGGAAGAGAGGGAGAATGGGAGAGGCAGGGGGAGGATGGGAGAGGCAGGGGGAGAATGGGAGAGGGAGGGGGAGAATCGGAAAGAGGGGGAGAATGGGAGGGAGATGATAACAATAGGAGGGAGAGGACGAGAATGGGTGGAGGAGGAGGAGAATGGGAGGAAGAAAGGGAGGGGAAGGGAGGGAGAAAGGGAGGGGGGAAGAAAGGGGAAAGGGAGAAAGGGAGGGTGAGAACAGAAGAGGGAGAGAAAGAATGGGAGAGAGAGAGGAAAGTGGGAGGGAGAGGACGAGAATGGGTGGAGGAGGAGGAGAATGGGAGGGAGGAAGGGAGAGGAAGGGAGAGGAAGGGAGGGGAAGGGAGGGGAAGGGAGGGAGGAAGGGAGAAAGGGAGATGGGAAGAGAGGGGAAAGGGAGAAAGGAAGGGTGAGAACGGGAGAGGGAGAGAAAGAATGGGAGAGAGAGGACGAAAGTGGGAGGGAGAGGACGAGAATGGGTGGAGAAGGAGGAAAGGAGAGAGGGAGGAATGGAGAAAGAGAGGGAGGAATGGAGAAAGGGCAGGAGAAGAAGAGGTGAGCGAGAATGGAGAGGGGAGAGGGGAGAAGAGAGAGAGAGGGGGGGAGAGAGAGGGGGGGAAGAGAGAGAGAGACACAGAGACAGACAGAAAGAGAAACGACAACATCAGAAACAAAGGCGAATAAGAGAACATAATAAGTAACTTGCGGACACGAAAGGAAAACAGAAAACCCAAGAAATAAGATTAAGTGAAGACGATGGAAACGGAGTGAGCGCAAGAAAGGCACAGGGGAGGAATGTAATTAGCTCACAGAGTTAAAACCAAGAGGAGCACCTGATGGAAAGGGAGAGAAGGAAGAAGGGGAGACGAGATCGGTGGAGGGGAGGGGCATGGGGAGTTATGGGAGGGAGGGGAGTGGATGGGAGAGTATGGAAGGGAGAAGGGGATGGGGATGGGAGGGAAGAGGAGTGAATGGGAGGGGAGGGGAGGGGAGGGAAGGGGAAGGGAGGGGAGGGGAGGGAAGGGGAAGGGAGGGGAGGGGAGGGAAGGGGAGGGAGGGAAGGGAGGAGGTAGGAAGGAAGGGGTAGGGAAGGAAGGGGAAGGGCAGGGAGAAGATGGGAAGAGAGAGAAGGTAGGGGAGGAGAAGGGGAGGGGAAAGAGAAAGGGAAGGGGGAGGGGAAGTGGAGGGAGGGGAAGTGGAGGGAGGGGGAGGGGAGGGGATGAAGGGGCACCTGATGGGAAGGGAGAGGAGGAAGGGGAGAAGAGATCGATGGAGGGGAGGGGCATGGGCAGCTATGGGTGGGAGGGGAGTGGAAGGGAGAGTATGGAAGTGAGAAGGGGATGGGGATGGGAGGGAAGGGAAGGGGGAGGGGAGAGGAATGGATGGGAAGGGAGGGAAGGGGAGGGGTGGGAAGGAAGGGGAGAGGTGGGGAGGAAGGGGAAGGGGTGGGAGGAAGGGGAGGGGTGGGAAGGAAGGGGAAGGGAGGGGAGAAGAGGGGAGGAGAGGAAAGGAGAGGAGAGGAGAAGGGAGGGGAGGGGGAGGGGAGGGGAAGAAAGGGGAAGGGGAAGAGGAAGGGAAAAGGGGAAGGGGAGGGGAAGGGGAAGGGGTAGGGGAAGAGGAAGGGAAAAGGGGAAGGGAAAAGGGGAAGGGGAGGTAAGGAGAAGAGAAGAAAAAAGAAAGGGAAAGAAAGGAAGGTACAGGAAGGACGGGGAAGATAGGAAATGGGAAGGTAAGGGTAATAAGGAGAGACGGGGAAGGAAGGAAGGGAAAGGATGAAGGGAAGGGAGGGAAAGGAAGAGGGGAAAGGAAGTAGGGGAAGTGAGGGAAGGGAGGGAAGGGAGGAAGGGAGGGAAGGGGAGGAGGGAAGGAATGGAAAGAAAAGAAGAGAGATGAAGAAAGGAAGATACAGGAAAGAACGGGAAGGAAGATTCAGGAAGAATGGGGAAGGAAGGAAGGAAGGAAGGAAGAAAGAGACAGAAAGGAAGGAGAGAAGGAAGGAAGGAAATAAATAAATAAATAAATAAAGAAATAAAGAAAGAAAGAAATAAGGAAGGAAGGGAAAGAAAGGAGGCTTAGAAAGAGGAGGAGGTCTGCTGATGACAACGAAGAGTAAAGAGAAGAGAATTGACGGAAAACGAAGATAAATGTCAGATTGTTCCCTCTGTCGCCGCTCTAGCCGCTGTTAATGTTAATGAGGCGAAGGAAGAAGAGGCAGAGGAGGAAAA
>NC_134808.1:44033392-44035892 GCF_046742065.1 Oratosquilla oratoria
CTCATCCTCTTCTTCATCCTACTCCCCCTCTTCCTCTTCCTCATTCTCCTGTTCATCTTCGTCCTTTCTTTTCCTCCTACTCCAATACTGTACCTCTTGTTCATCCTTCCTTTCCCTCTCCTCCTCCTCCTGTACATCTTAGCCCTCTTCCTCCTCCTCCTCCTCCTATACATCTTAGTCCTCTTTCCTCTCCTACTTCTCTTCCTCAAATTCCTCTTCCTCATCACTCGCCTAACCCTCTTCCGTCGTTCTCAATTCTTTTCATCTTAAGTTTTTTAATTCTTCGGGATTCCTGAATTCCGCCATTACTCATTCCCCTTTGTCTCTCCTCCCATCCTTTCACTTTTCTCTTTCTTCACTCGCGAAGTCTTCTCGAAAGAAGTCCTTCCTTCACTTCGTCGAGTTCGCTTATTTCGATCTCTTTCGTTCTCGCTTTTATTCCTTTGGGTTTTTCTTGATTTCTCAGACTCTTTTCCCGCGTCCTATATTTTCTTCCACCTCGATTCTGCTCTTCTTTCTTTTCAACTCTCGTCTCTTCGGATTCATTATTCAACTTGAAATATCTTCCACTTGTCTTTATGCCTCTTCGTCGCGGGTTTTTTTTTTTTCTTTTTTCTTTTTTCTTTTTTTTTTCTTTTTTTTTTTTTTTTTTTTGTCTTCCGCGGCGTTCAAATTTTTTTTTTTTTTTTTTTTTTTTTTGCTACGGTGAAGCGTGTCAATATTTCTTTTATTCGCTACAGACGAAGTCGAGACACTATATTCTTATTATAAGAAGTAAATCCCCATCCCTCTCTTAGAATTATTCTACAATTGGTCCAACCTTGTTACTGAGAGTTCTTAAACTAATTTAGTGTTTTTGAAACTTTGTACTTTGTTACTGGTTTCCACGAGGCCATGATAATGGTACAGTCCTCCATTAATCTTTAGCTTAGGGACCGCGACGAAGGATAAGCTGCTTTCGTTCATGGAGATGAAACAACGTTGGAAAACGTGAGTCATATATTCATACACTCATATCATATTCATTAACGAGACGTTTCTTTGTTTTATTTAACTATATCTATGTCCCTCCCCAATTCTATCTCCCTCTCCAATTCTATCTCCCTCTCCAATTCTATCTCCCTCTCCAATTCTATCTCCCTCTCCAATTCTATCTCCCTCTCCAATTCTATCTCCCTCTCCAATTCTATCTCCCTCTCCAATTCTATCTCCCTCTCCAATTCTATCTCCCTCTCCAATTCTATCTCCCTCTCCAATTCTATCTCCCTCTCCAATTCTATCTCCCTCTCCAATTCTATCTCCCTCTCCAATTCTATCTCCCTCTCCAATTCTATCTCCCTCTCCAATTCTATCTCCCTCTCCAATTCTATCTCCCTTTCCATCTCCCTTTCCATCTCCCTTTCCATCTCCCTCTCTATCTCCCTCTCCAATTCTATGTCCCTCTCCAATTCTATGTCCCTCTCCAATTCTATGTCCCTCTCCAATTCTATGTCCCTCTCCAATTCTATGTCCCTCTCCAATTCTGTGTCCCTCTCCAATTCTGTGTCCCTCTCCAATTCTATTTTCCTCTCCATCTCTATTTTCCTCTCCATCTCCATCTCCCTCTCCATCTCCCTCTCCATCTCCCTCTCCATCTCCCTCTCCATCTCCCTCTCCATCTCCCTCTCCATCTCCCTCTCCATCTCCCTCTCTATCTCCCTCTCTATCTCCCTCTCTATCTCCCTCTCCCTCTCCATTTCTATCTCTATCTCTATCTCTATCTCTATATCTATCTCCATCTCTATCTCCCTCTCCATTTCTATATCCCTCTCCATTTCTATCTCTATCTCCCTCTCCATCTCTCCATTTCTCTCTCCATCTCTCTCTCCATCTGTATCTCTCTACATCTCTCTCCATATGTATCTCTCCGATCTCTCCCACTCTCCAATCTCTCCTCTCTCTCTCTCTCTCTCTCTCTCTCTCTCACTCACTCACTCACTCACTCACTCACTCACTCACTCACTCACTCTCACTCACTCACTCCTCTCTCACTTCTCTCTCTCACTCCTCTCTCTCACTCCTCTCTCTGTTTCTCTCTCTCTCTCTCTCTCTCACTCCTCTCTCTCTCTCTCTCTCTCTCTCTCTCTCTCTCTCTCTCTCTCTCTCTCTCTCTCTCTCTCTCTCTCTCTCTCTCTCTCTCTCTCTCTCTCTCTCTCACTCCTCTCTCTCTCTCACTCCTCTCTCTCTCTCACTCCTCTCTCTCTCTCTCTCTCTCTCACTCTCTCTCACTTCTCTCTCTCTCTCTCCCTTCTCTCTCTCTCTCACTTCTCTCTCGCTCTCTCACTTCTCTCTCTCTCACTTATCTCTCTCTCGCACTCCTCTTTCTCCTCTCTCTCTCTCTCTCTCTCTCTCTCTCTCTCCGATGTCTCTCTCTCTCTCTCTCTCCGATCTCTCTCTCTCCGATCTCTCTCTCTCTCTCTCTCTCTCTCTCTCTCTCTCTCCGATCTCTCTCTCTCTCTCC
>NC_134808.1:44043392-44063392 GCF_046742065.1 Oratosquilla oratoria
CACTTCCACGAGAGAGATTTTTGCATGTTCGACGGTGCGAAATGGGTTGTAGATACAAAAGAATTTTTAAACTGTACAGGGCATTGCGTGGGCCCTAATCTATTTGTGTTCGTGTTGAAAAGTATTTTATTCTAGCTAATTCCAGGCGACTTTACCCAGCTGAGGGCAAAATTTGGACAAAGGGTTGGGAGGAGAGTTGGTCGGGAGAGAGGCCGAGAGGGTCGAGGGAGAGGCCGAGAGGGTCGAGGGAGAGGCCGAGAGGGTCGAGGGAGAGGCCGAGAGGGTCGAGGGAGAGGCCGAGAGGGTCGGTGATGCCGAGAAGGTCGAGGGAGAGGCCGAGAGGGTCGGGGGAGAGGCCGAGAGGGTCGGGAGAGAGGCCGAGAGGGTCAGGGGAGAGGCCGAGAGGGTCAGGGGAGAGGCCGAGAGGGTCAGGGGAGAGGCCGAGAGGGTCGGGGGAGAGGCCGAGAGGGTCGGGAGAGAGGCCGAGAGGGTCGGGAGAGAGGCCGAGAGGGTCGGGAGAGAGGCCGAGAGGGTCGGGGGAGAGGCCGAGAGGGTCGGGGGAGAGGCCGAGAGGGTCGAGGGAGAGGCCGAGAGGGTCGAGGGAGAGGCCGAGAGGGTCGAGGGAGAGGCCGAGAGGGTCGAGGGAGAGGCCGAGAGGGTCGAGGGAGAGGCCGAGAGGGTCGAGGGAGAGGCCGAGAGGGTCGGGGGAGAGGCCGAGAGGGTCGGGGGAGAGGCCGAGAGGGTCGGGAGAGAGGCCGAGAGGGTCGGGAGAGAGGCCGAGGGGGTCGGGGGAGAGAGGCCGAGAGGGTAGGGAGAGAGGCCGAGAGGGTCGGGAGAGAGGCCGAGAGGGTCGGGAGAGAGGCCGAGAGGGTCGGGAGAGAGGCCGAGAGGGTCGGGAGAGAGGCCGAGAGGGTCGGGAGAGAGGCCGAGAGAGTCGGGAGGTCAAGAGAGACGGGGGATAGGCCGAGAGGGTCGGGAGGCCAAGAGGGTCGAGGGAGAGGCCGAGAGGATCGGGGGAGAGGCCGAGAGGGTCGGGAAAGGCCAAGAGGGTCTGGGGAGAGGCCGAGAAGGTCTGGGGAGAGGCCGAGAAGGTCTGGGGAGAGGCCGAGAGGGTCGGGGGAGAGAGGCCGAGAGGGTCGGGAGAGAGGACGAGAGGTTCGGGAGGCCAAGAGAGACGGGAAAGGCCAAGAGGGTCGGGGAGATCGAGAGGTCGGCGAGACTGAAAGGGTCGAGAGGTCGAGAAGGTCTGGGGAGAGGCCGAGAGGGTCGGGGGGAGAGGACGAGAGGTCGCGGAGGGGGGGGGGCGAAAGGGGTTGAGAGGCCGAGAGGGTCGAGAGGTCGAAAAGGCCGTGAGAGGCCGAGAGGGTTGACGTATCCATCGGCCGTCTTTTCTGGAACTATCCTCAACTTCATCCCTGAACTGAAAAATTCATGACGTTCGTTTGTACGTCACAAACCTGAAGCACCATTCGAAGTAGCTCAGCGAGCGTATTAATTGCAGGTAAGAAACCCTCCAGTCCATAACCTAATAGGATACAATGTAAACACATCAGGACTATGTGAGTCACCTTCATCTAAACAAATACGTTTACCTTCAACATAAAAATCAATATCATTTATTACCGTGTTTAAGTGTTTCTCTTGCCTTGTTCCAACATGCTACTGTACTATTGTATCAATATAAAACTATTCATGACAATATTTCAAGCCCAGTATAAACATTTCCTTCACCCCCGCGTAAAGGCAAACATGGATTTATATCACGGTAACACGACAGGCGAAAATAATAAATTGGAGCGAGACTCGGTGGCCAAGCAAAGGTGGTGCGGGGCGAGGCGAGGTGAAGTATGATCGGGTTCGATTGGAAGGTGGTGCTGAAGCTCAGCAGGCTGCCGTCCTGGAGCCGCCTGGAATGTGTGATGAGATAGGGCGCAGTGTGCACAGGTCACACGCGAGGTCAGGCTAGGTCAGGCTAGGTCAGGGGAGGTCAGTTATGAATTAAAGTGATAAAGGATCCAAGAGAAGACAAACACTAAAAGATGAAGACAAAAATACGAACAAGGGCAAAATTAACAACATAAACAAAGAAAACCAGAGAGGAGAGATAGAAAGACAAGATAGACAACAAAAGACAATACACACACGCACACACGCATCCACACGCGCGCACTCATACGCACACGCAAAGATAGACAACAAAAGACAATACACACAGGCACACACGCATCCACACGCGCGCGCTCATACGCACACGCAAAAAAAGACAGTAAAGAAGAAAAAAGAGATAGGGAAGAAAGAGAATAAAGTGATAGGAAAGAAAAAAGAAAAGAAAAAGAAAGTCACAAAGAAAACAGAAAAAATAAAAGAAGAGAAAAAGTGACAAGTGACAAAAATTGGAGAAACGTCGAAATGGAAAAAGAAAAAATAAAGGAAGAGGGAGACAAGGAGAGAGGGAGAGGGAGGGAGAGGGAGAGAGAGGGGAAAAGACGTAGAGGGAGAAAGAATAAGATAAAGCTGAAGGAAAGGGAGAGGGAGAGGGAGAGGGAAAGAGGAGAGGTAAAGGGAGAGCGAGAAAGGGAAAGGGAAGAGTAAGAGAGGGAGTGGGAAAAGAGAGGGAGAGGAGGGAGAGGAGAGAGAGAGAGAGAGAGAGAGAGAGAGAGAGAGAGAGAAATAGAGGAAAAGAGAGGGAGAGAGACGGAGAGGAAAAGAGACGGAGAGAGAGGAAAAGAGACGGAGAGAGACGGAGAGGAAAAGAGAGGAAGAGAGAGGAAGAGAGAGGGAGAGAGAGGGAGGAAGGGGGGAAGAGTACACCAGCACTGTGGTATACACAGTAGTATTAACCCTCCCGAGACTACTGGCTTGCGGATGGATCCACCAGAGCAAGGCCGTGGGAGGCGGATTTTCCACTGCGGTGTCATGATTAAGGTATTCCGAAGATATGATAAGGTACCAGCTCCATGCGAATCCGAATATCGGCGCTTGCAAATGGAGTTATTGGGTTATTTCCACGTTGGATAAGTGCGCGGAAACTGATGGGATGCGAGGAGGACGGGAGGGAAGGAGGAAAAGGGACGGGATGGGAGGGAGAAAAGGGACGGGATGGGAGGAAAAGGGACGGGGGAGGAAAAGGGACGAGATGGGAGGAAAAGGGACGGGATGGGAGGAAAAGGGACGGGAGGGGAGGAAAAGGGACGGGATGGGAGGGAGGAAAAGGGACGGGGAGGGAGGAAGAGGGACGGAAGGGGAGGAGGAAAGGGGACGGGACGGGACGGGAAGGGAGGAAAAGAGACGCGAGTTGGGGAGGAAAGGGGACGGGACGGGAGGGAGGAAAGGGGACGGGACGGGAGGAGGAAAAGGGACCAGAGCGGAGGAAGGAAAAGAGACGGGAGGGGAGGAAAAAGGACGGGACGGGACGGGAGGGGAGGGGAGGGGAGGAGGAAAGGGGGCGGGACGAGAGGAAAAGGGACGGGATGGGAGGAAAAGGGACGGGAGGGGAGGAAAAGGGACGGGACGGGAAGGAAAAGGACGGGAAGGAAAGGGACGAGACGGGAAGGAAAGGGACGAGACGGGAAGGAAAAGGGACGGGACGGGACGGGGAGGAAAAGGGACGGGAGGGGAGGAAAAGGGACGGGAGGGGAGGAAAAGGGACGGGAGGGGAGGAAAAGGGACGGGAGGGGAGGAAAAGGGACGGGAGGGGAGGAAAAGGGACGGGAGGGGAGGAAAAGGGACGGGAGAAGAGCAAGAAGAAGGAAGAGGAGTAGGAAGTAAGAAAAGGTGCAGCAACAAGGAATAAGAAGAGGTGGAGAAAGAGCAAGGAAGAGGAAGAGGAAGAGGACAGGAAGAGAAGTAAGGAACAGGGAGAGGATCGGGGTGGAAGAATAAATAATAGACCAATAGAAACGAAAAAGAGGAGAGAGGAATAAAAAAGAAAAGGATAAATAGAGAGCGAGGAAGAGAGAAAGTAGAGAGCTTAAGAATTTGGAAAGATAGAGAATGTTAAAAAGAGAAAAGGAATTGGGGGAGAGGGGAAAGGAAAGAAGATATGAGAAGAGATTTTGAGAAGAGGGAAAAAAGAGAAGACGCAGATGTCTTCGATGTCTTCAAGGAACCGCATTGGGACAAGGCGGAGGATCATGGGCGAAAGAAGGGAAAAGGGAGGAAAGGAGGGAATAAGGAAAGATCTGAACAAAGTGGAGGAGGTTGGGAGGGAAAGAAGAAAGAGGAAAAGGAAGAAGGGAGAGAGAGGAGGAAGATGGGAGTGAAGGATGGATGGAAGGAAGGATGGATGGAAGGATGGATGGAGGGAAGGAGGGAAGGAGGGAGGGAGGGACGGAGGGAGAGGGAAAGAGAGAGAGGAGAGAGAGAGAGGAGGGAAAGAGAGAGAGGAGAGAGAGAAGAGAGAGAGAGGAGGGAGAGGAGGAGAGGGGATACAAGAGAGAAGGAGAGAAAGAGGGAGGAAGGGAAAGGGGAAGGAGGGAGGAAGAGCAGAGGAAGGTAGGGAGAGAGAGTTAGAAAGAGAACAAGAAAAAATAAATTTAAAAAAAAAGCGAACAAGCGCCAGAACCTTGAGTGTGTTTTTCTTCATTTGGCTCTAACATTCTTGGAGTTCCTGTGTCGAGCAGCCACGGCTCTTGTTACCGTCTTGTCCCAGCCATTGTAAGTCTACCCTCGCCAATTAATCACCGTTGTCACCATCCTTCCTCAGCGACAGTTCGAACCACCTTGACATTTTTCCCCCATTTTCCCTTCTACCTTCATTCTTGTCATCAACAAATATTCTTAACAACAATATATGTCACAGCTTTAGCATAGTTATATATTTTCACTATGAATGTAATCCTTGTTATATTTATATACATTAACTCCCCTCCATATTCTCCTCCTCCTTTTCTTATACATTATTCCTCAATCGTTCCCTCCTCCTCCCTCATGCTATTCCTCCCTCTTCCTCCTCCTCTCCCTCCTCGTCCTCCTCTTCCTCCACTACCCACCCTATTCTTTCCTTTCCTCAAAACCCAGTCGCCCTTTTCGTCTCATTAAATAAACTCCAAAGTTATCAAATTTCACAACCGCGAGCGTGACGTGTAGCCACTTTCCTGGCCTGAAGTGTGAACATAAGAGACAATTGTCCTTTTTTGATGTTCCCCATCTGATCTTCCTGACGCAAATCAGATGACCTTCACCTTTCCTTCTTCCTCCCAACACAAAATGGCTTCATTCTTTTTGAATAAGGATAACATCTATGTGTGTATGCGTGTGTGTGTGTGTGTGTGTGTGTGTGTGTGTGTGTGTGTGTGTGTGTGTGCGCACGTCTGTGTGTGTGTGTGCACACGTGTGTGTGTGTGCACACGTGTGTGTGTGTGCACGCGCGTGTATGTGCGTGTTTACGTACGCGTGTGTACGTGCACGATCATTTGTGCATATTATGTGTGCATGCTTGTGTGTGGTAATGCATGTGTATGCGCGTGTGCGTATCCGTGCGTGTGCGTGTATGTGGCATGTGTATGCGCGTGTGCGTATCCGTGCGTGTGCGTGTATGTGCACGGTATACCGGAGTAGGCGTGTATCCTTTCGAGTAAAAATATCTGAAACACAAGAAACCTGGCAAGGAAAACCACAAACCGAAAAGGACAAAAATGAAGGTGAAGAAAGGTCGACGAAGGTGGCAGACTTTCCAACTGAATTTGAAGTCATTTTTGTGTGAGCAAAACAAGTTAGTAAATTTGAAACTGGAGGATATGCAAGTAAAAATAATGTGCGAACTGAAGTTCTGCTCTGGAAGAAGAAAATTGAAGTTGAAAAAAAAAAAAATCAAAATTCAAAATGGTTGGATCGTTTCCTAAGAGTTGGATACATATCTGAATTGATAGACAAGAATAACTGACACGGGCTCGAACAAAGCCCATGGGAGTGATATTACACTCCCAATTAAAAAAGAAAAAAGAGAGAGAGAGAGAGATAGAGAGAGACGGTAATAATACAGCTAGAAATAAACCGCAGAAAGGTAGAGAATAATCCTACAAGCAATGAAGTCTGAATTTTATACATCATCAATTGGAAGTACAGTAACACAAGGGAGCGCGTTACTCCACTCACGCGCTGCTCCACTTCCATGCCGCCAATAGTCCCAACGGTCTCCCCAAGTAAGCTCCCGTGCAGTCACCCTCCCCATTATAAATATAATGAAGATAGGTAAAGCACCAGGACTAGCCACGCCGTAAGGCTCTCCCTTAGAGAACGTCAAACTCATGTGTTAACATATATGCAGTACATAATGATGATTATGAATACATGAATATAGTAATCCATGTATGTAATATGCACGTATGAATATATGCACCTGTAAATGCACGTATGAATATAAGTGCGAATGCGTGTATGACTGAAAGAACTACTCAAACGCGTTTACGAGTAAATTCGATATCCAAACGCTTCCATTGAAACATATACATAATTTCCAGGAAAAACTGAAATATCATTGACAGAGATGATCCTGCAAAGAGGAATGGGCAGCATGCGTATACCAAACTCAAGAGACCCAACTTCGATCCACAGTAACTACCACGCAATTCTTCGAGTATTTCACGGCTTCCCAACCCCTAACTGCAACAGCGAATATCTAAGTAGTAGAACAATTTCGCATTTCCGTGGTATAAGCTATGCTGGTTTGGGCAAGATTGAAGTATAGTAGAATATCATGTGAACATACACACACACGTGCACACACACATATACACCCGCTAAATATGATAACTGGAAAGTAAAAGACAGGGTCCCACGGCCGTTGCTTTCCTGTGTATAAGGAGAAGTATGCCGACAGGAGATCTTTTAGTCCATAACTAGATCGGATGCGAAAAAAATATGATGACAAAAAGTAAAAATTATAATATAAATAATAAAAAATTAAAAATAATTGAATAGGTAAAGTTTGATAATGAATAGGTAAATAGTAAATAATAAACTGACATAAATGATAATCATGCAAGTAATAATAAAGAAACAGATAAGTAATAAAAAGTGGATAACAAATATTATAAAATAAATGGTAGGCATTACAGCATCTTGCTTAGGTGTTAATCTTAAAGCTTCGAACTGAACTACATTGCACTCCTGCAGGAAATTTATTCCATTCATTAAACTACACGGTTGGTGAAGTTGTTTCTACTCACTTCCAAATTAAATTCATTTCCTGAAAGTACGAGACCATTATTTCTTGTCGGATTCTCATTCAGTGTGAAAATTTTGTCACTTTTGATGTTGTCAATTCCCTTTAGAATCTTAAAACCTGTATCAAGTCACCTCTGAGTCTATGCTTTTTTATAGAAAACAGATTCAATTAACAATTAAACACACACACACACACACACACACACACACACACACACACACACACACACACACACACACACACACACACACACACACACACACACACACACACACACACACACACACACACACACACACACACACACACACACACACACACACACACACACACACACACACACACACACACACACACACACACACACACACACACACACACACACACACACACACACAATTTACTTTCTCTTTCCCCAGCTTCCAACTTCAGGAACAATATTACAGCTATCAGAAGCGCAGAGGAACAGAGTATATTGAAGAGGGCAAGACACTGACGATCCCCTGGAGAAAAAAAAAAAAAAAACACCAGACATCGACGGCCTCCGAAGTCGTCCGCAGAAGAACCCGACCCCGAGTTCGCGCGTTCAATAACATATATTCCGCGGCACTGTTCTGCCCTCAGGCACTCACGCGCAAAAGAAACATTGGGGACCTTCACCAAAGGGTGAGGGGATATGAGAAAGAAAGTCGAACCGGATGAAAAACCGCGCCGCGTAAACTCGACTTCGACAACTTCGCCTTACGTTCTGAAGGCGCGTTAATTTGTTTTCGAAAGGAGGGTTCTGCAGGCGAAGTGGTGCGCGAACTAACTAATAGACAGAGATATCATCGATTCCTTCTTTATGGAAACTCGAGTCCCGGGCATTGTTTTTTCTCTCTCTCTCTCTTCCTCTCTCCTTCTCTCTCCTCCTCCTTTTCTCTCCTCTCTCCTGTGTCTTCTCTCTTCTCTCTCCTCCTCCTCCTCTCTCCTCCTCCTCCTCTCTCCTCCTCCTCCTCTCTCCTCCTCCTCCTCTCTCCTCCTCCTCCTCTCTCCTCCTCCTCCTCTCTCCTCCTCCTCCTCTCTCCTCCTCCTCCTCTCTCCTCTTCCTCCTCATCTTCTCTCCTCATCCTCTCTCCTCATCCTCCTCTCTCCTCATCCTCCTCTCTCCTCCTCATCCTCTCTCCCCCTCCTCCTCCTCCTCCTCCTCCTCCTCCTCCTCTCTCATCCTCATCCCCCCTCCTCTATCCTCCTCCTCCTCGTTCTGAGGTCGAGGTTCTCCCTATTATGGCCATTGCAAAAGTTAAGGAACTAAGCCACTGAGTAGAACCGTTAAAAAAAATATGAAAAAAATTACAAGACAAGGTCCTTTGTGCCCCTGTTGCTTTGAACGAGATCCTGCCCCTTCCAATGAACTCCAAGACCCTCCCTCCCTCCTCCTCCTCTTCTTCTTCCTCCTCCTCCCTCCTCTTCTTCCTCCTCCTCCTCCTCCTCCACTATCTTTTCCCTTTGCTTTACATTCACACTTTTTGGTCTTGAGGACAACTTGAGGGACACTTCAAGAAAAGTTACCTCGACCACAAGACCTTTCGGATACTAAAAGCGTCGTCTTGCACGACCCCACATTCGCCTTAAAGAACACCTTCCCTCCAGGCTACTTCCTGGACTCCAGAATTACATGAGTAAGTAGGAGAGAGGACTGGGAGAAGCGAGAGGAGAGAAGGGGAACGGGGAAAGGGGAGAGGGGAGAGAGAGACGGGGGAGAGGGGAGAGACAGGAGAGAGAGAAGAGTGAAGAGAGAGGAGAGAGGAGAGGAGAGAAGAGAGAGGAGAGGAGAAGCGAGAGGAGAGAAGGAGAAAGGGGAAGGGGGAGGTGGGAGGTGGGAGGTGGAAGAGGGAGAGGAAGACGGGAGAGAGAGAGAGAAGGGAGAAGAGAGAGGAGAGAGTATAGAAGGGACGGGAGAAAGGGGAGAAAAGGGAACAGGGGATAGAGAGGAAAGGAGAGAGAAAAGAATGAAGAAAGAGGAGAGAGAGAAGAAAGAGCAGAGAAGGGGAGAGGAGGGGAGAGGGGAAAGTGGAGGTGGGAGAGGGAAACGGGAGAGAGAGAAAGGAGAAGGGAGAAGAGAGAGGAGAGAGTGGAGAAAAGGTAACAGGATAGAGGGGAGAGAAGAGAGAAGAGAAGAGAGAAGAGAAGAGTGAAGAAAGAGGAGAGAGGAGAAGAGAGGAGAGAGAAAAGAAGAAAGTGAGAAGAATGAGGAGGGAGAGGAGAGAGAAGTGAGGAGACAGAGGTGAGAGAGGAAGGAGAGATGAGAGAGGAGAGAAAAGAAAAAGAGCAACAGCTTCGGAGAGAGAGAGAGAGAGAGAGAGAAGACAATATACTGAGTCCAAGGAAGAATAAACTAACGGGAAGACTTCGCGGTTATTGTGTCTTTGCCAACCTGGTGGTGCTCGGTTCCTATTAGACTTTGAGTTCCCCATCCTCCTTAACACGTCTCTGGGCGTTGTATATCGTAGTTCCGGTGAATGTCAGGCGATTTCGTTTAGACGCAACGTCCCGGTCTGGAAGAAAGAAAACGGGGTCTTCGTCCATAGAGACTCCGGTTCTTCCCAAGTCAATGCATGTGTTAAACAGAATCATCAGGTATTAGCGAAAACAAGTATTTTCGAGGTCACAGGAGTGAAGAGGCAAAATATTTCGTGAAGATGGTATACCCCTCCCTTTCTCTTTTTTTCTCTCCCTCTCTCTCTCTCTCTCTCTCTCTCTCTCTCTCTCCCTTCCTCTCCCTTCCTCTCCATTTATATAAAATATAAGTCATGTACTTTAATGTCATTATTCTTTTCTTGCGGAGTGAGGCCATCCGACTACATTACGGAATTAGAAAATTTGTTGTACTTTTTCCCAATGAAATCTTTGTTGACTGTGAGAGAACTCTCCTCTTAAACAAACGCCTCTGAACACATGGGGACAGATGTAAAAGGGAACATACGTCATATGGGTTTGCATGTGTGTACGTACATGTGTATGTGTGTATGTACGTGTGCGTATGAATGTTCATTTGTATACCCATATACGTGTCCATATGCATGTGTGCTTGTGCATGTATGTACGTGTGTATGTGCGTTTGCATGCACGTGTACATATACGCAAGTATGTGTGCGCGCGTGTAAATCTGCGTGCTTGTGTGCGTTTGAATGTTCGTGTGTACCCATGTACGTGTTCATATGCATGTGCGTTTGTGCATGTGAATGTACGCGTTCGCGTGTGCATGCATGCGTGTAATAACGATATTGCGTTGGTACGAAAGAGCATCCAGAAAGCCACCCAGGCATGCAATAATACCCGCCCACGGAAAAACGTCGAAGATTTTATGTCATTACTGTTCGTCTTTTTCGTCGCAGCAAATAACACGAAATCTCAGAGCAACAGAATATTTTTGAAGACCCGCAGTGTATTACCGTCACTTATTGTGTGCTGTTGAGTTCACTTCTAAGGCAGTCTGGCGTAAGACCACTTAACGAATGATTAATCTGTAAAAAGATGTGCATGTGGGTAAAAAGGTATGAAACAATGAAAATAACAATTATAATGATGAACATGGTGATGTTTACGACGAAGACCACAACAGACCACATCGAATAAGATAACGATAATGAAGACAGTTATGATAAAGATGACCCAGTCTCTGGCAATGATAATGATAATGTTAAATTACTAAACAACAATTACGACATAGGTAGGCCGACTCCAAAGAAATTGAATTATCCTCACCATGCAAAATGCCCAGTGTCCTTCTGGCTTCAGATTTCATGTCGAATTGAAGAAATGAATTATTTGACTAATGCACTCGAGTTGTTTCTGGTGACAAGTAACAAGAACATAAATGTCAAGATCATGTCTTTAAATCAAAATCCCTTTTGAATTCCCCCCAACACTAAACGACAACCGTTCTTGCATATTCTTGCTGACGTGTTAAATGTGGAATGGGTGAAGAGTGGACACTTAGTTGGCCATCTCTGTATGTATGTATGTATTATGTATGTGTGTATATGTATATGTATGTAATTATTTGTATGTATATATTATGTATGTGTACAGTATGTATGTATGTATGTATGTATGCATGTATGTGTGTTTGTATGTATGTGTGTATGTATGTATGTATGTGTGTATGTATGTACGTATTATGTATGTGTATGTGTGTTTGTATGCATGTATGTATGTGTGTTTGTATGTATGCATGCATGCATGCATGCATGTGTGTTTGTATGTATATATATGTGTGTGTGTGTGTGTGTGTGTGTGTGTGTGTGTGTGTGTGTGTGTGTGTGTGTGTGTGTGTGTGTGTGTGTGTGTGTGTGTGTGTGTGTGTGTGTGTGTGTATGCGTGCGTGTATGTATACGACTTATTCATAAACCCAATGGTTTACTGTCGACATATCATAATTTACAATTTTCATTCAATAAACTCCGAGAAAGACGCCAAGTTTAGCGTACGGGAAAGATATAATGGTTTCGAACGTAAAATTAGAAGACTTTCCCCAGTTTCGGATAAGTTTCGTATCACGTCCAGGACACTAATTGACAGCCGACGCCGAAGGGTCACGACACGTGTGTGACGTAATCAACTTTTCGCCAAAAAGTCGAGGCTTCCGTTGGCGATGTCCAACCTTTTCCGTCTGCAAATGACGATGTTTTGAGGGAGATCAAAGCCGTTTGGAAAACAGAGTATATAGATTTCCATTTCTGCACCCACACCCACCCACACCCACACACACACACATACACACACACAATTTGTATATATATATTATATATATATATATTATATATATATATATTATATATATATATATATGTGTGTGTGTGTGTGTGTGTGTGTGTGTGTGTGTGTGTGTGTGTGTGTGTGTGTGTGTGTGTGTGTGTGTGTGTGTGTGTGCGCGCATGTGTGCACGCGCGTGTGTGTGAACAAAAAATAAGGAATTCCATATACTTTATTAGTTTTCCAAACTGCTTTGATCCTCTTCAAAACATCACACTTTGCAGACGGAAATGGTCAAAAGAAAAAAAAAAAGAAAAAGAAGAAGTGTATGGAGTGGGATAACAACAGGACCAATAAACAACAACAGTGAAACTCATCAATCTTCCTCTAAATAACTGACGACGGGTTCTCAAGAAGAAATATGGCCGGGAAGTCTTCCTTAACGAGTTAATTCTTCAGCTCATTCTTCGGACTAGTAACCACTTCATCCCGACTACAAGAAATATGTCGCCTCATTCAGCTATGACAAGGAGGACTTCCCACGTCCAATTATTACTCGAAGACGAATACAAAATGCACATCGGATATGCAGTAATGGTTCACAATAGCACACCCGCTGGGAAGGAAAACAGCCATATCTTTTCTCTTTCGTTTAATGCTCACAGGTAACACATGTGTAATTCTTATTATCAGGTTCGTTACAGACAATATCCAAGTCTTTTGAGAACAATTGAAGGGTAGATAATATATTCTTTCTCTTTATTTCTTTTACCTTATCCTTTATCATGGAGAGATATTATTGAATTCCTTCAATACAATAAAGCAGTTTACGTATTTGGCTGGCTGAGCGGGTTAGGGCGTCGTTACTTGCGGCGAAGGTCGAGGGGATGGTGGTTCGAATCCTGCCACCGGCGAAGTTGAACCAAGGGCATGGTTCATTAAATTCCACGCTACAAAGTCCTCTGTAAGGGGCACCGTCCTAACCTTTCGATGGGAGAAGTTTGTGACGTTAAACCATATCACGTAATTGGTTCTTTATATACCAAGGACTTTATTCAGCTTAAGATAGGATCACGTTCTGAAGATGTTGAGGTAAGATGAACATACCATTTACTACGATGACTCTATAGACTTTATTCTAGTTAACGCCACACGATTTCATTCAGTTACGACCCACACTCCTTGTCATGTACTTTAGACAAAATTTATAAAACAATTAGATTTTGTGTTATGAGGGAATTAAAGACATTAAGAGAAATAATGACATTCCAGGCGTGTTTAGGCTCCAACCCTCCTCTCTCTCTTTCGCTCTCTCTCTTTCGCTCTCTCTCTCTCTTCCTCTCTCTCCCTCTCTCTCTCTCTCCCTCCCTCCCTCTCTCTCCCTCCCTCTCTCTCCCTCCCTCCCTCTCTCTCCCTCCCTCCCTCTCTCTCCCTCCCTCCCTCTCTCTCCCTCCCTCCCTCTCTCTCCCTCCCTCTCTCTCCCTCCCTCCCTTTCCCCTTCTCTCTTTTCTCTCTCTTTTTCTCTTTTTCTCTCTTTTCTTTGCAAATATAATTTTAAAAGAAAACATGGGGCTCAGCTCCCATTGATACCCAATGATTAAATTCAGGACTTTCAGAAAACCCAAAATCGAAGAAGACCGTCTCCGCCAATGTTAAATTCGGAAAGAAATCCACGAGTCCCCCAAAGTTTGGAAAAACAGAAGAGGAGGAAAGTAGAAGGCACTCAATATCCTCCCCCCCCCCAAAAAAAATGGAAATTCGAGTAAGAAGAAAAAAACAAATACAGCGGTGCCTTGCGAGGGCGTGTGTATACAACAGTCAAATGCCAAGGATATTAACCCTCTTGGCACACGCCAGAGCTCTTGACCTTTTAGACTTCGGTCCTTGACATTTGGCGCCGAGAGAGAGAGCGCGAAGGCACTTGGCGGATGCCACCTCACCTCGCGAAGTGCTCGAACGATTTGCGCTTCGCTTGAGCTCCCCGAAGTCTTCCGAAAGGCGAAGAAGAAGAACTTCAATTTGGCTTCCGAGTTCCAATTTGGCTTCAGAGCTCCAATTTGGGCTTTTTGAGTTCCGGTTTGGCTTTTTTGAGCCCCCAGGCTTTTGTCTTCAACACCTGTTCCCTGTGTGTCCTCAGAAGCAATACTTAGCTATCGACTTCTAGCTTTGCATCGTAATAATCGACAGCAGGAGAACTGCATACTGTGAAATGGGGCTCATCTGATACGAGACACTTAGCTTCATACCATGAGCACCTGGAACCAATATTTGCAATGTCTTCTTGCCAGCTGATGCATGAAAAAAGAATAAGCGCACATTCACACGTGCGTACACATGCGTACACGTGTGTGTACGCGTGTACGTGTGAATATACGTTCATGCGTGTGCACATAAGAATGAAACGAGTGTTATCGATTAACTACTGAAGGAGGCGAAGAAGGAAGGACACTCATCTCTTAGTCTTTTTCAAAGAACTCTTGCAAAAGGGGTAAGGAACTTACGCTTGGAGACGCTTAGCTAGGGTCAAATCTCTGTCATGTCTACTCGGATAGCCAGTTCAACATAGGAAGTTACGAGATCTCAAAGCTCGACGTTTTATGAAGTCAAGTCTTTCAGTATTTCGAGAAAAAAAAAATCACCGAAAGGTGTTCTTCGTTCCTTCTCCGTCCGTTCAGAAACAAAGACAAGTCTTCCGAGGGTTAGTTAACCAATTAACCTTTGACTCGACTTTCACGAAGTGGAAATCCCACACCCTCGAGAGTGTCTGGCAATGGTCTTCAGGATCTCCCACAGAACTCTTCGAGAAGAACCTCTGGAATGATGTCTGTGTTTTATCAGCATGGGATCGATTCCATGTCACCGGCTGACAATTGAAGGGAGAGGAGATCAGTCGCCGGTTCTTCTGAGTGTATTTTTGTTAAATCCAGTTTTAGAGACATAGCGAAGATCCGGGGTCGATCCCCAATAGCCAAAGGGACACGCTTGTCTCGGCTACGAGTCAGAACAAACTAGGTGATAGTAAAGTTTCGGCGGAAGCTATGCCTCTACTGCTTAACATTATTTATTCATTAACCAATTCATCTGTTTATCTATTCAATTCTCTATCTATAATATCAATTTATCTATTTATTCACTTATGAATTAATTTATCTACCTATTTTCTTATCTATTTATCTGTTCTCATTTATCTATTTACTCATTTATTCATTAATTCATCTATGTTGACAAACTGAAATTTGACAGTCTGTCAGAGGGTGGAGTGTCACATGATACGTGATATTCCTTCAGTGACTTACATGACATAATGACCCCAAAGACCTTGCGTGATGTCATGCGTGACTTAGCGTGACATATCTTCAGTGAAAGCGTGACTGTATGTGTTCAAGCAATATATAGTTATGAATTCACACGCGTTAAACATCTTTATAGAATACACGTGAATTGAGTCTACTAATTTAACATTTACTAAAAAAAAGGTAATAGAGGTAAAGAAAATTATTATAAAGAAATAAATTAAAAGTAAAATATGATACAAATACAAAATAATTATGCACGTGGAGTGCATATAGATATTTCAATAAAACTAAATATATAAATAAATTAATAAAAAAGAAAATAATAATGAAGTAACAAATTAAACGTAAGATATGATACAAATACAAAATAATTATGCACGTGGAGTGCATATAGATATTATTACTAAAACTAAATAAATATACAAATAAATCAATAAAGATAAATAAAATAAAGATAGAATAATAGTAAAGAAATAAAGAAATAAAATCAATAAAAATAATATAATAAAGAAATAAATTAAAAGTAAAATATGATAATACAAAATATTAAAGCACGTGGAGCGCAAAGAGATATTTTACCAAACCTAAATAAACATACAAATAAATCAATAAAACTAATTAAACGAAAAAAAAATACGAGTATAAAATAACACAAATTACAATAAAAACAAAATTTAACGTTTTTATGCACTCCGCATGCATTAACTTCTTTACTACAAATTTCACGCGTTCTAATTCCATGACAGACTTCAAGTAATCTAACGTCTTCACGGTATTGAGGTTCCTTTCATGTCTTCCCCGCCTCGGTATATTGTTTGAGAACAACAAAAGTCGACCGCGGGTTCTGTCTGACGTCAACACGAATTGTAGATTTGTATACAATTTTGTGTCCGTGGGTCCGTTTACCAAGGTTTAAGAGGACATCTTTCAGGAAACAAAGGAGAATGATTAACTAACTGTTCGACTGATAAGTTACTTATAAAATATCATTGCTTACCCAGTTGTGCATATTTGACTTTTTTCATGCTATTTTATTTTTTTATGGTGTTCTTATTTCTTCTACAAACAATATTGTCAATTTGTTTCAGTCCACTGCTTCTGACCCAGGGCAGTGGACAGGGTGCAGGGATGACCCGTCATCTAGGAGGTGCTAAGATGGGAGGGAGGGTGGAGGGGTGTGGAGTGTTTTCGGGGATGAAATGGGTGGGAATGTTTTTGTGCCTTGTCCTTTTTGGCTACCCCCCTGGTAAGGGGGAAAAAAAGCCTTGGTATATGTATGATGTATGTATGTTTCAGTTCTGAGGAATCAAGAAAATAAATCATCAAGGCAGAACGCTTCATTTTCTTTTATCGTTCTTATAACAAGATAGGGGTGCGCGACTGCTTTGAGATGTAAAGTACGTGGCTGATAATTTTAATCGAGCCTACCACGTCGCCAGGTGATTTTATTCACACGATACCATCTCCTACTGTCAAAGCGTCGATGATTTAATTTAATTTTCAATTCTAATTTTCACCTCACAGTTAGGATCAACTTTTTCAAATTCGCTTGAATATTCCAGTTCCACTTTTTTTGGGCCTCATTAGCTTGTCTTCCTGTTCTCCCTCGTTATATATATTTTTTTCGAATTCTTTTTGATTATTTAATTCCTTCTTTGAATACTTTCGACCTTTCTCCCTCTTCACTTACCTTCTTACATTCCTCCCTTCCTTTGTGTAAAAGTGTGTGCGTGCGTATGTCCGTGTGCGTGTGTGTGTTCGCGTGTGAGGCTGTATTTATGCGTGCGTATGCACGAATTTATACACGTGTTTATGCGTGTATCTGTGCTAATGTGCTTGTGTGCGTGTGTGCGTTTGTGAGTTTGCGTGCGTTTGTGCGTGTGTGAATTTGTGCGTGCGTACGTGTGTGTGCAGTTCTCCTCATTCTCGTTCCTCTTCTCAATACCTTTATCCGTCCTCCTTTGTTCTTTATCATCTACCTACCTGATCTCCTCCTCTTCCTCTTCCTCCTCCTCCTCTTCCTCTTCTTCTTCCTCCTCCTCTTCCTCCTCCTCCTCTTCCTCCTCCTCCTCTTCCTCCTCCTCCTCTTCCTCCTCCTCCTCCACTTCCTCCTCCTCCTCCACTTCCTCTTCTTTCTTCTCCTCCCTCCCTCCCTTCCTCGCCCTTCAGCCATTCCCTTTTCTTTCTTTTTATTTTTCTCACTGTTCTTCTGTTCTCCCCTTCCTTTTCTCTTTCCATCCTTCCATTTTCTTTGTTTAGTATTGAAAAACGTGACTGCCTTGTAGCCGGTTTCTTTCACCACCTCCTACTACTCCTCCTCCTCCTCCTATCTCCTTCTACCTCCTCCTCCTCCTCCTCCTACCTCCTTCTATCTCCTCCTCCGCCTTTTTTTCCTCCGTCCCTATTTGCTCCATCCCTATTTCCTCCATCTACTCCTGCTCCTTTTCCTCCACCTCCTCCACCTCTTCCTACTCCTCCACCTCTTCCTACTCCTCCACCTCTTCCTACTCCTCCACCTCTTCCTACTCCTCCACCTCTTCCTACTCCTCCACAACATCCTCGTCCTCCACCACCATCTCCTCTTCCACCTCCTCCTCCACCTCAACCTCCTCCACCTCAACCTCCTCCACCTCAACCTCCTCCTCCTCAACCTCCTCCTCCTCAACCTCCTCCTCCTCCTCCTCTTCTTACTTTTTTCATTGCATATTTTATAAATTTTTCTTAATCACTCTTCCCCTCTTGAAGCCTGCTTCACGCTTTCTCGCAGCTAACTACCCTCCTCCTCCTCTTCATCTTCCTCCTCCTCCACTTCCTCCTCTTCGTCTTCCTCCTCCTCCTCCTCCTCTTCCTCCTCCAGCTGCTGCTCCTCCTCCTCAACCTCCTGTTGCTTTTCCTCATCTTTCTCTTCCTCCGCCTCCTCCTCCCTCACCTTCTTCCTTTCATTCTTTGAAAGATTACATTATAATATTTTACACAGAATGAGGAATTTCTCTTAACATGAACGACGTGTGTGTTTTCCGTAAGTGAAGCGAGTTTGATCAAAATATTTCGTTCTTTAAATTTTTTTTTTATCAAAATACTTCGTTCATTTTTTTTTTTTTTTCGTCAAGTTTGTCAAGTATCTCAAGAGGAGTTCGCTTAACTTGAACAAGTTTACGTGCCTCACCATACAACATTAAACATCTTTTATTCCTCAAAATGGCCTCATTTTTTTTATCCGCTAATGACGCAATCGTAAGCATACTAGCCTTGCATTCCCTTGATTATGGGTTCGTATCCTGCACTTTTCTCAGATTCTCAGTAGTGATTCCTACCTACCCTAACGGTTCAAGGGCATAATACGGCAACGGTGACGGCTTCGGCCGCAGCTACTCAGCGCCTCCTGGCGTATGCTCCTCAACTTCTCCGTTTTTTTATGAAGCACTGTTCTTCAAGACGAAGACCGAAATTTTCGTCTCGAGATTAAACAAAATTCCCGGATCTTTCCCGGAACAAGGTCAAATTTCTTTTAACCAAAGTTTTAATGAAAATGTTTCAAGAACAATGGAGGCAAATGCACACGCCAGCAAATGCCCAAGCGTTGACAGTCTTGTGTGACATTGAGAAGTACCTTCTCTTTCATAGTCACCGAGGAGGAGGAGGAAGAGGAGGAGGAGAGGAGAAATAGAAGAGGAAGGAGAAGTAGAAGAGGAAGGAGAAGAGGAAGAAGTAGAAGAGGAAGGCGAAGTAGAAGAGGAACGAGAAGAGGAAGGAGTAGAAGAGGAAGGCGAAGTAGAAGAGGAAGGCGAAGTAGAAGAGGAAGGAGAAGTAGAAAAGGAATGAGAATTAGAGGAGGAAGGAGAAGTAGAAGAGGAAGGAGAAGCAGAAGAGGAAGGAGAAGAGGAAGAAGTAGAAGAGGAAAGAGAAGTAGAAGAGGAAAGAGAAGTAGAAGAGGAAGAAGTAGAAGAGGAAGAAGTACAAGAGGAAGGAGAAGCAGAAGAGGAAGGATAAAAGGAAGAAGTAGAAGAGGAAAGAGAAATACAAGAGGAAAGAGAAGTACAAGAGGAAGAAGTAGAAGAGGAAGGAGAAGCGGAAGGAGAAGAGGAAGAAGTAGAAGAGGAAGGAGAAGAGGAAGGAGAAGAGGAAGGAGAAGAGGAAGGAGAGGGTAGAAGAGGAAGGGGAAGTACAAGAGGAAGGGGAAGAGGAAGGAAAAGTAGAAGAGGAAGGAAAAGTAGAAGAGGAAGGAAAAGTAGAAGAGGAAGGAAAAGTAGAAGAAGAAGGAGATGTAGAAGAGGAAGGAGATGTAGAAGAGGAAGGAGATGTAGAAGAGGAAGAAGTAGAAGAGGAAGTACAAGAGGAAATAGAAGAGGAAGGAGAAGTAGAAGAGGAAGGAGTAGAAGAAAAAGGAGTAGAAGAGGAAGAAATAGAAGAAATATGGAAGAAAAAAAAAGAAAAAAGAGAAAAAATAGAAAAAGGACAAAAATAGAAAAAGATGGAGAAAAGAAGGAAGAGGAAGAAGAACAAATAGAAATAGAGGGAGAAAAAGATAAAAAAAATGAAATAAAGGAGAAAAAGAAGATGGAGAAAAAAAAGTAGGAGAACAAGAAGAAAGAGGAAGAAGAAAGAGGAAGAGGAAGAAGAACAAGGCGAAAAAGAGGGAGAAAAAGAGGGAGAAAAAGAGAGAAAAAGGAGAAAAAAGAAATAAAGGAGAAAAAGAAGATGGGAAAAAAAAGTAGGAGAAGAATGAGAACAAGAAGAGGAAGAGGAAGAAGAACAAGGAGAAAAAGGAGAAAAAGAGGAAGAAAAAAGATGAAAAAATA
>NC_134808.1:44065892-44105892 GCF_046742065.1 Oratosquilla oratoria
ACGTATATATAATATATATATACGTATATATATATACATATATATATATATATATATATAGTATATATATAATATATATATATATACGTATATATATATATATATGCAAAATAACCACAGGAGAAGGGAAACTTGTAGGCAATAAGTACTTTCGGACATTACATCTTCAGACTAAATGAAAGAGATCCAGAATTGTGTTTAAATGTAAGTATCAGGTAGCAACCGTAGGGGGGAGTGGGGAGACAATACAATGCAGGTGGTCCCCCTCCCCCTACGGTTGCTACCTGATAATTACATTTAAACACAACTCTGTATCTCTTTCATTTAGTCTGAAGATGTAATATACGAAAGTACTTACTGTCTACAAGTTTCCTCTCTCCTGTGGTTATTTTGCATTTTCGTATCACGATGATGTGATTGCTTGCATATGTATTATATGTATATATGTATATATTATATATATATATCTCTGGCTATATATATATATATTTATGTATATATATATATGAAGTGGATGGGAAGGGGAAAGACTGGAGTGTTATTCCGAGTTCTATTCTTGACTAGTTTCACTAAGATTTTTCAAAAGTTTGTAGCGAAACCAATCAAGAATGAAACTCAGAATAATACTCCAGTCTTTCATCTTCCCACTCACTTCAACTTGTCAGAATGTCTCAACATATTATATATATATATATATATATATATATATATTTTTTTTTTTTTTTTTTTTTTTTTTTTTTTTTTTTGTAAGACTCTTCAACAAGATCTAGCTTTTGTCCTTCACCTTTTCCTACCTTCTTTTCTTAATCAGACTTTTATTCCTTGTATACGCCTCTTCTTCCTCTCACTTTTTACCTCTTCCCTTTTCAGACTCTCTGAATATGATTTGATGCTATGTGTCAGCGAAGGAAAGGATTTAGAATTGCATGGGGAGCAAATGGGAACAGCCAGTGGGGGAGTGGACACAGCAAGATGGGGAGTGTGAGACTGCGAGTCTGAGAGTAAGAGTGTGAGAGTGAGTGTGAGAGCGTGAGAGTGTGAGTGTGAGAGTGTGAAAGTGCGAGTGTGAGAGTGTGTGAGTGTGAAAGTGTGAGTGTGAAAGTGTGAGTGTGAAAGTGTGAGTGTGAAAGTGTGAAAGTGTGAATGTAAAAGTATGAATGTAAAAATGTGAATGTGAAAGTGTGAGTGTGTGAGAGAATCTGAGTGTGAGAGTGTGAATGTGAGAGAATCTGAGTGTGAGAGTGTGAATGTGAGAATTTGAGTGTGAGAATGTATGTGGAAGTATTAGTGTAAAAGTGTGAGAGTGCAAGTGAGAGTGCAAACGAGTGTGAGAGTAAACGAGTGTGAGAATAAGCGAGCGTGAGAATGAACGAGCGTGAGAGTGAACGAGCGTGAGAATGAACGACTGTGAGAATGAACGAGTATGAGATTCAACGAGACTGAGAATGTAAGCCTGTGAGAATGTGAGACCGTGAGAATACGAGACTGTGAGAATGCGAGTGAGATTGTGAGTGCCAGAGAGTGAGAGTGTGAGAGTGTGACACTAAGGGATGACTGTGGTCAGAACAGATGCAAATCCAATAGAAGAATCATGACCTGAACCTCAATGGAGAAACACATGGAAGCACAGGCACGTACAATACACCGACGGAATACACAGGACGAGGTGACCAGCAGCATATGAAAACCAGAAAAATACCAAAATAAATAGATAGTGATGAATGAATGAATGAATGAATAGATAAATACATAGATATACGAGTAAATAAATGTATAAATCAATATAATCAAATTAACAGGTGAATGAGGCGTTTGACAATCGGAAAAATATGATAAGATACAAATTAAAAGTAGTAAATAAATAGATAAATAAATAAATTATATATATATATATATATATATGTATATATATATAAACAAGTCGCGAGGGCTTTGGTTTTCATATGCTTCAAAAATATATTGTTGAAATTAGAATTAAGTTTACGTTAATTGCCTGAAGTAGTTCCCGATTTAACGAGGGCATACTATCAAATGGATTCCTACCTGCGTATAATAGAGATCAAGCAATACGATCCTTCTCATCCATTAATATACGTTAGCGACGGAGTGGATATGGAGAGGGGGGGGTGCCGTATAAAAGAAGCGGCCCTGCTGTGGATGTGCTGTGCCTCGCTGCATTGCTTCTGACCCAGGAAGTGGGCGGGAGACAGGAACGACCTTTCATCCAAGAGGAGCTAATAAAGGTAGTGGATGGGAGTGGTATGGGTGGGAGTGGTATGGGTGGGAGTGGTATGGGTGGGAGTGGTATGGGTGGGAGTGGTATGGGTGGGAGTGGTGCGGATGGGAGTAGTGTGGATGGGAGTAGTATGGATGGGAGTGGTATGGGTGGGAGTGGTATGGGTGGGAGTGGTATGGGTGGGAGTGGTATGGGTGGGTTGGTATGGGTGGGGTGGTATGGGTGGGAATGGTATAGTTGGGAGTGGTATGGGTGATTGTGGTATGGGGGTGAGAGCGGTATGGGGGTGGGGGTGGGGGTGGTATGGGGGTGGGAGTGATATGGGTGTGGGAGTGGTATGGGGTGTGGGAGTGATATGGGGGGGTGGAAGTGGTATGGGGGTGGGAGTGGTATGGGGGGGTGGAAATAGTATGGGGGGGTGGAAATGGTATGGGGGTGGGATTGGTATGGGGGTGGGAGTGGTATGGGGGTGGAAGTGGTATGGGGGTGGAAGTGGTATGGGGGTGGGGGTGGTATGGGTGGGAGTGGTATGGGTGGGAGTGGTATGGGTGGGAGTGGTATGGGTGGGAGTGGTATGGGTGGGAGTGGTATGGGTGAGAGTGGTATGGGTGAGAGTGGTATGGGTGAGAGTGGTATGGGTGAGAGTGGTATGGGTGAGAGTGGTATGGGTGAGAGTGGTATGGGTGAGAGTGGTATGGGTGAGAGTGGTATGGGTGGGAGTGGTATGTATGAGAGTGGATGCGTGCCTTTGACTTGGCTACCCTCCCTTATTAAAGGGGAAAGAAACAATTACATTAATGTATGAGCAAAGCGGTAGTGATGTGCTGTACAATACAATTTAGTACAAAACAACAAAGAAATAAACAGAAACAGATGATCCATATTGTGGTTTTTAAGATGATTAAGTGAATTAATCGATGACAGCTCAATAGCCGCGTAAAATATGAATTTGTGCATGCTTGCGTATGTGTACTCCTATGTTTCTTAGTGCGCATATTATATATATGTATAAACATACATATATATATATGTGTGTGTGTGTGTGTGTGTGTGTGTGTGTGTGTGTGTGTGTGTGTGTGTGTGTGTGTGTGTGTGTGTGTGTGTGTGTGCGTGCATGTGTGTATGTTTCACCTCGATCTTGGATCATGTGTTGGACTCGTGATCGACAATTACTTCCCTTCCAGAGGAATGTACAAAGTTCATATTTGCCCCGATCTATGGGTTATGTTGTGACCTTACACGCGCACACACAACCAACTCCCCGCCCACGAGAGTTGGAGTATCGACTCGGAGCGCAGCAATATTGAAATTTTTCAGCCCTGGGCAGTACACTAACTCGGATAGCTGAATTAGCGGCGAGAACGGTACCTCTGTGCCATCGAGCCTGTGTGTGTGATTCACCATGGTCTTGGATCATGTGTTGGACTCGTGATCGACAGCTATTTCCCTCCAGGAAGATAGCTCATATATGACCGATCTATGGGTAATGATGTGACCTTACACACACACACACATACACTCACACGCGTACACATGCAAACACACACACACACACACACACACACACACACACAACTCCCCGCCCACGAAAGTTGGAGTAACGACTCGCAGCGCAGCGATACTGTGTGTGTGTGTGTGTGTGTGTGTGTGTGTGTGTGTGTGTGTGTGTGTGTGTGTGTGTGTGTGTGTGTGTGTGTGTGTGTGTGTGTGTGTGTGTGTGTGTGTACTCGCGCACGTGCGTGCGTCTGTGTGTAATAGCAAGTCCTTTAGAAATCTATAACCTTGATCTGTGTTAAATTTGAAAACACGAACATTCTATTTTCCATTTCTTCTTCCAACTAACTTCCAAACGCCCACCTACATCCCTGGTAAATAAATATGCATAACCATAAGTAACACACCAGAACTTTGTGCATTTCACTCGAAGAAGAACAGCAACAAGCACCGAAACTTATGCATGAACAACAGAAGTTCATAAGCGCGACGATATATGCATGATAAAGACAGCAACAAATAGACCGGAAGGGAACAAATAATGTGGATCGTATAGCCAGAGGGTATAATACAGTGTTACTTTACAGGACCATAAACTGCCCTCAGGATAAATTGATTGTAACCGACGGAGCATTTGTTAAGTCTAATATACGCAGACAAATAGTTTGACCAGAGGCGTGTGTATATACAAACGACATCAACATTGAAGAAATCATCGACCTATACCAACACGCAATATACTCGTAAGCGTTGTCCACAATCAACCTCTCCCTTTCTCATGGTGATATCATATTTATATTTCTTTGCTTTGACTAAGAACAATATATTTCTTTTCAATCCAAGGGACGAGATGGGGTCTCGACTGATTAATAACTCGTTCATTGCCATGTCCCCCAATCAACACATAAGCCTCACTAATGCAACTTCATAGGAAAACCTGGTTTCATTCATCTCAACCCTATCCTATCCTACCCAACCCTGCTTTACCCAACCCTGCCCTACCAAACCATAATTTACCCAACCATGCCCTACCAAACCATGCCCTACCCTTCTCTGCTCAACCCTACCCTACCAAATCTTTACTCAACCCAATCAAAATCCTTCCCCAACCCAATCAAAGACTTACCCAACTCAGCCAAAGACTTACCCAACCCATTCAGTGCTTTTATCCAACCCAACCAAAGCTTTACCCATCCCAACCAATGCCTTACCAAACCAAGTCGTTCCCCAACCCAACCAAAACCTTCCCCAACCCAACCAAAGCCTTACCCAACTCAACCAAATCCTTACCTAACCCTACCAAAGCCTTACCCAACCCAACCAAATCCTTACCCAACCCAACCAAAACTTTACCCAACCCAAGCAAAAATTTACCCAACCAAATCAAAAACTTACCCAACCCAACCAAAAATTTACCCAACCCAAGCAAAGCCTTATCCAACCCAACCAAAGCCTTACCCAACCCAACCAAAGCCTTACCGAACCAACCAAAACTTTACCCAACCCAACCAAACCCTTACCCAACCCAACCAAATCCTTACTCATACCAACCTAAGCCCTTATCCTGGGGTTTTCCTGGAACGTATAACTTCCCAAGATGCTTTCTAAACTTCTTATCGCTGCCAGGGTTAAGCCACGAGACACAGGGCTGTCACGTACATATATTATGTTTCTTCCTTTCAAATGCATTAGAGTTTCCGACCACCTACTATAATACTAGCGGCTTTAGTTATTCCTGAAAAAAAATATTAGAGTATATTAAAAAAAAACACGCAATTTCCTTTGGTTTTATTATCTTATTCGTTTGTTTATCCATGTTAAGGTGTTTTTCATTTATTATTTTATAAGAAAAATTCTTGAAAAAAAAAAATGATCAGAATATGTTGTTAAACAAAATTTCCTCTGGTTTTATTATTTTATTCGTTTGTTTATCTATGTTAAGGTATTTTTCATTCAAGTTATTTTTATAAATAAGATAATATAAAATGGTTCTTACTGAACGAGGTACATCCTTAAAGCTTAATCATGTTTAAGAGTTACAAATGCGGAAACATATTTATCGAATCTGATATTTTATAACGTAATGATTTCCAGTTGCCGCCAGCCAGACGCAGCGCATGCATCAGGTTCATATTCAGCCAACGGTACCCGAGAATAAACTCACAGAAAACGGAAGGCGTAAATACGAATACAGGACAATACACTCAGCATTCGTCCAAAAAAAAAAAACATAAAACAAAATAAAATCAAACGAAATAAAATAAAAAGACGGCAACAAAAGCTGCAACAATTCTGAAAAGCCAACCCAGAAGCGATTGAATTTGGCACGTTCGAAGTTTTGATATTAAGCAAACGTATATGTACACACTACAGAGTGTACCCATTTTTTCTTAACCTACTTTCTTTTATTTTTTTTTTCTCTCCCTTCTCGTTATGGGTCTGAGGCCCCCCTGCTAGTTCTATCATATCCCTCAATTGTATTACCAGTCTATATAAGCATTATGATCAGATACATTAAATCTGTAAAATTACCTTTTATGATTAGATACATTAAATCTGTAAAATTACCTTTTATATTTTATCTTCTCTTTTTCCTCAGCTCTCGTTATGGATCTGACGACCTCCCTGCTAGTTCTATCAAATTTCCCAATTGTATTATCAATCTATATAAGCATTATGATCAAATACATTAAATCTGTAAAATTACTAGGTAAAAAAAATCCAAAAACATGTTGCTTGTAAAAATGAAATCAACCAATAGTCCAACAACGTAACACAACTACAGAGATACAACAGCTAAACCTATAGTGCTGAGGACAGCATTGTACTCAGAATTCCCCCAAAAACTTGACCACGAGATGAAAAAAAAAAAATCGCAACACAAACAGCAATTGTATTGACAACGACAACGCAAACGACGACGGCGACGACAACGACAGCAGCAACGGAAACAAGAACTGCAATATAGCACTGAGCAGAACCGATGGCGACAAAGCGAGAAAACAATTGATAGAAATTGCAGTCTGCGGCACTCTGCCCCAGTTGCTGGAGCCTCAGAAAATGCACCACAACACTTGTGTTCCACATGATTCAAGTTTACATTAAAGTACTTCGAGATTCAATAACCCCTTTCTAATCGAGGGACTGCAGCGAAGACGAAGAAATCATGTCGTTTGACAGAATAAGAGCTAAAAGTGCTACTGGACACAAAGAACGAAATTAAGATCACTCATTGTTCCCTTGGATAGAGAAGGACGCTATGGAGATGAATAGAATAGCATGGCGTTAACCAGAATGAAATACAAAATGCCACCCGTTACGTATGGAATGAATAGAAATAGGCTAGCACCAACTTGGCTAAAGACTGTAACAAAAGGATCACTTACTGACCATAACAAATCTGAGACTCTTTACCATTGTTTCGGCTGCCGCCAGACGATTTTATTCGGCTTAAGAGTAATGACTACAGAAAAAGAACTTTGTATCCTGATATCATAAATTCTATTAACATCACAAGACTTTCCTTACTCTCAGACAGGACATTCCAATATCGAAAGAGCCTCGCTGCTTACACATCACTCAAGTGCTTTACTAAGCATAGGTTGAGTCAATACTAATTGTCGAAGGTCTATAGTGTTGGATGTTATTATCTATGTAATGTAACCATCGAAACCCTTCTAGTTGGATTGAGGGGTGTGTGTTCGACACATCAAGAAAGCCTCTCAGCCTTTTTAGTACGAATTGTATGATTGACAAGTATTGTATACCTGACTCTGATTGGCCCCGTTAGACATCTTGACGACGATTTTCTGAGAAGCTCTAGAACAATGGTTGGTAATCTGGGGTACGAAACCTTAAACCTGGGGGTACGAGACATGATAGCCAGTACAATGGTGCTATATATTTACAACGAGAAAGCAAAGCAAGGTTTGTATCACTAATCCTTTTCATATGTTTGCATTATATTTGTATTGGATGGGGGTACGAGACATGATAGCCAGTGCAATGGCACTGTATATTTACAACGAGAAAGCAAAGCAAGGTTTGTATCACTAATCCTTTTCATATGTTTGCATTGCATTTGTATTGGATGTGGGTACGAGACATAATAAACAGTGCAATAGTACTGTATATTTACAACGAGAAAGCAAACAAGGTTTGTATCACTAATCATTTTCATACGTTTGCATTGTATTTGTATTGGATGTGGGTACGAGACATGATAACCAGGGAAATGGTACTGTATATTTACAATGAGAAAGCAAAGCAAGGTTTGTATCACTAATCATTTTCATATTTTTGCATTGTGTTTGTATTGGATGGGGGTACGTGGAAACTTTCTGAAATATCAAAGGGTTCTAACACTGAAAAAGATAAAGAACTGCTGTTCTAAAATGATGCAATTCACTTACTATCTTGAGTCATGATACTTATCATTTACGTTCAGAGTTCTTACTTCGACTAAACAAGATCGTAAGGAAGGAAAGCTAGAAAATGTCTACCTTAGACTACATCAAGTCTTGATAGATCGAAATGATTTTGGCCTCAGTTTGGTCGTCAGCTGAAAGGAATCTTTTGTCTTTAACTTTGCAACTTGAAGCAAATCTAAAGGACACGTTACATAGCTGAATTGTTTGATGACTTTCATAATAGATTCCAAAAAATAATCTAAAACAAGATCTAATAAAATCTAAAAAGGAACAAGAACAAACAGATCAAAAATAAAATCAATAAATAAACAAACAAGTAATCAAATGAATGAATAAATGAATAAAAAAAAATATCTAAAGAAGACAATGAAAGCGAAAAGGAAAATCACGGATTGTATCCAATCTAAAGTGGCCGACAGCGCAATCCTTACGTAAACAAAGTGCATTCTATCAGTAACTGTCGACGTTGTGGTGTTCTGTAAACCCCAGCCCATACTTGTTAAGACTTGACCAAACAAAACCCAACCTAACGTAGCTTAACCTAACGTAAATTACCGGGACGTAACCTAAATCTGATATAACTTAATCTAATCTAACCTATCGTAAACCTAATCTAACCAAACCAAAGGACTCTAAAGAAAATGGGAAACGACAGTGATCACTATGTTAGCTTCATCTTTTTATTATATATACATATATATATATATATATATAGATATTATATGTATATATGTGTGTATACACACACACACACACACACACACACACACACAGAGTGAGTGAGAGTGAGAGAACGAGGAGAGAGAACGAGGAGAGAGAAGAGAGAGATAGAGATGTAGAGAGAGAGAGAACGAGAGAGAGAGAGAACGAGAGAGAGAGAGAGAGAGAACGAGAGAGAGAGAGAGAGAGAGAGAGAGAGAGAGAGAGAGAGAGAGAGAGAGAGAGAGAGAGAGAGAGAGAGAGAGAGAGAGAGAGAGAGAGAGAGAGAGAGAGAGAGAGAGAGAGCGAGAGCGAGAGCGAGAGCGAGAGAGAGAGAGAGAGCGAGAGCGAGAGCGAGAGCGAGAGCGCAATAACATCGCGATGATAAATGCAGGACGAGACAGTCCCTACCCTTCCCGAAACTACAGACGTCTGCATTACTTAAGGACCGCTGGTGGCCGAACGTCCCTATAACAGTGTGAGTGCAATAAAGGTCAACAGGGAAAAATGCCACGACCGCAACCTCGATAATATGGTCCACTTCAACAGCAGCGACTGCAGCAGCAGAGACAAAAAGCGACAAAACATTCAGTTTTGTTATTATTTGTCTGTTTACTATTATTTCCTTGATTATCATTTGTCATTATTTACCTGTCAATTTATTATTTACTATATACCTGTTTGTTTAACTTGACCTGTTTATTTTTTATTATTATATTATTATAGTTTTTATCTATTTATCATTATAATTTTTTTTTTTTTTTTGCATCCGACCTAGTTATGGACCCAAAGGTCTGTTGGCATGCTCCTCCTTTGTAATCCTTTGAGGAAGGCTGAAGACGATAAGGAAGAATGAAATGCATAAGGAGCATAAAGATGAAACAGGATAAAGATGAAGATGATGAAAACGATGACAACGTCGACGACGATGATGACAAAAACGAAGACGAAGATGGCAACGAAAACGCTGTAGTAAAGATACGGACGACACAAGAAAGAAAAATAATAGGACAGTAGACCAAACTACCAAATATAGACGGTAAAACAAAACAAAAAATAACAAAAGAGAAGAAAAGAACAACGCCGAAAAAAGACGAGCGAGACAAGAGAAACAAGACATCACAACAACGAAAACAACAACAGAGTAAAAAGTGTAGGAGTTGTAATAACTGCAGGTGATTCAAGAGGAATTCAGGGCTGAACAAAGAGACGAAGCGGACCAGATGTCCTGCCTGACGTGCCTTGTCAAGTCCCGACTGGATAGGACCCCCAAGGAGATTGCTCTGCATGAGACACGTGCACGAACACACACGCACGTACATGTACACACGCACACACACACACACACACACGCACACACACACACACACACACACACACACATACACACACTTAAATACGCAAAATACATACATACACATATATACATACACATACATACGTCTATCTGTGTTAACGAGTATATATTCGTATTTACACACCCATACACACACACATACACACACTTAAATACGCAAAATACATACATACACATATATACACACATACATGCGTTTATCTGTGTTAACGAGTACATTCGTATTTACACACCCATACACACACGTACACTCATGGAGAAGCAATAACAATGAATAACTATACAAATCATTAACTAAACAAACAAATAAATAAACGATTTAAATAAAAAGATAAAAATGTACCAACACACAACAATACAAGCCAAGACAAGCTAAACCAATCCACAAGGAACGCACGCGCAATCGCGCCCGCACACACAAAACTCCCTAATCCCCGTCGGACATTTTATCGCTGATTGAGAGATGCACAAGGCAAGGCCTGGCAAGGGAGGAGGCCCAAACTTAAAACGAAAAACTGAAGTTTCGCGGCTCGTCTCGGCCAACCAGCGTCCTTCCGAAACGTCCTTTTCGCCCACTGGTTCCGAGTCCAACACCCAAGTCTCACAACCTACCTATCCCTCTCTCTATCCCTCTCTCTATCCCTCTCTCTATCCCTCTCTCTATCCCTCTCTCTCTCTCTCTCTCTCTCTCTCTCTCTCTCTCTCTCTCTCTCTCTCTCTCTCTCTCTCTCTGTGTGTGTGTGTGTGTGTGTGTGTGTGTGTGTGTGTGTGTGTGTGTGTGTGTGTGTGTGTGTGTGTGTGTGTGTGTGTGTGTGTGTGTGTGTGTGTGTGTGTGTGTGTGTGTGTGTGTGTGTGTGTGTGTGTGTGTGTGTGTGTGTGTGTGTGTGTGTCTCCAGCTCTCTCCATCTCGCTCTCTCTCTCGCTCTCTCCATCTCGCTCTCTCTCTCTCTCTCTCTCCATCTCGCTCTCTCTCTCTCTCTCTCCATCTCGCTCTCTCTCCATCTCGCTCGCTCTCTCTCTCTCTCTCTCTCGCTCTCTCTCTTTCTCTCTCTCCCTCTTTCTTTCTTTCCCTCTCTCTTTCTCTCTTTCCCTCTCTCTTCTTCCCACTCTCTCTCCTTCACACTCTCCCTCTTTTCCTCTCTCTCTTTTCCCCTCTCTCTCCTTCCCTCTCTACTGACATTTCGTCTACTGACATTTCGTCTACTGACATTTCGTCTACTGACATTTCGTCTACTGACATTTCGTCTAGACCTTCCGTCTACTAACATTTCGTCCACCGACATTTCGTCTACTGACGTTTCATCTACTGACTTTTTCAAAGAAATACAATAAGCAGACGAAACTTCAGGAATAAACGCTTCTCTCAGTCTATATTTCCTTCGCCGCCGTGTTTAAGCAACTTATTAGTATTGTGTTATCAATATCCAGCGCTTCTATTCTTGAAGACCATCTCACACCGAAGAGGTGGAGTTACAACTGAAGAAGTTGAGGAGCCTACGCCAGGAGGCGCTGAGAAGCTGCGGCCGAAGCTGTCATCTTTGTCCTATGCGATCTGAGGACTGTTGGGGCAGGTAACTGTCACTGATGGGAATCGGAGACGAGTGCGGGATTCGAACCTACAACTAAATGAACACCAAACTAGCACGCTTCAGATCACGCCACATGCGCACGGAGTTATATATACATACATACATACATACATACATACGTACGTACATACATACATACATATACCAAAGGCTTTTTCCCCCTTACTAGGGAAGTATCCAAAATACTAAGGCATCATAAAAACCACTCCCACTCATTCAATCCCCACATACTCCACTCCCATCCACCCCCGTCCTTCCCTCTTATCTTGGCTCCTCCTGGATGACGGGTCATCCCTGCATCTCGCCCACTGCCCTGAGTCAGAAGCAGTGTCGTAAGGTTTGAGGATTGTGGCATAACAGTGGGAGAAAGACAATAGAATTTAGATTATCAGATATATTTTCTTCCAATCCTAGAAGAATTCTAGATGACACTAGGTAACAAGTGACGTCACTAGATGATTTATTCTTCTAAATATATGATCCTAGAAGACCACACAATATTCGTACCTTTCGCCAAGGGCAGGAGAACCAAAACATCAGAGAATTAGGACCAATCAGAATTCTCCTTTTATCATAGCCATATTTCTATTGGAGCATTTCTTCCCCTCTCGTACTTCTTACGGACATATCGTAGAGCCTCCCCCTTCCTCCTCCTCCTCCTCCTCCCCACTCTCACACTCCAAGAATCTCGAACTTTGCTCATAAGAGATGGTTTGGATACACAAGTCCAAGAGGCCAATCTCGAAGTCCCCATTCGAGGAGAAGGTGGGTCAGTCTTGAGGTCGTCTTTTATTCGTCCACCTCCTCCTCCACCACCACTTCCTCCACCACCACCTCCTCCTCCACCACCTCCTCGCTGAGAAGCATCATATTCTATATTTCTCTTCCCCCCTCCTCCTCCTCCTCTTTCTATTCCTCTTCCTCCTCTTTCCCCTCCTCCTCCTCCTCTTCCTCCTCCACCTCACCTCCTCCTCCATCACCACCTCCTCCCCAAGAAGTATCATATTCTATATTTCTCTTCCCTTTCTCTCCTCCCCGTCCCTCCTCCTCCTCTTCTTCCTCCTCCCTCCCCTTCTCCTTCCTTCTCCTTCTCCTCTTACTCCACCTGTCCAACTCCTCGCCGAGAAGCATCAAATTCTATATTTCTCTTCCCTTTCTCTCCTCCCCGCCCCTCCCCCTATTCCTCCTCCTCCTCCTCCTCCTCCTCCTCCACCTGTCCACCTCCTCGCCGAAAAGCATCACATTCAATATTTCTTTCCCCTACACCCCTCCTCCTCCTCCTCACTCCCCTTTCCTTCTCCTTTTCCTACTCCTACTCGTCGTCCTCCTCCTCCTCTTACTCCACCTGCTGACTACCTCCTCGCCGAGAGGCATCATATTCTATATTTCTTTCCCCTCCTCCTTCTCCTCACTCCCCTTCTCTTCTCCCTCCTCCTCTTCCTCTCTTACTCCTCTGCTTGACCACCCCCTCGCCGAGAAGCATCACATTCTATATTTCTCTCCTCCCCGACTCACCTCCTCCTCCTCCTCATACTCCTCCCCCTGACCACCACCTCGCCGAGAACCATCACATTCTATATATCTTTTCCCTCCTCCTCTTCCTCCTCCTTCTCTTCACACTTCAAACCGGGTATGTCTTGAAGCGTCTAATGTCTACAGCCGCCATTTTGTTTCCGCCATTTTGTTTCCGCGAAAAATGAGGGCAATATTGAAGCTGGTTTGTCCACTCCCACATGACAGTGATCAGC
The DNA here is from genome assembly GCF_046742065.1 of Oratosquilla oratoria. Classification (NCBI taxonomy): domain Eukaryota; kingdom Metazoa; phylum Arthropoda; class Malacostraca; order Stomatopoda; family Squillidae; genus Oratosquilla; species Oratosquilla oratoria. Next base: position 44,079,446 of record NC_134808.1, read on the forward strand.
CACCCACGACGTCCCTTTCGCTGTAAGCAGGATCCTTAGTCTGATTTCGTTAAAAAAAAAAGATAAAAAAAAAAATCCTTCCAGACGGAAACTAATTCTTATTCTCTCGTGGAGACTTGCTAATGCGAGTGTCGGTCCCACAGCTGTCATTGCAAACTTCGGCGGTTGTAAAGGAAAAAAGAAAGAATAAAAAATGTAAAGAAATTCCTCGTCGTTCTGAGCAAGAGAGACTTCTGTTCTGCTTCTGTAATGCAGACACTCGTCCGTGTTGGTTGTCTAACCCCGTCATAATGAGTAGCTCTATATATCTTAATATGACTTCCTTACGACTTACTTCTCTCTTTCTCCATCTCTTTCTCTCTCTCTCTCTCTCTCTCTCTCTCTCTCTCTCTCATATATATACATATATATACATACATATATATATACACATATATACATATATATACACATATATACACACATATATACATATATATATATATATACACACACATATATACATATATATATATATATATATACACACCCATATATATATACATACATATACATGCACATATATACATACATATACATGCACATATATACATACATATACATGCACATATATACATACATATACATGCACATATATACATACATATACATGCACATATATACATACATATACATGCACATATATACATACATATACACATATATATACATATATACACACACACATATACATATATACACATACATTATATATTATATGTATATATATTACATACATATATATATTTGTGTGTGTGTGTGTGTGTGTGTGTGTGTGTGTGTGTGTGTGTGTGTGTGTGTGTGTGTGTGTGTGTGTGTGTGTGTGTGTGTGTGTGTAACGCAAAAATATCTAGATTATGTACCGAGAGGCGTTGTTCGTTTTTATTCAAGCAAACCCAAAATGCTTCATTCAGTTACACACGACCCCAAGGGTGCAAACCTTTAATATTAAACTTTCACTCGAACAAAAACTCCCGTAAACTGGAGTTTGCCAACGAGATATTTCGAAACAAGTCGAGTGTGAATGAATTTCACAGATTGTAGTCCGCCGCTGTGGTACATTAGTCATGGCACTCGCCTCGTGACTCCAAAGGCCCGGGGTCGGCCCCAACGTCTACTGAGAGTAGATACGCGCCTTTGTGCTCCATCTACCAAGACACGTAGTAGATACGATTACCTATACTCTCCCCGTACCTCAACATACAAGGCAAGGATGCAATAGTTTGATTCAAAGGCTTGAACAAGGATGATGCAAACAGGGTCATCATATTAAAACAACAGGGCAAGACTCGAAGTAATTGATTTAAACTGGACAAATTTAGATTTAAGAAGGAAATAGGCAAGAATTGGTTTACTAATAGGTTGGTCAACGATTGGAATAGACTTAGTAACCATGTAGTAAGATCTGAAACTATCAGTTCTTTTAAGAAACTATTAGACAACTTTATGGATGGGGATGAATAGATAAATACATACACACACATCCATGCACGCACGCACACACATTATAATCATATATATATATATATATATATATATATATATATATATATATATATATATATATATATACTCATGTAAATAAATAAACAAAACCAGATTTGACGAGTGTCTGAGATTTGTTTCACAAGTTGATGCCCATCAGACAGATCGATAGGGCCGCAGCATGGCCAAACTTATGATTGGTTAGCAGTTGCAACCAATCAGGAGGCCCCGATTTTTCTTACAACGGGAACACAACGACCGAAGTTGGGGGGATTGGTTGTCGACTGCTGGGTTAAGTAGTCGTCTCCTACGAACTCCCACGGAGACGGCCTCGGAGAACCTCGATCCGGACAACATAAGAACATAAGAAAATGAGAATGAAGGAGGCTCCAAGAGACCATAAGGCCTCCACTAGTCTGTTCCATGGGCTTACACTAGGCAGTTCCATAAGGCCTATACTAGGCAGTTCCATGACAACATCGTTCCGAGTTATGGCGATGGTCCATAGTGTCACATTGCTCCTGGATATATATGCTGGGGCAAGTGGCCATCACCTATGTCCATAAGGTAACAATTAGAAGACTACAGAGACCAACCCAGACCTATCCAGACACAGGACAGCCCAGACCGACACAGGCCAGCCCAGACCGACACAGATCAACCCTAGACCGACACAGGCCAGCCAGGACAGACACAGGCCAGCCAGGACAGACACAGATCAACCCAGACCGACACAGATCAACCCAGACCGACACAGATCAACCCAGACCGACACAGATCAACAAAGACCGACACAGATCAACAAAGACCGACACAGTCTAATCCAGACCGACACAGATCAACCCAGACCGACACAGATCAACCCAGACCGACACAGATCAACAAAGACCGACACAGATCAACAAAGACCGACACAGATCAACAAAGACCGACACAGATCAACAAAGACCGACACAGATCAACAAGGACCGACACAGATCAACAAGGACCGACACAACCCAGCCCAGACCGACACAGATCAACTCAGACCGACACAGTCTAATCCAGACCGACACAGTCTAATCCAGACCGACACAGTCCACTCCAGACCGTCACAGTCAAGCCCAGACCGATATAGTCCAGCCCAGGTCGACACAGGCCAGTCCAGACACAAACCGATCCAGACCAACCTAAGCCAATCCAGACCAACCTAGGCCAACCCAGACCAACTTGTGAAATGTCTGCAGTTCAAAAGTGATCAGAAGGGGACTTGCTGAGCTAGGAACAAAGCCGACCGCTAAACTCTGAACCACACGATGCGGTTTCCGCTGAGCAAGCATAAATTTTCCTGCTGGGTATTTGATCACCTTCCCTCCCCTCCGTCTTTACTATACTTAAGTGTTTCTTCGTAAGGAGATTTTCTGTTGCAGACAACCGGACCTGCCCAATGATGCAACACAGTTGTTCGTTTATGTTTATTTGATATTATATTTATTCTTTTTGGCTACCCCCGTGTAAGGGGAAAAAGCCTTTGGTATATGTATGTATATTTATCATATTATGGAAATAAAACTCTCCTACTGGGATTCGAACCCTCGCCTGAGCGGCTTTCTTTTTATAAGGCGAAGACCGTACCATCATGCCACCATGACGGTCTTCATCTTATAAAAAGTAAGCCGCTCAGGTGAGGGTTCGAATCCCAGTAGGAGAGTTTATTTCCAAATGTCATAATGAAAAACAATTATCATGTTGTTATGTTATGTTACATCTGAATTATATTCATATCACATATCGTATACCTTATTATATCATAGCATATTGTACTGTATATTGCATTATACTATACTTTATACATCATATACTGTCAGGATGTGGAAGGGAGCCCCGCGTTGGGCGCCAATTGTCAGGATGTGGAGGGGTGTGGGTGTAGCTGGAAGGCAAACAATGAAGGGGAGAACAGCTTTATTAAATGGTTATAACCATGGTCCACGGAACCGCAGTTTATGGTTAAAATTTAGGCGCTTGAGAAGAGAAGGCTCGTCAGTTTGGTTATGCCTCGCTCTCGCGTCAGCAGCTGGGGAAATGAAGTTCCCGGAGGTGATCTGCTCGAAGGGGTCGGGGAGGGAGGCAGCGAGAGAGCGACGGAGGGAGATGGCGACGGGGATGGTGGTGATGTTCATACGTATATCTCCCGAGGTGGTCTGTCCTTACGGTGATTTCCGTCCAACCTTTATTCATCGGGTCAGATCATGGCTCGCGCTCTAATTGGCCGCTAGGAGAAGTCCCGACGCTGCTGAGAGACGCCAGATGCAGGAATGTTCCCAGGGGGCTTTCTTCGTGCGAGCCACGTCGACATAGTTAGGGGCGTAACTCAACGCTCCCGGGAACTGCAAGTAAGGTAGGTCGTCCTACGGGACCGTATCGGGACGACTGCCGTCCCGTGGGGACTTCGCAACGAGGCCGTGTTAGTGCTGGGATCCGTACCCATACATCACCGTAGCTCGGGAATGCTCCGACCAGGTGCGCAAGTCAGGTGTCTCAGGAGACTCGCATCAGCCTGATTGCCGCCCCAGGGGACTTTGTGTGAGCCAGCGGGACCGTGGTGATGCTGTAAGGACATCTGCCTAACACATACTATATATCATATACTATATTCTATCTCTCTCGCTCTCGCTTTCTTTATTTCTCTGCTTATCTCTATCCCTTTATCTCTTTCTCTTTCTCTAATAGGCTTCTTCCCCCTGATATGGGAGGTAGCCAGTCAGGGCATGCACCACAGATTCCACCCATCCTACATCCATGCGTTTCCCTAGTATCTTAACTCCTTGTAGATACATTTCTCTCATTCTCTCAAAAATTAAGAAAACAAATAGATAAGCAAGTAAATAAATAATGAACAAGTATATTACAACAATTATATATATATATATATATATGTTTACGTTACATTACTGACTTTTCTCTCTCTCCCCTCCCTCGGACAACTTCGTGTTTTCAGTTATTCACACAAATCTCATGTTATCGAATGCCTCACTTTTCTTTTGTAATAAAAATTAAATATATATATATATATATATACCTGTATATATATATATATATATATATATATATATATATATATATATATATATATATACATGTATGTATTCTACAAATATAAATTGAGAGTTAATATCACCGATTCCACATACAATTACTCGATTTCCAAATTCTTCGCTCACACGCATGACACAAACACGGAACAAAGCGCACCAGCGCACCAGAAACAGACTCCAAACAATACGACTAACAACGAATGAAAAAAGAATGGGGGAAAAAGGCACAATAATGCAAAGCCTTGCAGTGCCGGGTTTCGGGTTTCCTTTGTGCACAGTCCAGCAACTCTTTCACAAGAGGATGGAGGACAATTTCCTCCCCGTTTTCTATACAAGTTACCAACCCTTTGGGTATTTTCGAACACCTTTAACGCCACGATATGCTCGTGTATCACATTTTGTCGTTCCGATTAATCTATTTTATTCATTAAAAGAGGGAGAGAGAGAGAGAGAGAGAGAGAGAGAGAGAGAGAGAGAGAGAGAGAGAGAGAGAGAGAGAGAGAGAGAGAGAGAGAGAGAGAGAGAGAGAGCGCGAGAGAGCGAGAGAGCGAGAGAGCGAGAGAGAGAGAGAGAGAGAGAGAGAGAGAGAGAGAGAGAGAGAGAGAGAGAGAGAGAGAGAGAGAGCGAGAGAGCGAGAGAGCGAGAGAGCGAGAGAGGGAGAGAGAGAGAGAGAGAGGGAGAGAGAGAGAGAGAGAGAGAGAGAGAGAGAGAGAGAGAGAGAGAGAGAGAGAGAGAGAGAGAGAGAGAGAGAGAGAGAGAGAGAACAACAATTTCCTCTCCGTTTTCTATACAAGTTACCAACCCTTTGGGTATTTTCGAGCACCTTTAACGCCACGATATGCTCGTGTAGCACATTTTGTCGTTCCGATTAATCTATTTTATTCATTAAAAGAGGGAGAGAGAGAGAGAGGGAGAGAGAGAGGGAGAGAGAGAGAAGAAAGAACAATTTCCTCTCCGTTTTCTATACAAGTTACCAACCCTTTGGGTATTTTCGAGCACCTTTAATGCCACGATATGCTCGTGTAGCACATTTTGTCGTTCCGATTAATCTATTTTATTCATTAAAAGAGCTAAAGAGAGAGAGAGAGAGAGAGAGAGAGAGAGAGAGAGAGAGAGAGAGAGAGAGAGAAGAGAGAGAGAGAGAGAGAGAGAGAGAGAGAGAGAGAGAGAGGGGGGGGGGAAGAAGGATGAAAAAGAGGGGGAAAGAGAATGAAGGAGAGGGGGAAAGAGAATGAAGGAGAGGGGAAAAGAGAAGAGAGAGGGGAAAGAGAATGAGAGGGGAAAAGATAAGAGAGAGGGGAAAGAGAATGAAGGAGAGGGGAAAAGAGAAGAGAGAGGGGAAAGAAAAAGAGAAGAGAGGGGAAAGAAAATGAGGGGGAGAAAGAGAGAGGGGAAAAAGAGAGGGGAAAAGAAAATGAAAGAGAGAATGAGAGAATGAAAGAGAATAAGAGAATGGAAGAGAGAGAATGAAAGATATAGATATCTAGATAGAGATAGAATGAAAGAATGAAAGATATTTAGATAGATAGATAGAGAGAGAGAGAGAGAGAGAGAGAGAGAGAGAGAGAGAGAGAGAGGAGAGAGATGAGAGAGATGAGACAGAGAGAAAGAGATAAATAGAGAGAGAGAGAGAGAGAGAGAGAGAGAGAGAGAGAGAGAGAGAGAGAGAGAGATAGAAGAGCTAGATAGATAGAGAGAGAAGAGATAGATAGATAGAGAGAGAATGGAAAATCAAATTGTGTCATTATTGGGAACCCATTTGATCCAGAGATTGTTTTCTCACGTTTCTGGACATCATTAGATGACCTGGAATGTTTCTGACCTAAACCATAACGCCTGGAACGTCTCAGAATCGCCCGGATGCCTGGAACGTCTTTGGACATTGCTTGAACGTCTGGATTGTCTCAGAGAATCGCAAGAACGTATGGAACGTTTGTGGGTATCGCACGGATGCCTGGAAACGTCTCTGAGCATTGCTTGAAGGTCTGGATTGTCTCAGAGAATCGCAAGAACGTTTGGAACGTTTGTGGGTATCGCACAGATGCCTGGAACGTTTTTGACCATAGCCACATTGTCTGGAATGTCTCAGAGAACCGCAAGAACGTCCGGAACGTCTCTGAACATCGTTTGAACGTCTGAATTGTCTCCAAGAATTGATAGAACGTATGGAACGTTTCTGACTATCACCTGAACGTCTCGAATGTTTCTAGGCATTGTCCGTGTGCCTGGAACGTTTTTGATCATAGCCACATTGTCTGGAATGTCTCCGATACTCGACAGAAAGTCCGGAGCGTCTTTGAGATTCGTTAGAACGTCTCAAACGTCCCTAAGACAGACCAGAACGTTTCCGGAAGGTCTCTGAATCCGGCCAGAACGTCTGGAATGTCCCTGAGCATTGCTTGGAAGCCTAAAAAGTCTCTAGATATTGCCAAAACGTCTCGAACGTCTGAGCACATCGCCAAATCGTCTTGAACGTCGAGGCACATCGCCAAAACGTGCTCAACGTCTGAGCACATCGCCGAAACGTCTCGAACGTCTAAGCACATCGCCAAAACGTCTTAAACGTTTCCGAGCATCGCCAAAACGTCTTGAATGTTTCCAAGCATCGCCAAAACGTCTTTAACGTCTCTGAGCACATTGCCAAAACGTCTTGAACGTCTCTAAGCACATCACCAAAACGTTTTGAACGCCTATGAGCACATCGCCAAAACGTCTTGAACGTCTCTGAGCACATCACCAAAACGTCTTGAACGCCTATGAGCACATCGCCAAAACGTCTTGAACGTCTCTGAGCACATCGCCAAAACGTCTTGAACGTCTCTGAGCACATTGCCAAAACGTCTTGAATGTTTCCGAGCATTTCTAAAACATCTCGAACGTTTCTGAACCTTGCCAAAAGCGTCTTTCACGTTTCTGGATGTCGCTTTTATTTCAGTTCACATTCAGTCTGAATAACTTGATCAACACACACGATTTATACAGATTCTTTTCGGGCAGATGCCACACCATCTTATTCGGATGAGGACGGGACCCCACGAATCATCCCCTCAACTGAATAAAATCCTCTGGAGGTCGACACAACAAAACCTTTAAGGTGTGTCACTGTATTGAAGGAATTAACGGTGGTATTCTTAAAAAAAAAAACTTGTATAAATCTTATATAAATTCTTGGAAGTGAAAGACTTATATACGGAAAGATATTCACCTTAAGAATCTTACGATGATGCTTAAGAAAAAAATTCTTTCCATATATAAATATTTCCCTTCCAAGGATTTATGTACGATTTATATAAGGATTTTTTTTTTCTAAGAATGACACCTTAAGAATCTTAAGATGGCATTCTTAAAAAGAAAAATCTTTCCTTATATAAATATTTCCCTTCCAAGGATTTATAAAAGATTTATATAAGGAAAGAAATTTTCTTCAAGAATACCACCGTAAGATGTCTCTTTCAACCGTTCATATATCTTTTATCGCTTAACCAGTTCAGTTCCTTTATTCATTCTTCCTCCTTTTCGCCTTCATTACTCATCTATTCCATTACCTTTACATTCAACTTCCCCTCCAATAATTCGTCTTTTCTTCTTCGTATACCTTCTGTGTTACAAGGAGCATAAATATATAAAAGTGTGGGTTTGTTCTGAAGCTGTAAAGAAATTGCAGCCACACCTCGCATTCTCGCTCTCACCCCCGTAGCCTACACTTGCGCAATCAGCGTAATTGGTTCGTTTCTTTTCATCCCTCTCCCCCCTCTCCCTCTCCTCCTCTCCCCCCTCCCCCCCACCAAAGTCTCTCTCACAGACACCTTCCGGGGGATCCATGGGTCTAAATGAAATAGGTTGGCGAAGGAAATTGAGGAAAAGTGTCGCTAATTCATCATTTATGGTTCTGCTGCTGCTACTTGCCCGCTGGCTGAGCGGGTTAGGGCGCCGGTACTTACGGCGAAGGTCGAGGGGTTTGCGGTTCGAATCCTGCCACCGGCGAAGGTCGAGGGGTTTGCGGTTCGAATCCTGCCACCGAAGGTCGAGGGGTTGGCGGTTCGAATCCTGCCATCGGCGAAGGTCGAGAGGGTGGCGGTTCGAATCCTGCCATCGGCGAAGGTCGAGGGGATGAAGGTTCGAAGGTCGAAAGGGTGGCGGCTCGAATCCTGCCACCGGCGAAGTTCGAGGGGATGGAGGCTCGAACCCTGCCACCGGCGAAGGTCGAAAGGGTGGCGGTTCGAACCCTGCCACAGGCGAAGGTCGAAAGGGTGGCGGTTCGAATCCTACCACCGGCGAAGTTCGAGAGGGTGGCGGTTTGAATCCTGCCACCGGCGAAGGTCGAAAGGGTGGCAGTTCAAACCCTGCCACCGGCGAAGGTCGAGAGGGTGGAGATTCGAACCCTGCCACCGGCGAAGTACCAAAGGCATGGTTCATTAAATTCCACTCTACAAAGTCCTCTGTAAGGGGCACAGTCCCAGCCTTCCAATAGGGGGAGTTTGTGACGTTAAACCATATCATTAAACCATATAATCAATTACAAGGTTCTACCACCCTCTATTCCAGCAATTTTCTCCCTCCCTCCCTCCCTCTCGCACACCTCTCCCGATTACAATATTTTGTCCGACCAATCTCGCCATTTTTCTTCGTTGTTCTTACAGTGTCCCCCCCGACCTCACCTGCACACATACAAGCACGTGCACACATACTTACAAACACACACACACACACACACACACACATACACACACACACACACACACGAACGCACTCACACGCTAACGGACGGACACACGCACATGCACACACTTTCGCTCCTCTCTCTCTCTCTTTCTCTCTATCCATCTCCTATCCTATCTCTTCCTCTCTCTTTTCACTCTCTTTTCCACTCCCTTTTTCCTCTCTTTTTCCTCTCTTTTCCTCTTCTCTTTCTCTCTCTCTCTCTCTCTCTCTTTTCACCTCCCTTTTGATGACCTGGCACTCGCTCTCTCCACTCTAACACCCCCCGAAAATAGAGAAATAGAGAGAAGAGTGAACGGTGAAAATCCTCGCGTCCTTTCTTTCAAACTCTACTTCTTTTTTCATTCCATTCCCACGTCAACCATCTGTTAAATTATCCCCCATTGATCCTTTCCTCCCGCTGCCTTTCCTTCTTCAAAGTTTTCCCTCCTCCTCCTTCTCCTCCTCACTTCTCCCTCCTCGCTCTCTCTCCTTCCTTTCTTTCCCTTCTTCTCCCCTCTTCTCTTCTTTCTCTCTTTTCTCCCCCTCCTTCCTCTCTTCTCCTAACCTCTCCCTCGCTCTCACTCCCCCTCTTTTTCTTTCCCCTCTTCTCCCCTCTCCTCTTCTTCCTCTCTTTTCTCCTCTCTTCTCTCCTTCCTCTATTCTCTCCTTCTCCTCACCTCTCCCTCCCCCTCTTTCCCCTCTTCTCCTCCCCTCTTCTTTCTCTCTTCTCTCCTCTCGTCTTCCCTTTCTCCCTCTCTTCTCTCTCCTCTCTCAATTATATTTCATCTTTTCTCCCATCTCTTATCTTCTTTTCTCGATACCCTCTTACTTTCTCCCCTCCTCTTCTCTTCTCTCCCTCTCTTCCTCATGCTACCCTACTCTTGCTCTCCTTCCTCTTTTTCTCTAATCTCATTCACCTTCCCTCCACTCCCATCTCCACTCCCCTCCTCCGATTTTCTCCTCTTCCCTTCACTCCCAATACACTAGAAACACTCTCCTATTTGGATTTTACACCATTTATGGTAACGCGTTGTTTTATGTCTCTGATTCAAGCTCTAATCCATTCAAACACTTTTCCTCCTATGCCAAGAGCTTTGACTTTATTAGTCTCTGGTGGGGCACCTTGTCCAAGCCTTTGCTTAAGTCAAGGTAAATAACATCGTAACTATCATTGTTATCTGACTCCTTGAAGACATTAGTGTAAAAAGATAGAAGATTAGTTATACATGACTTACCCTTGGAGAATACATTCTGAGAGTCACTAATCAAATTATGTTTTTTGGTGTGATCTCTGATTCTATTAGCTGTTACTGATTCAAGCATTTCACTTATAAGTGATAAACTGATTGGCTTGTAGTTGCTTATAGACGATATATCTCCCTTTTTGAAAACAGGAACAACGTTTGCCTACCCCTAATCAATAGGCACAAAACCAGTGTCTACCGACTTATCATATATTTCCGTTAAACGGTCGCAGATTTCAAATTTGAACTAATCAGTCACGGAAATCTTTCGTCTGGTTCCGGGGACTCTCTCATCTCCTCTCCTCTTCTCTCCTCTCCCTTCCCCTCTTCTTCCATTCTCCTTCTCTTCTTTTAACTTCCTCTTACTCTTCTTTTTAAAGCTACTGAGCGAGTAGTATTAAACAAGGGCTTAGGGGCTTCATCCCAGTGGCTAGGGAGGATTATTACAAAGTCTACGGACCCGCATCAGAACATTTCATTCATACAGAGTTCGGAACCATCTTGACCACGCCTGTACTAACGTGAATTATGCACATCTTCCACTCCTAGGTACCACAGTGACCGATGTGTACTCGAGATGTGGGAAGTCGTATGTCCCCTGGACGTAAGTTTACGACCTGAGAGTCTTACAACCTAGCAAGACTCGTGTGTCGTAAATATTAGGAGGAAGAAAATACGACCTCTTTAACTTCTCAAGAGACTCCGGCAATGTAATACTTGGAAGTGAATTCAATTGTACTTTAGAATTGACATGTGACCTTTGTATGTACAATCGCGTTACGTCAACTCCATCTTCGCATAAAATTCTAAAAACAAGCAGTTTGCTAAAGTATTATATCTAGAAAAAGTTGTAATATACCCCTGTTGGAACGAAATTATAGATTTGTGCATTACTTTGTTCTGGTAGCCGCCAGGTGATTTTATTCAGATATGGAATAGGGTTGGAACCAAATGCTCACTGCTGGGATCTTGGTAATGATATTGACACATCATTTAAAAGCATCCAGAATGCATTGTCACGAAAAATAGGAGGGAGGAGGAAGGGAAAGAGGAAGAGGAAGAAGAGTAGGAGGAAGGGGAGGAAGAAGAGGAAGAGGAGGAAGAGGTAGAGGAAGATGGGGATGGAAAGATGAGGAAGAGGAATGGGGATGGAAAGATGAGGAAGAGGAGGAAGATGAGGTAGAGGAAAAGAGGAAAAAGAGGAAGAAAAAGGAAAAAAGGAAGAGGAAAAAGAGGAAAAAGAGGAAGAGGAAGAAAAAGAGGAGGAGGAAGAAAAAGAGGAAGAGGAAGAAAAAGAGGAAGAGGAAGAAAAAGAGGAAGAGGAAGAAGGGGAAGAGTAGGAAAAAGAAGAGTAGGAGGAAGAAGAAGAAAGTGTTTCGGATAGGCGCATGGCCTAAGCTGAGGGGGGGAATGGCACCGAAGTGACTGAAACAGCCAGACGGCAGCCGAAGCAAAGGAAATTCGCCAGCTGGTGCCAAAGGAACCAACTGATGACGTCACGATAGGGTTCTGATGTTGTAAAAGATAAAAAATAAAAAATAAAAATATAAAAAACATATCCTCTATATATTCATTTTGACATCTTTACAATCCAAAATTCGCAGGACAATGTAGCTATACGTTAACAAGAGTAACCTTTAAACCAATACTGTGGCTTGTTGATTCGATTTAACGTCGCTAGCTCCACCCTATCAGGAGGCTAGAACGATGCCCCTTACAGAGGAATTTGTAGGGTGGCATTTAATTAACCATGCCCTTGGTCCAACTCGCTGGCGGCAGGGCTCAAACTTCCGTCACCTCTACCTCCGTCGCATGCAGAGACGCTCTAACGGCCAACTCGATTAAGTTGAACGCATTAAAAGTCAAACCCAAAAATAAAATGGATTTGACGTCGAATAAATTAAATTTTTCATTCAGTTATGACACACGCTAATGTCTTGTTTTTCTATTCAGTTCTAAAATATTTCTCTTCGAAAATCAAAGTCACAAGAGACAGCAAAACAACAGCCTCGTTTATAAACATGTTGGTCAGTTAAATTAACAATCTGTTTAAAGCGTTTTTATTTGTACACCGTTTATCTAATTACTTCATTGTATATCTGATGTTCATTGTTCATATATGACGCAAGACCACAAGATTCTAAACATTACATATAGAAAAACAAAAATGTGAACATGGAATCTCTGTACAATTTGCAAACAATCCGAGCGTTGCTATTTCATTGTCGTTCATAATTCTTAGTTCTATTTCCCTCTACGAATCGTTTCTCTCAGTATAAACCAAAAGAGAACTTCAACTTCACTTTCTAATCATACATTCAAGGTCCCGCTTTCTAGGAACATTGGTTACCTTCGATGTAGATCTTCTGAAATCGGTAACATGTACGCTAAGCAGTTTCTTTAATATTTTTTCTGTACACAAAAGTTGGCTGAATCATTATAATTATGTACAATCGCGTTACGTCAACTCCATCTTTGCATAAAATCCTAAAAACAAGCAGTTTTCTAAAGTATTATATCTAGAAAAAATTATGAATTTGTGCATTACTTTTCTATAAATCACTCAAAATTATATACATCATTTTTTTGCAGAATAGATCTGATATTAAAGACTTTTTATCTATATCTTTGTCTAACCGAGGGAATGCCCCTCCTCCCGCCTGATGCAATACATATACATATACATATACATGTGTGCGCGCGTGCGAGCGAGCGTCTGTTGTGTGTGTGTGTGTGTGTGTGTGTGTGTGTGTGTGTGTGTGTGTGTGTGTGTGTGTGTGTGTGTGTGTGTGTGTGTGGTGGTGTGTGTGTGTGTGTGTGTGTGTGTGTGTGTGTGTGTGTGTGTGTGTGTGTGTGTGTGTGTGCGTGTGTGTGTGTGTGTGTGTGTGTGTGTGTGTGTGTGTGTGTGTGTGTGTGTGTGTGTGTGTGTGTGTGTGTTTGAGACATTTTGAAAAGATGAGAAAGAGGGAAGAGGTAGTCACGGGTCTAGATCTGAGTTCCGAGTTTATTCCTGACCGATTTTGCTTTACGCTTCTTCAGAGGAAGTGTTAAGTGAAACCGGTCAGGAATAAACTCAGAACTCGGATCTAGACTTGTGACTTCCCCTTCCCACTTTCTCAATTTGTGACAGTGTTTCATTTATATATATATTATATATATATATATTATATATATATATATATATATATATATATACATATACATACATCCAAACGTTTGTATTTTCATATGCATACATATGTACGTATTACACAATATTACAAATATATCCGTACATATCACACAATACACATACACACATGCATACATCTACACACACATTCACACACAATCACAAACATATACACGTACGCACGTATATACATTTATAGCGGCCTTCACCGTTTCAAAGCAATTGACATTTAACACAATCTAATGCATATTGTCTTAAGTGTAAATAATCAAGATGTCTTAAATGAAGATCAACAAATATATACGTACATATCACACAATACACATACACATGCATACATCTTCACACACATTCATACACAAACACAAACATATACACATACGCACGTATATACATATATAGCGTCCTTCACCGTTTCAAAGCAATTGACATTTAACACATAATCTAATGCATATTGTCTTAACTGTAAATAATCAAGATGTCTTAAATGAAGATCATCCTCCGGGGCCCTCGACCAACTTAATCGTCTTCATTTATCTTAATGAAATGTTTATTGTGCAAGGCCAGAAGAAGAAGAGGAAGAAGAAGCTTCTTTATCGATATCCCATTGCTTGACAGTCCCTTTTGCCTTCTTAACTCTCCAATTCTTTGCTTTCCTTTCCTTATTTTCCTATATTACCTTCTCTCCTCTTACCTTTCATCTTCCTTTTCCTTTCCTTTCGTTCTGTCTTCCTTTTTCTTTCCTTTACTCTCTCTTCCCTTTTATAATTTTTCCTTGCGCTCCCTTATACTTTCCTTTCCTTGCCTTTCCTTACCTTTCCTTTCCCTGCCTTTCCTTTGCTTCCCTTCTATCTTCCCTTTCTTTTCCTTTCCTTCCATCTTTCCTTTTCTTCTTTTCTATTTTCCTTTTTACCCTTCCCATACTTTCTTTCACTTTCCTTCTATCTTCCATTCCCTTGCCTTGCCTTCTATCCCTTGATTTGCCTTCTATTTACCCTTTCCCTGCCTTCCCCTGCCTTCGATCTTCCTCTTCCTTTCCATGCCTTGCCTTCTGTTTCCCATTCCTCCCCTTCCCTTACCTTCTCCCTTCCCCTCTGCCCTTCCCTTTCATTCTCTCTTCCCATATCTCGTTCTCCCCCTTTCCCCTTCCCTTTCCGTTCCTTCCCTCACTTCTTACCTTCAACATATTATCATCCCTCCCCTTTCAGACTATCCCTTCCGATTCCCTTCCCTGTCAATTCCATTTCCCTCCCCTCATGGTGTATCCCCCCTCCCCTCGTCCTCCCCTCTTAATTTCCCTCGACTTTCCCCCCAACTATTTTTCTTTCCTATTCCTCTCTTATCCCGTCCCTGCCCACCTCTCGATTCCCCTCGTCTCCCCTCTACTCTACGCCCCTCTCCTCGTCTTCCCCTCTCCTCGTCTTCCCCTCTCCTCGTCTTCCCCTCTCCTCGTCTTCCCCTCTCCTCGTCTTCCCCTCTCCTCGTCTTCCCCTCTCCTCGTCTTCCCCTCTCCTCGTCTTCCCCTCTCCTCGTCTTCCCCTCTCCTCGTCTTCCCCTCTCCTCTCTTCCCCTCTCCTCTCTTCCCCTCTCCTCTCTTTCACTCCCCTCTCCTCTAATTTCCTCCATTCACCTCTCCTCTTCTCCCCTCTCATCCACTCCCCTCTCATCCACTCCCGTCATCCACTCCTCTCATCCCCTCCTCTCATCCCCTCCTCTCTTCCTCCTCTCTTCCACTCCTCTCTTCCACTCCTCTCATCCTCTCCTCTCATCCTCTCCTCTCCTCCACTCCCGTTATCCACTCCCGTTATCCACTCCCCTCTCATCCACTCCCGTCATCCACTCCCCTCTCCTCCACTCCCCTCGCCTCCACTTCCCTCGCCTCCACTCCCCTCTCCTCTCATCCACTCCCCTCTCCTCTCTTCCACTCCCCCTCCTCTCTTCCCCTCTCCTTCACTCCCCCTCTCCTCTCTCTTATCTTCCCCTTTCCTACCTTTCCCCTCCCCAGTCAGTTCCTCTCCCCTCTTCCTCTTCCATTCCCCTTCTGGTTCTCCTCTGACCTGCTCCCCTTTCGTCTCCCATCTCTCGATTCCCGTCTCCCCTCTCTTGATTCTCCCCGTCTCCCATCTCCTGCTTCTTCCCCTCATCCTCCCCAAACAGTTGAACTATGCCTTGGAGTCTGTTCTATTTCTCGCTGCTGCTGCTGATGATGATGATAATGATGAGGGTGATGATCGCGATGATCACGATGATGAAGATTGCGCCAATGATTATGATGATCGCGACGACGATGAGGAGGAGGAGGATCGCAATGATGATAATTTATAATTGATGGTTATTGATGATGATTTTGGTGATTGATGATGATTGGTGGTGATTGATGATGATTGATGAAGATTGGTGGTGATTGGTGGTGATTGGTGATGACTGGTGGTGGTGGTGGTGATGATTGGTGATGACTGGTGATGATGATTGCTTATGATGATGATTGGTGATGATGATGATGATTGGTGATGATAATTGATGGTGATTGATAATGATAATGGTGACGGTGACAGTGACGATAATGATTGATGATGATAATGATATTGATAATGATAATGATAATAATGGTGACGGTGAAGATGACGATGATGACGATGACGATGACGACGACAATGACGATGACGACGACGACAATGACGACGATGACGACGACGACGCCGCAGTAGCATCTGCAAAGGAAACAAGTCATCACGCATATACAGCAGCTGCGTGTGGCCGATGCCGTGCAGCTGAGTGTTAAGGGAGTGTTGAGGTGGGAACGCAGCCAGTCGTTCAAGCAGCTGATCAGGAAGCTGCGCCTGCAGCTGGAAGCAGATTCGCCAAATTCTGCATTAACCCGGAAAGGAAGGCAACCGCGAGGGAATTTCATTTGTGTTTATTTTTAATTTTATTTTTATTTGTTTTCTTCTGTTTATTTTTCATTTCATTTTCATTTGTTTTTATCTGTTTATTTTTTCATTCTGGTTATTATATTTTGTTTATTCTATTTATCTATTCCATTTATAAATTCTATTCCATTCATCTATTCCATTTATAGATTCTATTTAATTTATCTGTTCCATTTATAGATTCTATTTCATTTATCTATTCCATTTGTAAATTGTTTTATTTTCCTATTCCATTTATAGATTTTATCTCATTTATCAATTCCATTTATAGATTCTATTTCATTTATCAATTCCATTTATATTCTATTTCATTTATCTATTCCATTTATAAATTCTATTTCATTTATCTATTCCATTTATAAATTCTATTTCATTTATCTATTCCATTTATAAATTCTATTTCATTTATCTATTCCATTTATAAATTCTATTTCATTTATCTATTCCATTTATAAATTCTATTTCATTTATCTATTCCAGTTATAAATTCCATTTCATTTATCTATTCTATTTCACTTGTTTCTCTTATTTCATTTGTTTCTCTTATTTTTATTTCTAGTTATCTAGTTTTATTTGATCGATTTATTCTTCTTTTTACGTCATTTCACTTACGTCACGCATTTCCAGCGTTTTGACGTCCCATGACGAAGTGTGACAGTAATCAGTACGTCAAAAAAAGGTTACGTTAGACTAATCTAGGTTAGAATAACTAACATTGTTAGATATAATCCAGTGGTTCTGAACTCGTGGGAAGGGACCCGTTGAGAAACAAGTTCTAATCGACAAAGGAAACGACACTAGCCCCCCCCATCCCCCCATCCCCCCACCTCTATCCCATCCCCCAATCACCCTACACCCAATCACTCCCCATCCCCTCCGCCCTCTAAGGACCAAAATCTACCTTTAATGATCTTTCTACTCTTGACGTATCAATTGATTTTCAACATTTTGTCGGTCTGTCGTGAGGCTACTTTGTTCATCTTTGGAACACCTTCGTCTGAACTATTTTCGATCAGACCCTTCAACAGTGACGGGCTAAACGCGTCTCGATTAAGCCGCTCCTAATCAGACGACTTAAAAGGCGATCTAAAAAAAAAAAAAAAAAATCCTGGTAGTGACGTCACGGATGACTTTTCTATCTCACAAGGGACAGAGGATCAATGGGGAAGAATTCCAAGGGAAAGGTGGGAAGAAGTCCAAGGGAAAGGTGGGAAGAAGTCCATATGAAAGGGGGGGAAGTCCGAGGGAAAGGGGGGAAGAAGTTCATGGGAAAGGGGGGAAGAAGTCCAAGGGAAAGGGGGGAAGAAGTACAGGGGAAAGGGGGGAAGAAGTTCATGGGAAAGGGGGGAAGAAGTCCAAGGGAAAGGGGGGAAGAAGTCCAAGGGAAAGGGGGGAAGAAGTCCAAGGGAAAGGGGGGAAGAAGTCCAAGGGAAAAGGGAATAAGAAGTGCAAGGGAAAATTTGGAAGAATTCCAAGGGAAAGGTTGGAAGAAGTCCAAGGGAAAAGGGAGAGAAGTGCAAGGAGGGTGAGGGGAGAAATCAAGGGGGGAGTCCAAGTGGGAAGTCAAGGGTGTGGCAAAGGACAAGGGAGGGAGGAAGAGGGCGAGGGAGGAAAGAGGGTGAGGGGTGAAAGACGGTGAGGGGTGAAAGAGGGTGAGGGGTGAAAGAGGGTGTGGGAGGAAGAAGGGTGAGGGGTTAAAGAGGGTGTGGGAGGAAAGAGGGTGAGAGGTGAGAGAGGGTGAGGGAGGAATGAGGGTGTGGGAGGAAATAAGGTAAGGGGTGAAAGAGGGTGAGGGAGGAATGAGGGTGTGGGAGGAATGAGGGGAAGGGAGGAGTGAGGGTGAGGGAGGAATGAGGGTGAGGGAGGAATGAGGGTGTGGGAGGAAGAAGGGTGAGGGGTGGGAGGAAGAAGGGTGAGGGGTGAAAGACGGTAAGGGGTGAAAGAGGGTGAGGGGTGAAAGAGGGTGAGGGGTGAAAGAGGGTGAGGGGTGAAAGAGGGTGAGGGGTGAAAGAGGGTGAGGGGTGAAAGAGGGTGAGGGGTGAAAGAGGGTGAGGGGTGAAAGAGGGTGAGGGGTGAAAGAGGGTGAGGGGTGAAAGAGGGTGTGGGGTGAAAGAGGGTGTGGGGTGAAAGAGGGTGAGGGGTGAAAGAGGGTGAGGGAGGAATGAGGGTGAAGGGTGGAAGTGAGTGAGGGGTGAAGGGTGGAAGTGGGTGAGGGGTGAAAGAGGGTGAGGGGTGAAAGAGGATGAGGGAGGAAAGAGGGTGAGGGGATAGAATAGAGAGGGGAGAGAGGGGGAGAGAAGTGGAGGGGAAAGAAGGAAGGGAAGGAAGAGAAAGAGGGAGAATAAGGAGAGAGAGAGAGAGAGAGAGAGAGAGAGAGAGAGAGAGAGAGAGAGAGAGAGAGAGAGAGAGAGAGAGAGAGAGAGAGAGAGAGAGAGAGAGAGAGAGAGAGGTGAGGGGAAACCAGAGTGCAAGAGAAATGCAAAGCGAAAATACGTTAAGGAGGACGAGGGGAACAACTGATGAAGGGGAGAATAAGGGGGAAGGGAAAAGGACACGTTATGCCAGTTAAGGATAGCAGAGTGAACGCTGTGGGAAGGGGAAGGGGAAGGGGGAAGGGGGAAGGGAAGGGGAGGGTGTAAGGGGAATGGAAGGGGAGAGGGTCTAAGGGGAATGGAAGGGGGAAGGGAAAGGGGAAGGGAAGGGGGAATAGGAATGGAAGGGGAAAGGGGAAGGGGAGGTTGGAAGGGGGAAGAGGAGGGTGGAAGGGGGAAGAGGATGGTGGAAGGGGAAGGGGGAAGGGGAAGGGTAGAAGGGGGAAGGGGGAAGCAGAAGGGGAAGGGGAATGGGAGGGGGAGGAGAGGGTGGGAGGGGGAGGAGAGGGTGGAAGGGAAGGGTGAGGGGGAAGGTGGAGGGGAAGGGGGAGGGGAAGGGGGAGGGGAAGGCTGAGGGGAAGGGGGAGGGGGAGGGGAGGGAATTGGAATAGAAGGGAAAAGGGGAAGGAGAAGGGGAAGAAGGAAAAAGGGGAAGGAGAAGGGAAAGAAGGGGGGAGGATAGGGGAAGAGGAAGGGAGAGGAAGGGAGGGGAGGGCAGGGTAGGATAGGGAAGGGAAGGGGAGAGGAAGTGAAGGAAGGGAGGTAAGAGGATATGGATGGGTAATGGATGGTACGTGGAGGGGAGGAGGGAAAGGAAGGAGAATGGTGGGTGAGGAGGGTAAGGGAGGGGAAGAAGGAAGAGGTAGGTTAGGGATAACAAAGAGGTAGAGGTGAGGAAGTAAAAAGTATAGGAAGATAGGGTAAAAGTTATGGAGAATTTAAATGAATTAAATTTTGACCTATAAATGATGATAGAGGTGGCTAAATGGCTGAGACGAGGACGAGGGCGAAGCGAGGACAAGAGCGAGGACAAGGAGGAGGGCGAGGAAAAGGGCGAGGACGATGGAGAGGATGAGTACGAGGATGGATTCGAGTACGAGGATGGATTCGAGGACGAGGGCGAGGGCGAGAACGACGTCGAGGACGAGGACGAGAACGAGAACGAGGGGGAGGGCTAAGCGAGGACGAGGGCTAAACGAGGACGAGAACGAGGGGGAGGGCTAAGCGAGGACGAGGGCTAAGCGAGGACGAGGGCTAAGCGAGGACGAGGGCTAAACGAGGACGAGGGCGAAAAGAGGACGAGGGCGAAAAGAGGACGAGGGCGAAAAGAGGACGAGGACGAGGACGAGGACGAGAGCGAGGACGAGGACGAGAGCGAGGGCGAGGACGAGGACGAGGGCGAGGACGAGGAGGAGGACGAGGGTCAATACACGAGAGCTAATGGAGAGAGGTCGAAAAGAGGGAGCGAGCCAAGCGATTGCAGGATTCGAGTGAAGAAATGAGGGCAGAAGTGAGAATGCAAAGCGGCGCCCGGTGAGGGGGAAGAAACGAGGGGATTTGGGGGAAAGGGGAAACGTGGGGGACAGAACAGGGAAGGGGAAGAGGGGAGAAGGAAGGGGAGAGACGAAGGAAGTACGGGGAGAGAGGGTAGAGACGGGAAAGAGGAGGGGAGAGAGGAGGGGAGAAGGGAGGGGAGAAGGGAGGGGAGAAGGGAGGGGAGAGAGGAGGGGTGAGAGGAGGGGTGAGAGGAGGGGAGAGATGAGGGGAGAGATGAGGGGAGAGAGAAGGGGAGAGAGAAGGGGAGAGAGGAGGGGAGAGAGGAGGGGAGAGAGGAGGGGAGAGAGGAGGGGAGAGAGGAGGGGAGAAGGGAGGGAAGAGAGGAAGGGAGAAGGGAGGGGAGAGAGGAGGGGACAGAGGAGTGGAGAGAGGAGGGGAGAAGGGAGGGGAGAGGGGGAGTAAGGGGGAGAGGGGGAGTAAGGGGGAGAGGGGGAGTAAGGGGGAGAGGGGGAGTAAGGGGGAGAGGGGGAGTAAGGAGGGAGAGGGGGAGTAAGGGGGAGAGGGGGAGTAAGGGGGAGAGGGAGAGTAAAGGGGAGAGGGGGAGAAGGAGAGTAAGGGGGAGAGGGGGAGTAAGAGGGAAGGGGGAGTAAGAGGGAAGGGGGAGAAAGGGGGGAAGGGGGAGAAAGGGGGGAAGGGGGAGTAAGAGGGAAGGGGGAGTAAGGGGGAAAAGGGGGGAGTAAAGGGGGAAAGAGGGGAGTAAAGGGGGAAAGGTGGGAATAAGGGATGGGTAAGGGAGGACTAGGAAATGGAAATGGAAGGGTAAGGAGACAGGGAGAGACAGAGGGACAGGGAGAAAGAGAGGGACTGGGAGAGAGAGGGAGAGAGAGAAACGGGTAGAGAGGAAGAGAGAGTGGGATGGTGAGAGTGGGAGGAAGAGAGTGTAGGAGGGAGAGAGAGTGGGAGGGAGAGTGTTAGGGAGAGAGTGGGAGGGAGAGAGAGCTAGAGAGATGGAGAGAGATGCTGAGAAACGCAGAGGCAGAAAGACGGAGATGGTAGGAGAGGTAGGGAGTGGGAAGTCGGGAGAGAGGGGGAGGGAGAGAGGGACAGGAAGGGAGAGAGGGACAGGAAGGGAGGGAGAGGGAGGAGGGACTGAGGGAGTGGGAGGGGGAATAGGAGTGAGGGAATGAGGGAATGAGGGAATGAGAGGAAAGAGGATGAGAGTGTGAGATTGTGAGCGAGAGAGAGAAGGGAAGGGGAGGGGGAGAGGAGAAAGAGAGGAGAGAGAGAGGAGAGGGGAGAGAGAGGGAGAAGGGGGAGAGAGGGAGAAGGGGGAGAGAGGGAGAAGGGGGAGAGAGGGAGAAGGGGGAGAGAGGGAGAAGGGGGAGAGAGGGAGAAGGGGGAGAGAGGGAGAGAGGGAGAAGGGGGAGAGAGGGAGAGAGGGGGGGAGAGAGGGGGAGAGGGGGGGAGAGAGAGGAAAAGCATTATTTGCCTTAGCACAAGAGAAGCGGCAGCAACAATGTGAAAATAAACGCCGCCCCAACTTTTATTTATTCCCCCAAGGGGGGGAAGACCCCCCGACCTCCCCCTTCCCCCCAAAACAAGGGAGAGAAACAGGCAACAATGGCTGCCACAGTCCTCGGAGAGCATTCAATAATAATGTGATATTAAAACCCCAGATATTCAAAGCAGCGGGAACCATTATGACGGTATAAAGATCCTTGGATCGTGGAAGGATGAGGAAGGATGCAAGAAGGATCCTTGTAGGAGTCGCTCGGATGTGATCGTCACCTTTGCCCCACGAGCTTGGGCATCCAGGGGGAATAGAGATGACTGGCAGATGTCTAATTCATAAACACTCCTCCCCTCCCCATTATTATTGTCGTCGTCGTCGTCATCATCGTCATCATCATCATTTGCTTTATTCTATTTTATTCTGTTTTATTTCATTTCATTTTATTTTATTTTTATTTATCCATTTACTTTCATTTTTTTCAATAACTAAAGCTTCTATACTTAGGGACACCAAATACGTGGAGTCAAAAGTGGTAAGATATTTAAGGTGGAGGTATACCGATGGAACAGCAGTCATTTTTTTTTTTTCATTTTATTCTATTTCATTTTATCCTGCGCTTTAATTCTCTTCTATTCCATCTTATAAGTTCTTCTTCATCTTATTTTTACTCTTTTCTTATTTTCATTTTATTTCATCTTTTTTATTTCATTTAATCTTTATTCTATTTTATTTTATTGTTTTACTTTATTTTTTTTTTTTCTTTTAATTGTGGTTGGGGGTCAATCTTCAATCGTGAAATATGAACAAGCGACTTACTCCATCGCGATGACAACGCTCCTCCTAAAATATTTAAAGCATAAAACTTGCAATCGGTACCCAATACAGGGCGTGGGAATATAATCGGAATGGGCCTGACAATAGGACAAACCCTAATGAAAAAGATACGAAATAAAATGAAAAAGATACGAAATAAAATTAAAGAATATGAAATAAAATTTTAAAATATGAAAAAAATTGAAAATTAGAAATGAAATAGATTACAAAATAATAATAGATTTAAGCAAAATACAATAAATCAAAACAAGATAAAGTATTAAAGTGATGAATCAAAAAAAGATTAAGAAATACAATATCATCTAATGAAGAGTTTCCACCTCCCTGAGCATTCTGTCCTGAAAAATACCAAACGTTTTCGTTCAACGCAAAATCAAAATTCTTATGCCTTCACAGGTTACAGAAATCCATTAACCTTCTAAAAGCATTTTAAACCTCTTGAGGCTTTCCCTGGCCAACATTAAATCTAACCAAGTTTAAATAAACTCCTTTACGCCCACTGTCATGAATAAAAGTGTACGATATATTTTGAGAACCTGAACGTTGCCCAAAGCGATACACTAATTTCACTACCAACAGCACAACAGTGGTGGGTTGGTTGTCATCTCGATTTGTTATATATATATATATATATATATATATATATATATATATATATATATATATATATATATATATATATATATATGTATATATATATATATTATTTTTTTTTTTTTTTTTTTCTTTTTTTTTTTTTAAGTCTTTTACTCGGTTGAGGTCGAAGCTTTTCACTACAGGATCATAGTTCGGTTCCTCAATAAACGTTTCTGTATGATTTACATCTTCAGGGATATACACAGAACAAAAACGTTTACACACTTCTCGGCTCCCCGACTCTCTCATTCTCTTCCTCCCTCCTTCTCTCCTTCTCCTCTCCCATTCTCTCCTTCTCCTCTCCCATTCTCTCCTTCTCCTCTCCCATTCTCTCCTTCTCCTCTCCCATTCTCTCCCTCTCCCATTCTCTCCACCTCCTTTTCACTCCCTCTCCCATTTTCTCCCCCTCCTTTTTTCTCCCTCTCCCAATCTCTCCCTCTCCCATTCTCTCCCCCTCCTTTTCTCTCCCTCACCCAATCTCTCCCTCTCCCATTCTCTCCCTCTCCCTTTCTCTCCCTCTCCCTTTCTCTCCCTCTCCCATTCTCTCCCTCTCCCTTTCTCTCCCTCTCCCATTCTCTCTCTCTCCCATTCTCTCCCTCTCTCTCTCCCATTCTCTCCCTCTCCCTCTCCCATTCTCTCTCCCTCTCCCTCTCCCATTCTCTCCTTCCCCCCGTCCTCCTTCTCCATCTCCCTCCGTCTCCCATATTCTCCCTGTCCTATTCTCTCCCACCCCTCTCTCTCTCTCCTTCTCTCCGTCTTTCACTCCCTCTCTCCCTTCTTCTCTCCCTCCTTCTCTCACTCTCTCACCCCCTAGTCCACTCCCTCCCCATCTCTCTCTCTCTCTCTCTCTCTCTCTCTCACTCCCTAGTCCACTCCCTCCCCATATCTCTCTCTCTCTCTCTCTCTCTATCATATATATATTATATATATATATATATATATATATATATATATATATATATATATATTATATATATATATATATATATTTATATATCTTCCCCTCGACTCAACATCAATACCTTGCACCATCTATAGTAAAACACACCAATTTTCTCCATTTACTTTAACAAGCTCACCTACCGATGAACTAAATACCTTTCCCATAGGCTTCAACTCCCAAAGCCTGAAACATGGAAGAGAAAACCTAAAATCACAGTAACGGAAATCTAGATTTAATAGAATACTATACATGATTAACGAGAACCACGGAACAAAGTGAAGCATTGAAATTCATTTCATGTATCGGCGATGCCCGTATCGATACGGTTATCGCTTTAGCAGTCTACGAGGTATCGCGGTATCGGTAGTTCAAGGGAGAGCGAGTATCGATGTATCGACATCTCATTAGACGATTCATTGTAATGATACACATGTATATATCCCCCCGCCGTTCCTCTACGTCTTATCCATTTTCCATAAACTCTCACGCCCTCACTCTCACTCACTCACTGTTTCACTCCCACTATCACTATAACTCACTATCTCACTATCTCTCACTATCACGATCTTTCACTACCTCTACCTCGCTATCTCTTACTATCTAATTCTCACTCACTGTCTCACTCCCACTATCACTATCACTCACTATCTCTCACTATCACGATCTTGCACTACCTCTACCTCGCTATCTCTTACTATCTCTAATTCTCACTCACTGTCTCACTCCCACTATCACTATCACTCACTATCTCACTCTCATTATCACGATCTTTTACTACCTCTACCTCGCTATCTCTTACTATCTCTCATTTTTACTCACAGTCTCACTCCCACTATCACTGTCACTCACTCACTCTCTCATTATCACAATCTCTCACTGCCTCTATCTCGCTATCTCTCTCTCTCACTCTCATACACGGTCTCACTCCCATTATCACTCATTTTCTCACTATCACAATCTCTCACTGTCTATCTCGCTATCTCTTACTATCTCTCACTCTCACACACGGTCTCACTCCCACTATCACTATCACTCATTATCTCAATATCATTATCACAATCTCTCCCTACCTCTATCTCGCTATCTCTTACTATCAATCTCTCACTCACACTCTCTTTCCCAATCCCTCTCATACTCTCACTCCTTGTTACCTTCCTCACCTTCCCTGTTACTCTCACGCTCCCGGGAGACCTTTTAACCCTTGGCAACTGCTCTCGTTTTCTCACTACTTTCCTCTCACGACAGCCTCGGGCGAAGAGTCGAAGTGATGCCTGACGAGAGCCTTTCCAGAAGCGGTCTTCGAGAACGAAGAGAGTCCCGAAGTGGCCCAACCGTCACGCCGGCGGAAGTCGAGGACCTAATTATTTCCCGGGCCAAGCCAAGCTTGCACGAGTACCACAGGAAACCCTATAAAGCGTGTCAGTGTTAACCCGTTGACCTGTACAGTATGTTCGTAAGCCTCACCGTCAACGTTTAGGGATATGGAGTTGGATACCAGAAGGATAAAGACATTTAGGAAGACCAAAGAAAAGGTGGAAGGAATTAATGAAATCCTGGAATAGGAAACATTGAAGAGTTGAAATAAGAAGACGCTTTCCAGAATGCGAAATGGAAGCAACTGCACACCCAATTAACAGACTAAACCGGGCCCCACGCTATCAATATTACTGTGCAATATTCCGTATTGTACAATATTATTGACATTGTATGAATGGTACTGAAGAGGAATACATGTTTGGCTTGTGCATTTGTCTTCAATATATTGTGCCATTTTTCAATATCCCTACACCGTCAATAAAACTGCACAATACGGAATATTGCACAATAATATTGATCATGCAGGGCCTTGTCAATGCCTACCTAGTAGTAGATAAGGGAGATCCTCCATCAAAAAATAAATTCGTAATATTCTATAATGAAGTGCAAAAACATTATGCCTTGCAAATAGGGTGATAGCCCAAGTTAGTACACTTTGCAGCAAACCGAACACCCACCAATGCTCTGCCC
>NC_134808.1:44110892-44118392 GCF_046742065.1 Oratosquilla oratoria
GCTGCTCCCATCTAGAACATAAACGTCTTCTTGATCTTAGCCAGAAAAAAATATATAAAATACGACTCTTCAGGGTGTACACGAGAACCTCGCTGCTTATTCCTGTGGGTTTCCTTGAATAATGAAATGGCCGAAACGGGGAAAATAAAAAAAATAAAACAAATAAATAAAATGAAATAGAAAAATATTTGCATTTATACTCACGTGCCCTTGAAGGTAAATAAGCATAAGCTTATTCCTTTGTACTTTTTCCTCGTATTAGTTTAAACGTAAATGAAGGTGTGCACTTCTGTGCGAGTCTGTGCGCGCGTGCGTGTGTACATTCGTGTGTTTGTGTACATGTGTTCGCGTTTCTTGTGGACGTGCATGTGGGTGCACGTGTTTGCATACGTGTGCATGTGTACGTATGTGCATGTGTACGTATATGCATGTGTACGTGTGTGCATGTGTACGTGTGTGCATGTGTACATGTGTGCATGTATATTTATGTGCATATATGTATGTGTACATGTGTGTACGTGTGTACGTTCCTGTGTGTGCTTACGTTCGTGTGCGTATACGATTATCTCTCTTTTTGTGTAACCTTTTATTCTCTCTCCTCTTTCACGTCCACACTTCTAAACAGCAGACCCTACAAAAATTACCTTCGCCACTACCCCCACTTCCTCCCTCCCTCCCCTCCTCTCCCCTCCCCTCCCTGCCTCCCTCCATTATCCCACCCCCTCCCTTCCCTCCTCTCCCTTCCCTCCTCTCACCTCCCTCCCCTTCACTCCCTCCCTCCCTTCCACTCCCCTCCCCCCTCCCTTCCCTCCACTCCCTTCCCTTCCCTCCCCTCCCCTCCCTCCAGAGACTTCATACGAGATTTATTCCATCCCCCCTTGATCTTGCGCGAGAAACCATTTGCTCGACCGTGTAGGTTCTGCATTGTATTTCCTTGCCGAAATATGTTTATTTGCAGCCGTCGTTAAAATGTTCATATTATTGGGGAGAAGGCGCGTCTAATTGTCTGGGCTTGGCCTGTGGGCGTGCGCGCCCTCAGGCCGGGCTTGTACCAGAAATAAGCAAAATGGTGAAGATCCAAGTGACGTAATAGCATAGGGGAATGTGTGGATGTAGATGGATGTAAATAGGATGTAAAGATTCAGTCACGTTGAGTAGTTCTGTGCCCTTTCCTGAATTCATGGACGAATAATAAAATATTATTTTCGTATATTACGTATTACTACAAATAAAAGACTCCTGTCTTCGTCAGAATGAAATATATAAAGCGTACAAGTATACCAAAGGCTTAGATCACTACTCACACTCACTCCGCTGGATCTTGAACCTCGTGTAGATTCTGGTCCACCAACAGCAATCCTCTCCATACCCTTCGGTCCTGTGCTGCTTCCATCCAGGTTATTTTATCTATTCCTCTTCTGTCCATCTCCGCATCCACTCCATCCATCCATCTCATTCGAGGTCTCCCTCTGGGTCTTCTTCCAGGCATTCTACCCATCATAACTCGTTTTGGAATTCTATGGTCCTCCATACGCGCCACATGCCCAGCCCATCTCAATTTTGTCCTACTTATAACATCTGTTATTTTCTCTTGTTTAGTTATTTCCCTCAGCTCATTATTGTGTCGCCCTCTCCACCTATTCTCATTTTCATCAAAAACTGGTCCAGTAATTCGCCTCAATATTGTATTCTCAAACACCAGTAGTCTTTGTTCCATTTGTTTTGTTAAGCTCCATGTCTCACTGGCATATAAAACTATAGGTCGTAGGATTGTATTGTAGATTCTTAATTTTGTATTTCTTGATATGCAAAAAATATTTTATTTTTCACAAAAATCGAGAGAAGCTCGTTGGCTGGGCGGGTTAGGGCGTCGTTACTTGCGGCGAAGGTTGAGGGGATGGTGGTTCGAAACCTGCCAACGGCGAAGTTGAACCAAGGGCATGGTTAATTCAATTCCACGCTACAAAATAGTCCTCTGTAAGGGGCACCGTCCTCGCCTTCCGATGGAAGGAGTTTGTGACGTTGAACAATATCACGTATTACAAGTAAAAGACTCCTGTTTTCGTCAGAATGAAATATGTAAAGCGTGCAAAGGTTCATATAGAACCTAGATCACTGTTGTTCCACAAGTATGTATAAAATGTTCTATTTTTTACAAAAATCGAACGAATCTTTTTTCGACACTGACGCTGTACACAGATTCTATTCCTATTAACAATGAATTATTTTGTTTATTTGACAAATAAATTCAGGATTAAATGGAAGAATTGATGGAGGGGAGGGGATGTTATGATTGGTTTGAACATCACATTGTCCCAAATCTGCTCTCTCAACTGAAGAAAATCCTCAGTCAATTAACCATAACAAAGTCAGCCAATTTACGTCACTGAACTGAACCGAGTTTCCCAATACTATTCGTTCATAATCATCACAACAAAGTTCGCGTTTGTTCAATAAGAGAAATGGACACAATGTGTATATTGGCCGACCACAAAACTTCGCGGAGCAAATTTGCATAAAATACGACACTCGAACATGCGCGAGTTTAAGACACTTCGCAACGAAGCCCACAATTGCTTTCTTGGCCAAGAACTTGTGGACAAAAACGAGTTCGACTCCTGAGGCTCAAAGACTTCGAAACCTTCAGTTTTCCGAACTCCACCGATTTACGTCACACGGGCCCTATGCGTTCAATATCACTGCGAAATATTGCACAATATTATTGACGGTGGAGAGATGAAGAATGATACAGTATAATCAAGACATCACATATATCAAACACGTGATCCTCTTTAATACCATCCCTACACCGTCAATAATATTGCGCAATATGGAATATTGCGCAATACTATTGATTGTATAGAGCCAACTTTAAGATGGAAACAAGATACATCTTATTTCTAAAATGTTAATCATAATGTATTTGTACATACATATATTTCCAAGTAGACGTTCACACATACGTGTGTACACGTACACACATGTGTGTACACGTACACACATGTATGTACACGTACACACACGCACATGCGAAAACAACATGCACATATTCAAACACGCTCACGCACATACAAACACGCATATGCTCGGGCACACAAACAGGCACGCACGCACCAATGAATGCGCGCGCACACGCACACACAAAAAACACCTAAAAACATACGCACACACAAACATCTCACGTGTACATACACGCACACACACGCATTCACACGCTGTTTCCAGCTCTCGCTTTGGAATCAAATGAAGGAACTAACGTCGACCTCGACTCGAAATGAACAAGACTCGAAACTCGCGTAAAGCCGTATCAGTGACGTAAAACCCTCCCCCTCCCCCTCTCCCCCTCCCCCCCCATGAGGCTCAGCAAAGCGATGTCAACATCTCCAGATTCAGACACGCTTATGTAGCCTCGCACTGGTCACTTCGACACCGTGGCGAACTGGAAAGGTTTTTTTTCAGGATTCGAACCCGCAGAAGAGTATTTTTTTTTTCCTACTGTCACCTCCCTTATAAGAGGATAAGGATCCTCGATATGTGTAGTGTTTGCATGTATGTATGCATATATGTATGCACGTATGCATTCACGCATGTATATACATATGTACTTATGTACACACATATGTATATACCTATGTATTACACACACACTGAATGGTCCTCGGCACAGATATCTCTCTTGATAGCGTAATGGTTTAAGTCACTGTTCACTTGTCACGTCTCAGCTGGGTTCGAGTCCTTGGCTTGACTACGTATCAGTTTCCGTATATGCTTCCGTCGAGCTCCTTGTCAGTCTCGATCGTGATGGCATGAAATTAAAGTGAAAAAATAATGTGGTTGAAAAAGATTAATGCCTATGTACATACCTATATATGTACGTTATGTACATACATGTACATGTACATTTATAACCCAAATTCACAAAATACGTCCCGTGTTGAAGAAGCTAATGGAACTCTTTACTGGAACATCAGAATCCAGTTGTCTCTGGAAACCGCAGTTCAGGCGAACGAAACAGACCTGGAACGAAAAAAAAAAAAAAAAGGAGTGACGTCACTGGACTTTAAGTCATCGACATATAGGCCGATAATCTTAGGTCATCGCAATCGCTACAAATGTTTTCTTTCGACCCCGATTCCATTTCACTTCGGGATAGTCCCCCTGGTGACGTCATCATCGCGAGCGTGGTTGCCGGTCTCGCGCTCGCTTAGTCGTGGGTTCGAATCCCACACTACTCTCCGATTCCCAGCAGTGGCTGGTGTTACCTAACCCAACAGTCCCCAAAGTGCATAATAAAGCATAGGAGACGGCTTTGGCCGCAACTATTCAGCGCCTCCTAGTGAAGGCTCTTCGGAAATATATTCTTGTGTGGAAGACTTTAGTGACGCACCCCTACGGCCCCCCGTCACGTAGCATCGTTTGTGATAAGAGGCTCAACTTCACTCAAAATTGAAGGATGATTATTTCTAGTTCCTTCATTTCCTCCGTCATGATGTCCCTCACTACTGGGAATCGGGCAGAAGTGCGGGATTCGAACCCACAACTAAGACAATGTGAGACTAGCAAACACGTTTCTGATTACTCTACTACCGTACTATTACCAAGGATAGTAGCGCAGACTATCCTGGACGAAATATCAAAATAGCAAACTTAAAGATAATGTACGAACATCGGAAGTTAACTTTTTAACACGTAAAAAAAAAATAGAATAAAACAAGATAGTTAAAAATAAGATAAAGTTAAAAATAAAAGATAAAAATAAAAAATAGAATAAAATAGAAGAGAGTAAAATAAAAAGTAAAATAAAATAAATAATCTGTATAACTTTTCTTATCAAACTAGATACTGATCAGACAACTTGTCAAAAGAAAGAAACGAGAAGTTGATTACACATTCAACAGCAAAACATAACCGAGGCGAAGAAGACGCGAGAGAAGAATGTGACAGACTCTCCGGGCCAAATGGCGACTGGTCGACGTATAAATCTCTCATGAAAACAAGAAACGAGACGAGCAAGACTCGAGGGAAGACCAAGAGGCAGATGAAATTATACAGATCCGAGTGAACCGAAGCAGAGACCATTAAAATGTAAGACAAGGTTGGGAGGGAGAAGGGGGGAAAGGGGGAAGGGGGAGGAGAGGGGAAGGGGGAAGAGGAAGGGGGAAGGGGAGGAGGGAGAGGGGAGGGGGAGGGGAGGAGAGGGGAAGGGGAGAGGAGGGGGAAGGGAAGGGGAGAGGGTAGGAGAGGGGGAAGAGAGGGGAGGAGAAGGGAAGGGGAAGGGGAGGGGAGGAGAAGGGAAGGGGTAGGGGAGGGAAAGGGTAAGGGGAGAGGAGAGGAGGGAGAGAGAGGAAAGGGAGAGGGGGAAGAGGAGGGGGGAGGAAAGGGAGAAGGGGGAGGAAAGGGGGAAGGGGGAGGAAAGGGGGAAGGGGGAGGAAAGGGGGAAGGGGAGGAAAGGGGGAAGGGGGAGGAAAGGGGGAAGGGGGAGGAAAGGGGGAAGGGGGGAGGAAAGGGGGAAGGGGGGAGGAAAGGGGGAAGGGGGGAGAAAAGGGGGAAGGGGGGAAGGGGGGGAAGGGGGGAGGAAAGGGGAAGGGGGGAGGAAAGGGGGACGGGGGGAGGACGGGGGAAGGGGGAGGAAAAGGAAAAGGGGGGAGGAAAGGGAGAGGAGGGGGAGGAAAGAAAGAGGAGGGGAGGAAAGGGAGAGGAGGGGAGGAAAGGGAGAGGGGGAGGAAAGGGAGAGGAGGGGGAGGAAAGGGAGAAGAGGGGAGGAAAGGGAGAAGAGGGGAGGAAAGGGGGAGGAAGGGGAGGAAAGGGAGAGGGGGAGGAAAGGGGGAAGGGGGGAGGAAAGGGAGAGGGGGAGGAAAGGGAGAAGGGGGAGGAAAGGGAGAAGGGGGAGGAAAGGGAGAAGGGGGAGGAAAGGGAGAAGGGGGAGGAAAGGGAGAAGGGGGAGGAAAGGGAGAAGGGGGAGGAAAGGGAGAAGGGGGAGGAAAGGGGGAAGGGGAAGAAAGGGGGAAGGGGGAGGAAAGGGGGGAGGAAAGGGGGGAAAGGGGGGAGGAAAGGGAGAAGGGGGGAGGAAAGGGAGAAGGGGGGAGGAAAGGGGAAGGGGGGAGGAAAGGGGGAAGGGGGGAGGAAAGGGGGAAGGGGAGCATTGCATCCAACGCCTGTCGAGCTATCCGGAGAATTTCCGGCCCAAATATGAATCCCCGGATCCTGTTGAAGAGCAAAAAGCGTCCAGTTGGCAGAAGGCACTTCCTGATGTCAGAGTTAGTTCCCACGGCCATTTTTTTTCTTTTTTTCTTTTTTTCTTTTTTTTACCATAGAGTCAGTTTTGGCACACGTAAGAATTTTGTTTTGGTTAGCACTATGCTATTCTGTTTCCTTTATTATTATTATTATTATTATTATTCTTTTCTCGTTTTTTTTTGTTGTTGTTTTTTTTTTTTAGCACCAGCCTTCTCTTCGTATTCGGAGACCCTCTGGTATTAACAATCAATAGATAACTAGATTAATAAATAGATAAATTATATTTTTTTGGCTGGCGCCAGACGATTTTAATTAAATGAGGGACAAGGACAGTAAGACAATAAACAGACAGAACATAACAGAAGCAATCTCAGGTTCGAGTGTATTGCCACGAAAGTAATCAGAAGAGGAGGAAGGGGAAGAAGGAGAGGAAGGGGAGGAAGAAGAGGAAGGTGGATGATGGAGGAAGAGGAGGAAGAGGAAAGTAGCTGATGGAGGAGGAAGAAGAGGATGAAGAGGAGAGACGAAAGAGAACGATATGAGGAGGAAGAGGAGGAAAAAAGGAGGAAGAAGCAGAAGAAAAGTGTTAAGGAAGTGGGGGGGGGCACCCAGAAGGAAAGGGGGTTTGAATAATCACTATTAATCTCTTCAACCCTTTGGGATACTTTGCAAGCCTTCCTCTGAACACCGCCAAAGACTTCCCCCCTAATCACTGAAGAACTTTCTTCGAAGTACGAAACTCGACTTCGACCCTCCAGATCGCGGAAACAAAGAAGAATTGTACATTTCCATCTAACCACAAGGTCATCAGCCTTCCTTCAATACGAAGACATACTTCGTAGACGTTGTTCTGGCCAAGAACGGATGGTTTTGTGCGGATGAGGAGGACTCTGGCCTGAACGGGGTCTCTGTCGGTCGAGACCCACTTCCAGAAAGGAGCAGACGCCTCAAGATGAACGAGATCGCCTGTCCTGGAACAGATGATTTTATGCGAATAAGAAGGACTCCAGCCTGAACGGGGTCTCTGCGGGTCGAGACTCACTTCCAGAAGGGAGCAGACTCCTCAAGATGCACGAGATCGCGTGTCTTTAAGAGTTCAATCTCGAAGAAAGCGTTCTTGGGCTCCCGAAGAGTCTGAGTAATCGACCATAATACTCATATTTCGAGTTTCTTCGTATCTTAACCTTTTGGTCCCAACAGCTGATTAAAATCATCTAGCGGCAGACCAACTGCATCATTCAAGTTAATTCTAATATCAAATTT
>NC_134808.1:44123392-44135892 GCF_046742065.1 Oratosquilla oratoria
ATATATATATATATATATATATATATATATATATTATATATATATATATATATTCCTTTGAAAAAGCATACCTGAGAAACTAGTCTGGAATAAAATCAGCTTAAGACTCCTGTGTTTCCTACTCCACTTGCGTCAACCTGTCATAATGTCTCAATACATATATATATATATATATATATATATATATATATATATATATAAATTAATAACAGGAGATTATCCCCACTAAAACCATAATAGATAGATAGATATTTAGATAAAGGAAATAAATAGAAATAGATTCTACTATCCATCCTTTCTACTTCCCCTTAAAATCTACCTTAACATTCCAATAGCCTATCCTCTTCGATGCGACAAAAGCCCCGGTTATTGTCGACGAAACACCACACCCATTCGCACCCACGCACGTTCCTTCCATAACACACTACGTCTACCAAACGCACTCGAATATTCCCGCTCAAAGGCGTGTTCGCGTGTCCCCCCCTCCACCCATCCGATTCCCGTACGGTGTTCGGACCCCGAGCGTAGAATCGTGTTGATGGTATGCGAGTTATCTTCCGGAGATGGACTGCTTCAGCAACGCACTTTCCAATACAACGTACGCCCTGCCGAGAATACAGAACAGGTCTGAGGTGACTTGGTACAAGGCTATCGTGTTTGCTAACACAGGTACGTGGTTGGACTAAAACCCGGGATCCACACACGCACGCACGCACACACCCACCCACACACACACACACCCACACACACACCCACACACACACCCACACACACACACACACACACACACACACACACACACACACACACACACACACACACACACACACACACACACACACACACACACACACTACGACCAGACTGTCACTACGGCGGTCCGGGTTCGAATCCTGCCCAGGGCTGAAATAATTTCAGTATCGCTGCGCTTCGAGTCGTTACTCCAACTCTCGTGGGCGGGGAGTTGGGTGTGTGTGTGTGCGTGTAAGGTCAAAGTATTACCCATGGATCGATCATACGACCTCTGAGCTCTCATCCGGGAGGTCAGTATTCGTCGATCACGAGTCCAACACGTGATCCAAGACCATGGTGAATTACACACACACACACACACACACACACACACAAACACACACACACACAAACACACACACACACACACACACACACACACACACACACACACACACACACACACACACACACACACACACACACACACACACACACACACACACACACACACACACAGGAAAGATACATGTACATGTCCCGTAATGTACCTTGATACTGTGTGGTAATAGACAACACAGGCACTGTTAAAGCGTATACGTTGAATACGCGAAACAAAGTGAAACATTGTGACATTGAAATGGATCTTCCACCGGGAGTTTCTGTATATATAGTAAATATTAGTTTTCCTGTGGTAAAATAGACCGGCCCGGTGTCCGACCTACTAGATTGAAATAAAAATACTTGTAACACACGTATGAACTCTGAAATACTTGTGTATGAAACTAAATTTAAATTATTTATATTCATATAGATGCGCATAAGAACATAAAAACATAAGAACATGTTCTTGTGTTCACACGTACGTATGCATGTATGAACTCTGAAATACTTGTGTATGAAACTAAATTTAAATAATTATTTATATTTACATAGATGCGCATATACGTACACATGTATAGATACGTATCTACATATATATACATACATATCAACACACATATATACCTATAATTACGTATGTACATATATCTATATACCAAGGGCTTTTTCCCCCTTACTTGGGTGGTAGCCAAGTCAAAACGCAAGTACCCACTACCACCCATTCCACTCCCATCCATGATCCACCGCCCTTTCCCCCATTTCATCTTAGCTCCTCATGGATGATGGGTCAATCCTGTGTCCAGCCCACTGCCCTGGGTCAGAAGCAATGCAGCAAGACGCAGCACGTCCACAGCAAAGACGCTTCATTTAACTGACGACCCCTCCCCCTTTCTGCCCCCTCATGGAAAAAAAAAAAAAAAAAAACGAGATTGAGAAAGACTGAGAAATCCCTTCGGGTTGGATCAAAATATTATCCACACATAACCACTCCCAACCTCCACCATCTCCTCCCTTGTATTACAGTATCATCTATATACAGCCATTTTCAACACACCCCTATATCCTGCCATCTCCCTTCCTTGCTCAACAGACATTCCCCTATTGCTCAACGCCTCTTGTACCCCATCCATACATCTCATCCTCGGTCGTCCCCTGAAGTTCACTCCCTCCACCTCTGCCTTCCACACCTCTTTTACTAATCTTTCTTCGCTCATTCTTTCCATGTGTCCAAATCATCCCAATAATAGTTCATTAGCCCTATCTGCCTTCTCCTTGTCCACCCCCAGCTCTCCTCACTTATTCGTTTCTCACTCGGCCCCCTACCATACTTCTCAGACATTTCCTCTCAAACATATTTTAATTCTTCCTCTCTGTCTCTTAATTTCCATGTTTCTGCCCCATACAGTGCCGTCGGTACAATCAACCCTTCATATAGTCTCCTCTTTGCATCCATTCCGAAATGCCCGTTTTTCATGACACTTTTTAATCCCCCAATGCAGTTATTTGCTTCTTTCAATCTATAATTTACTTCCACCGCCACTCCTCCATTTCCTGCCACATGCGTCCCCAAATACCTAAAGCTATTCACTTCCTCTTACCTCTCTCCTTTAAGACTTCCAACTCACTGCCAGCTTCTCCCTTTTGTACATCTCATCACCTTCCTGTTACCCACATTTACCTTCAACTTTCTCCTATGGCATACCTTTCCAAACTCTGTCAATATGTCCCTTAATACTTCCTCTGATCCTACCACAAGTGTAGTGTCGTCTCATTTATTTGTAAGGTAAAACTGAACTGATTTTCCATGCGGCCAGGACCCGATATATATATACCGCGTGGGTAGTCACCCGTGGTGCGTAATTACATACTTGCACTGGACTAGGTTAGGTCTGGTCAAACAGGGTCGCACTGTCATAGGCAGGCGAGTGTGGCTGGCGCGTCAGGGCTAGCCGCGTGGGCGACATAACGCGCGTTCCATGCCACGTGGTTATCGTGGTTTTTTACAATACTCCCTCTTAAAATTGCCTTGGCTTCAGAGAGCGTCCTGCACATAAGGATTTGGTGGATTGTGCAAACCATGATAACCACGTGGTTATCGTGGTTTATAAAACTCATACTTTGTCACTTATTATTACATTCTCAACTTCCATTTTCCGAATGCGTCTTACAACGCCGTTTTGTTTTTTTGTTTTTTTAGATTTTATATATTTGACAAACGAGAGGACCACCCAAGAAGAGTTCTCTGTGTTTAAAACATAGGATCTTGAACTCGTTTTGTATTTATGAGAGACTCAGAACTCTTTATTCCTTTCCTTTTGCGTCCGTCCCGATAGCACCCTGGAGAACTTCAGGAGCGATGTGCCACAGACCTTTCTCCCGAGTCCTCGTTCCGAATTACGACGAAATATTTTACTCTAACTCTTCTGTTTCCTTTAATTCAGTTACTGAGGCGGCATAAATGCAGGAGAGTTGTTGCTAGAGAGCTGAGTAAGACACTTGTTCAACTTTGGCGTCCTGTTAGGTTCTAAATAGATGGACATCAAGAAGCCTAGTTCGCACTGGAAAGATTGGACTGAAACCGATCTTTGAGGTTTAAACCAGAGATCTTTAATTTCATACCAAAGGCAGGTGTAAATAAATGTAAAGTGTGGTGTCAAAATTGTACGTAGCACTTCACTCTTTGGCGCTTTTACAGTAATCTTATCAGCCTATTTGTTAAACAGCCGTCTGCCTTCCCATGTGACAGCAAAAAAATAACAATAATAAAATAAAATGAAATAAATACACATATAAACAAGTAATAAAATCTAAGATATGAATAATGAATAAAATAACTAAAATGACAAATCTAAATAAAAATAAAACAAAATTAATCAGAACAAAATTACATGTAATACGACACCGTGCGTCTGAACCTTTGTGTCAAATGTGAGATTTGTTCAATTTCAGGATTACAATAACAATGCTGTCTGCTGTCTTTGACAATAGCTGTATTAGTGTACCTACGATTACAATCACGTGACACCTGCTGAAATAACAAAGGTAGTCATTACACGACTCGGTGGCGCGGTTGGTAGAGCGCTGGACTGCCAGCTCGGTGGTGCTCGCAGTACCTAGTTCGAATCCTGCCCAGGGCCGAAATTATTTCGGTATCGCTGCGCTTCGGGTCGTTACTCTGACTCTCGTGGGCGGGGAGTTGGGTGTGTGTGTGTGTGTGTGTGTGTAAGGTCATAGCATTACCCATAGATCGGTCATACGAGCTCTGAGCTCTCTTCCGGGAGGGAAATAGCTGTCGATCACGAGTCCAACACGTGATCCAAAGACCAAGGTGAATACAAAGAGCAGGACTCTGCAGGATGAGTCAAAAGTAAAAAACCACAGGCAAAACTCACATACTTTGGACGTTGTAAAGATCAGCAACCCTAGAGTACCCATGTAAAAACAATCTACCCCACATATGAGCTTGTAAAAAGTAGCAATCCCAAAAGTGAGCTTGTAGATATAAATCGCCCCAACAGTGACGATCATTTAATCAAGATTGGGTTGGGTTAGGTTAGGTTAGGTTGGGTTGGGTCGGGTTGGGTTGGGTTGGGTTGGGTCGGGACGGGTTGGGTCGGGACGGGTTGGGTCAGGTTGGGACGGGTTGGGTCGGGTTAGGTCGGGTTAGGTCGGGTTAGGTCGGGTTAGGTCGGGTTAGGTCGGGTTAGGTCGGGTTAGGTCGGGTTAGGTCGGGTTAGGTCGGGTTAGGTCGGGTTGGGTTGGGTCGGGTTGGGTCGGGTTGGGTTGGGTTGGGTCGGGTTGGGTCGGGTTGGGTCGGCTTGGGTCGGGTTGGGTCAGGTTAGGTCGGGTTGGGTTGGGTTGGGTTGGGTTAGGTTAAGCTTGTTAAGATCAGCTACTCTAAATATTAGCTTGTAAAGTAAACAAACCTCAGATATTATAGAGCTCCGAGGTTGCGGATCTTTACAAAGTCCAATATTTTTTTCAGCACTGAAATGTTAAGAAATGTTCACCTATCTTCTGATCATGGCACATACAAATGTCTCAAAATCAGAAACTAAAAATAATCAGGGTCAAAAGTAAAATGTGGTCAATGTTTTCTTGTCCTTGTTTTTCAGGTAGTATTTTGGAACGGTAACGTAATTTTGATGGCATTCTTAATAGACGTGTTTTCTTCTTTCCCCTCTTTACCCCTCAAGGGAAAATAAAAACAGACATCGACAGACCCAACTCACCCACCAAAGAGGCATTACGTCATAGGTTGTGTTCAAGATCGTTCCAGAGGCGTTCAAGTACGTTCGAATGGTTAGAAAAGTAAATGAAGTTTGAGATTTAATTACAATGGGTTGTAATTGCAAAGCCTTGACCGACAGATACAAAATATAAAAACAAAAAAAGTCATCCAACAGGCAAGTCTAACGTCAAACTCGTTTTGAGATTTTTTTTTTTTTTAGGCCAAATCCCTGAGGGAAAAGAGATGTTAACGTAAAACGAATGTTAACTGAATATATAAGACAGGTCTTAGTAAAGAAAAAAATAATTCTTAAGGTGATATAAAGATAAAGAAAATTCTGAATAAACAAAATGCGATAATTAAAGATAACAGGTAGTGGATACTGTGTCAAACTCATGAACAGGTAGTCGTGAGTTCGATTCCCGGGACCTGCTGCGTGTTTCTTGCGTTAGTTCCCGGCAGTCCTGGCCAGACGGGGAGGTAACCCTAACGTCGGCCTAAAAACCCCAGCGGCTTGCTACAACTGACAGGGCTCACCCTACCAGAGGTTTCTCACGTCCCACTTCGAGAAAGTGGAATGATGATTTTTTTCTTCTTCTTCATTTTTAAGGTAACGAAACGACAGAGTAAACGAAAATGAAAGACTAACTTAAAGCGATTTTATTCATACAGAAAGACCAAACGCTCTAAGAGGCGACCTCCTGAGAGACTGTCCGACGTGTTTGTCCCCCTTATAGTCTCTTGCGAACAAAAGTCGTCTTTTGTCTCCATCCCAGGGGAGACCATGTCTCATATGTCCTCCAGGTCCAAGAATCAGTGTTGCCAACCGTGGCAGCAGGTCCAGAAGTGACGGATGGCAGCCCTTGTGGTGGCTAAAGCAATTACTGACCGCAATCATGTTGGAAATAAATGGGAATAGGATTTGAAGTTGATGGAAGGGCTATCGGTTTGTTGGGAGTAGTTGTGATACTATAAGCTATGTTGTCCGGGCAATGATGGAAGAGTTGTGTTGGAAGAAACTAGTTTGGTAGAATAGGAGTATTTTTTTTTTTTTTTTTTTACATTTTTAGTGTAAGTTACTTTAAGAATCGACTCGAATGCAGGTATTATTGGTAATCTCGTTGTTTGTAGTTGTGTTGGATGAAAATATTTTGGTAGAACAGGAGTGAAAAAAAAACGTTTTTTGACATCTTTAGTGTATGTCTCTTTAACAATCGGCTCGAGTCCAAGTATTATTTATAATCTAGTTGTTTCAAATTGATCAAATAAAGTTGCGTATTGTATAGATTTCGTTGTGGTGTCATTTAACTTCGTTCATCTGGGGGTCAGCTTAAAGTTGTCCGTTTCTGCCACGATTTGAACAATAGATAGAGCAGATAAGTTTACGTTGGGGATAACAGTGTAGAAAACCCACAACCCTACAGTTGCTGGCAACGGTCCTTGGGCCACCCAAGAGAGCTTTCTGGAAAGAAACTTTGAATTGTTGTCTATGTTGTGTAAAACTTTCTATGCCATTGGCTGAAGGTGGAAAGTGATCAGTCGCCGGTTGTCTATTCTCCATGTGTAAAAAAAGTAACCAATGACGATCGAGATATCTTTGGCTCAGTCCGGAGACCAAGTGTCAGCCCCTCGGGGCTGCACCTTCTGACGGAGGTAAGGAGGTAGACGGGTTTCGAAAATAGATAGCTTTACTGTCTATCATGCAGGATCACTACATGAAAGTACCCGTCACCCGTCCCAACGCTAACAGCACGTTTACCTACCCATAGTCTGTGCGCAGCAAGGAGTCCGTTCAGGAATTTGCATACGTCACGAGTCACTCTGCCCCTCTCTTATTTCCTGTCTGTGTGTTATTTGATTTTTCTTCTGTATATAGTAAAGGAAACTGTATAGCACAACGAGAATCACTTTTTAGGATTTTAACAACGATGTCAATAAATCCTGTGACAAGTGGCAGAGCTTTTTCTCCCCATGTTGACACGTTCAGGTGTCAATGGGTGACAGCTGACAGTCACGATCCGATAACTGGTGGACAAATTGGCATCGTCACGCAAGGACTATAGTATGTACAACTTATCCCCTAATACATATAGCAATCGTAATGTGCATTAAAATATATATACATATATACAAAACAAAACAAAAATAAAAGTAAAAAAAGAAAAATAGAAATATGAACCCACCGAGCAAATGTCCCATAGTCACCTTGCAAATCAGAGTCCCGATAATTGAAATAGGTCGAGTGACGTTTCTATGACGTCACTTATGAGGAAAGATGACGTCATAATCATGGGGGGGGGGATGGTAAAAACTATTCAGATTTTGCGCCCTCCAACTATTACAGCGGCAGCGGCAGTGGTAGAGATATACCGGCATACCGATATAGTTATATTGGTATAGTGGTGTACTGGCATCGTGGTATACTAGTATAGTGGTATATTGGTATAGTAGCATACTTGTATACTGGTATGCTAATATAGTGGTATAGTGTTATATTGGTATGCTAATACAGTGATATAGTTGTATACTGGTATACTAGTAGTGGTATAGTGGTATACCGGTATAGTGGTATGCTAGTATACTGGTATATGTTATTTTGGTGCAGAGTTATTCTGGTATAGTGGTATAATGATATAGTGGCATACTGATATGATGGTATAGTGTCACACTGGTATACTGGTACAATAGTATATTGATATGGCGGTATGCTGGCATGGTGGTATGCTGGTATGGTGGTATGCTGGCATGGTGGTATGCTGGTATGGTGGTATGCTGGCAAGGTGGTAAGCTGGCATGGTGGTATGCTGGTATAGTGGTATGCAAGTATGGTGGTATGCAAATATGCAAGTATGGTGGTATGTTGATATGGTGGTATGGTGGTATGTTAATATGGTGGTATGTTAATATGGTGGTATTGTGGTAAACTGGTATTGTGTTATATTGGTATGGTGGTATGCTGGTATACTGATATGGTAATACAGTATCATAGCGGTATAGCATTACAGTGGTATATTAGCATAGTAGTATTGCTATGTAGTATTGTTGTTTAGTGGTATTGCTGAATAGTGGCATTGCTGTACAGTGGTATTGCTATATAGTGGTATAATGGTGCAGTGGCATAACAATACAGTGGTATAACGGTATGGCATTATAGTGGTATAACGGTACAGTGGCATAATGGTACAGTGGTATAATGGTACAGT
The DNA here is from genome assembly GCF_046742065.1 of Oratosquilla oratoria. Classification (NCBI taxonomy): domain Eukaryota; kingdom Metazoa; phylum Arthropoda; class Malacostraca; order Stomatopoda; family Squillidae; genus Oratosquilla; species Oratosquilla oratoria. Next base: position 44,131,943 of record NC_134808.1, read on the forward strand.
GGTATAATGGTACAGTGGTATAACGGAACGGTGGTATAACGGTATGGCATTATAGTGGTATAACGGTAAAGTGGTATAATGGTACAGTGGTATAACGGTACGGTGGTATAACGGTACGGTGGTATAACGGTGCGGTGGTATAATGGTGCGATGGTATAACTGTGCGGTGGTATAACGGTACGGTGGTATAACGGTACAGTTACCTGTACAGTGGTATAACGATACAGTGGTATAACGGTACAGTGGTATAACGGTACAGTGGTATAACGGTACAGTGGTATAGTGTCAGCCGTATCGCTGGCTGTAGTGGCAAGTGCTGAACAGATTGATTTTTCTGATATCGGGATCAAGTTTACGTTCCTCCTGCTGTTTCCTTCTCTTCGTCCTCCTCTTCCTCTCTCGTCTTTCTTCGCCTCTTCCTTCTTCGACATTCCTCGCCTCCTCTTCCTCCTTCGTCCTTCCCCGCCTCCTCCTCCCTCGTCCTTTCCTGTCCTCCTCTTCCTCCCTCGTCCTTCTCCGTCCTCCTTTTCCTCTCTCGTCCTCCCCGTCCTCCTCTTCCTCCCTTGCCCTTCCCCTCCTACTCTTTCTTCCTCTTCCTCCCCATCCTCCTCTCCCTCCTCCTTTCCTACCCTCTCGTTCCTCGTCCTCCTCACTCCTCCTCGTCCTCTCTTCTCCTCCCCTCTCCTCCTCCTCCCCTCTCCTCCTCTTCCTCCCCTCCTCTTCCCCTTCCTCCCCTCTCCTCCTCTTCCCCTTCCTCCCCTCTCCTCCTCTTCCTCCCCTCTCCTCCTCCCTCCTCCTCCCCTCTCCTCCTCCTCGCTCTCCTCCTCCTCCTCCCCTCTCCTCCTCCTCCTCCCCTCTCCTCCTCCTCCTCCCCTCTCCTCCTCCTCCTCCCCTCTCCTCCTCCTCCTCCCCTCTCCTCCTCTTCCTCCTCCCCTCTCCTCCTCTTCCTCCTCCTCCTTACTCCTCTCCCCCCTTTCCTCCCGCAGCCGCGCCGGGCCTGTATCCGCGACGACGCGACGGCCGCCAAGGTCGTGTTTACTCCGCCGGATTTGTGGTCTTTCATGTGTTTTATGCCGACGTTTGGGGGACCACCATCTCCCCAACCTATTGCCTCCTCCCGCCATCAGTTCTCCTCCCCTCCTCCTCCTGCTTCTTTCCTCCTCCAGCTTCCCTGGTCGCTGGCGGCACACTAGGCTAGTATGCTACTCACTTTTGCTACTCCGTTCAAGAAGAAACGATTTCGGTTACAGTATTCGGGGCTTCCGTAAGATATCATCGATGTATCTGCCATTCGTGTAGGTTTAATTTCTTAGTTCGCCGTTCAGGTTGTCACTAGATGATGAAAGAATAATTTTACTTTTGGGAAACTGAAAAACAAAATATCGTAACCGAAGTAGTTTGTGCTCAAACGAAGTAGCAAAAGCTGTATGTGTATATATATATATATATATATATATATATATACACATATGATGTGTTTGTGTATATATATGTGTGTATATATATTATATATACACACACTTATTTATATATACACACACATATATATACACACACATATACAGTATATACACACATACATATACATCACACATACATATACACACACACACATATATACACACACATATACACACATACATACGTATATATATATATATATAAGCATACACGTATGCATACATATACACATATACACACATGTATACACGTATACATATGTATAAAGGTGTACATACCTATATAAAGGTATACATATCTATATAAAGGTATACATACATATATAAAGGTGCACATATCTATATAAAGGTATACATATCTATATAAAGGTATACATACATATATAAAGGTGCACATATCTATATAAAGGTGCACATACAGATATATATATGTATATATGTACACACACACACACACACACACACACACACACACACACACACACACACACACACACACACACACACACACACACACACACACACACACACACAATATCTCGCTATTCGTTTCTTCCTGCCGTCCCACGTCCCACCCTATGAATTAATTTGTTAACCACATCATCCATCTTGGTTTCATGACACTACGGCCTGTGTTAAAAAGGCAAAGTAAACACACGGAGCTAACACTATTGCACCGAAACCTCCAGGAATTTATTGGTCCGAGCTCGATACCTGAACCACTCTGGGTCAGAGGTACAACCTCCATGACTTGGAGCGTCTGTCATAATCATTGGCCGAATATTGCACCTTTCAGTGGCGCCTACTGTACAATTCTTCCAAGTGTTTTTCTTCGTCTAAGGCTTCCGTCAACATCCAAGATGTTCGTCAAATGTGAATTTGAAAAACCAGAAAATGATTTTCCCTACAGTGTTCTAGACTTTCCTAAGTCTACAATTCAACAATGTGTCTGATATTCGTATTCTAGATTTAACTTCTCTTAATTAGTAATTCAGCTTCCCAGCGGGTGACGTAAAGGTGATTCGACATTTGGGAATTCGAAAAATGAATTTTTTTAATCCAAGTCGTTTCTATTCAAACGAACTTCCTCGAGTCGCGTAGGTGGCGCTGTTTCATACAGAACATAAGAATGAAGGAGACTGCAAGAGACCATAAGGCCTACACTAGGCAGTTCCATGTCTATTACCACCCGCCATCCCCATTCATAAAGTTGTCTAACCGTTTCTTAAAACAACCGATAGAGTCCGCGCTCACTACATGGTTGCTAAGTCTATTCCATTCGTTGACCACCCTATTAGTAAACCATTTCTTTTCTATTTCCTTCTTAAATCTGAAATTGTCCAATTTAAATCCATTACAGGGAGTCCTGCCCTACGGGAATTCGTTCAAAAAACTCCATTGTTCAAACTTTGGGGTCTTCGTTTCTGTTTAATAAAATCATATGCCGCCTCTCGGAGGTCTCAATACGGGAGAGAAGTGGTGACGTCATTAAATGGTGACGTCACTGGATGGTGATGTCACTGTATAGTGACGTCATTAGATGAAGTCATTAGACGGTGACGTCATTGGCTGGTGATGTCATTGGATGGTGACGTCATTACATGGGGACGTCATTGTCATTAGATTGTGACGTCATTAGATGGTGACGTCATTGTAGGATGACGCCATTAGATGGTGACACCATTGCGGCAAAGCCTATTTCATCATTAAACTCGTGACCCTTGTCTTCATCACTGACACTGTTATCACCACCATCACCACCAATGTCACCAGTACCATCATTATCACCACCAATGCCACCTTCAACACCATCATTGCCATCATCACCAATGACACCATCAACACCAATATCACCATCACTACTCACCACCAATACCCCCATCAACATCACCAATGCTACCATCACTATCATCACCACCATTGACACCACTGACAACACCAATACCACCATCACTATCACCACCACCTGTCTCACCATTCTCGACCCGTCTTCAACGTCATCAGCATCCCAATACCTGTTTCTATCATTTCGAAAATTAAAACAATTAGCGTCACCACAATCTGGAAAATAATCAAAGCTCTTTCGCATTTGATTAAATCGTGGATTACGTAGCTGATTACGATAATTAATCATCCCTGGCTTGGCCGTTGTTGGCCATGATGAAATTATCACAATAACCGCAATTATCGTCTTTATCATTATCCGCTGTTGCACAATCCTCCACGTATTCTTCTTCATTATCACATCTAAATATGTCGTATTCGCTATAAACAACTTTATTATATTTTCTTAGCCAACGAGATTAATAAAATCACTTGACGGCAACCAGAAGTAAATATATAAAGATATCCTGCGTGACGGACGTCAAATAGCATCATGTCCCCTCCACCTCATCTTCAAGAAACCTATCAACGCCTTCATCTCCATCTGAAGACGCAACCCTGATGGGCTGGCACTCCGTCTCTGGACCAAACCTAAACGACCGACGA
>NC_134808.1:44140892-44143392 GCF_046742065.1 Oratosquilla oratoria
CTTCCCATCCCCTTGTCATTCCTCATCGTTGCCCTCTTTGTCTTCCCCACCCACGTCCATGAAGGACACCTTCATCCGTTAAAATGTAGCCCCGTAGTCCCCGGGGTTCCATATCTGTTAAGTCCGTTAAAGCCGTTAAAACCGTTAAAGCCGTTTGGAGGAAACGTATAAATTCAATATGTCAACAAGAGAAAGAAAATTGCTATGGGAGGCGGACGTAGCGGTGGGTCCGAGTGAGGCGTGAAGCGAGACGGTGGACGGGTGGACGGGTGGACGGGGGCGGGTGGACGGGGGCGGGTGGACGGGGGGCGGGTGGACGGGGGCGGGTGGACGGAGGATGACGTAAGACCTGAAGAGGAGACGGAGAGGAGACGAAGCACCAGTGTAGACGAGACAGAAAGCAAAAAAAGGACCTGAGACAGACTAGGAAAATTGAAGGAGAGGAGAGGGGAGAGAGGGACAGGAGAGGGGAGAGAGGGACAGGAGAGGGGAGAGAGGGACAGGAGAGGGGAGAGAGGGACAGGAGAGGGGAGAGAGGGACAGGAGAGGGGAGAGACAGAAGAGGGGAGAGAGGGACAGGAGAGGGGAGAGAGGGACAGGAGAGGGGAAAGAGGGACAGGAGAGGGGAAAGAGGGACAGGAGAGGGGAAAGAGGGACAGGAGAGGGGAAAGAGGGACAGGAGAGGGGAGACAGGGACAGGAGAGGGGAGACAGGGACAGGAGAGGGGAGACAGGGACAGGAGAGGGGAGACAGGGACAGGAGAGGGGAGAGAGGGACAGGAGAGGGGAAAGGGGGACAGGAGAGGGGAAAGGGGGACAGGAGAGGGGAAAGGGGGACAGGAGAGGGGAAAGGGGGACAGGAGAGGGGACAGGGCCACAGGAGAGTGGACAGGGGGGAAGGAGAGGGGAAAGGGCGGCAGGAGAGGGGAAAGGGGGACAGGAGAGGGGAAAGGGGGACAGGAGAGGGGAAAGGGGGACAGGAGAGGGAAGGGGGACAGGAGAGGGAAGGGGGACAGGAGAGGGAAGGGGGACAGGAGAGGGAAGGGGGACAGGAGAGGGAAGGGGGACAGGATAGGGAAGGGGGACAGGAGAGGGAAGGGGGACAGGAGAGGGAAGGGGGACAGGAGAGGGGAGAGGGGGGATAGGAGAGGGGGACAGGAGAGGGGAGGGGGGAGATGGGGGAGAGGAGAGGGGAGGGGGATAGGAGAGGGGAGAGGGGGACAGGAGAGGGGAGAGGGGGACAGGAGAGGGAGTGGGGGGACAGGAGAGGGAGTGGGGGGACAGGAGAGGTAGTGGGGGGACAGGAGAGGGAGTAGGGGGACAGGAGAGGGGAAAGGGGGACAGGAGAGGGGAAAGGGGGACAGGAGAGGGGAAAGGGGGACAGGAGAGGGGAAAGGGGGACAGGAGAGAGGGGAGAGACAGGAGAGGGGAGAGAGGGACAGGAGAGGGGAGAGAGGGACAGAGAGGGGTAAGAGGGACAGGAGAGGGGTAAGGGGGACAGGAGAGGGGAAAGGGGGACAGGAGAGGGGAAAGGGGGACAGGAGAGGGGAAAGGGGGACAGGAGAGGGGAAAGGGGGACAGGAGAGGGGAAAGGGGGACAGGAGAGGGGAAAGGGGGACAGGAGAGGGGAAAGGGGGACAGGAGAGGGGAAAGGGGGACAGGAGAGGGGAAAGGGGGACAGGAGAGGGGAAAGGGGGACAGGAGAGGGGAAAGGGGGACAGGAGAGGGGAAAGGGGGACAGGAGAGGGGAAAGGGGGTAGGAGAGGGGAAAGGGGGTAGGAGAGGGGAAAGGGGGACAGGAGAGGGGAAAGGGGGACAGGAGAGGGGAAAGGGGGGTAGGAGAGGGGAAAGGGGGACAGGGGAGGGGAAAGGGGGACAGGAGAGAAGGAAAGTAGATTAGGAGAAAGACAAGGGAGAGGTGGAAATTGGTTAAGAGAAGGGAGAAGGACGAAGATGAAGAAAAGGAAGGAACAAAGAAAATGGGAAGAGAGATACGGAACAGAAATGGGAGAGAGAGAATTGTTGTGAACACAAACCTAAGGAACAAAAATGAATACGAAGTTTTTTGTATATGAAATTGTAGTAAATTATATAAACAAACAAACAAAAAATACATTACGCGCTCGAACGCACACGCAATCCATCCTCATATGAAAATTATTTTCTCAATCCCTAAAAAGATTGAGGAGGAAAACGCTCCCTCGAGATATTAGAATTTCTTATTATTTCCCAAAATATATCACTCGTATTACTCAACAACTACAGTACCCTCTGACCGAAACTTTTTGGAAAACCACGAAACGTGAACCCGCAAATGTACTCGACAGATTTCAAGACCATATGTTCTTGTTGGTTAAATGTGACGGCACACTAAGGTAGTATGCTACTCGCTTTTGCTATTTGCTTTGAGTAGAAACGTCTTCGGTAACAATATCCTACACTTCCGTAAGAACATCTAAACAATGAGTCTAAGATTCGTATTTTTGGTTTAATTTCTCTTC
>NC_134808.1:44148392-44155892 GCF_046742065.1 Oratosquilla oratoria
GTAGGTAAGTAGGTAGGTAGGTAGGTAAGTAGGTAAGTAGGTAGGTAGGTAGGTAGGTAAGTAGGTAGGTAGGTAGGTAGGTAGGTAAGTAGGTAGGTAGGTAGGTAGGTAAGTAGGTAGGTAAGTAGGTAGGTAAGTAGGTAGGTAAGTAGGTAGGTAAGTAGGTAGGTAAGTAGGTAGGTAAGTAGGTAGGTAAGTAGGTAAGTAGGTAGGTAAGTAGGTAGGTAAGTAGGTAAGTAGGTAAGTAGGTAGGTAGGTAAGTAGGTAGGTAGGTAAGTAGGTAGGTAGGTAAGTAGGTAAGTAGGTAAGTAGGTAGGTAAGTAGGTAGGTAGGTAAGTAGGTATTGTGATGGCCCACCATCCTCCGTGTATTTAAAATGTCTGTTTATGTATAATATTCTGTATAACTATGTATGTACTGTAAATTGTTAATATACGTGTGGTTTTCCTACTCTCCTCCCCTTCGATCCCCTCCTTACTACTCGTCTGACAGACCTGGACTATTTCTGTCCAGTTCATCCTTCTCCTTCCTCCCGTCCTCGCCAACACTATATATACGGCGTCCGCCGGCTTCCAGACGGACTTTTTTTTTTTTCGTTGGCTACCGAGACGTAACTTCCCTCCCACATTGCTTTTCGCTATATCCAATCCCGTTGTGTTCACACGTAACTAAACTGTATTCTCATGACTTAATTCCTCAACCTGAACCGAAACTATTTGTATTATCAAACGTTACAAATTGTCCATTGATTAATTTTTTGTTGTAAAGATATTATATTTGTTTTGTTGACTTTTGGTTGTAAATTAAATTAGTTATTTATGTTACCTTCCGTTTGGATTTGCCTTAACTCCAAGGCCACCAAGTACGAATCCCTTCTAGACAAAAAATTCTTATATCCTTGCGGAAGGCATAACAGTAGGTAGGTAGGTAGGTAGGTAAGTAGGTAGGTGGGTGTGTGGGTCGCTGGGTAGGTAGGCAGGTAGATAGGTAGGTAGATAGTAGATGGGTTTGGGTGGGTAGGTAGGTAGGTGGGTTGGTAGTTAGGTAGGTGGGTTGGTAGTTAGGTAGGTGGGTAGGTAGGTAGGTGGGTTGGTAGTTAGGTAGGTAGGTAGGTAGGTAGGTAGGTAGGTAGGTAGTTAGGTAGGTAGGTAGGTAGTTAGGTAGGTAGTTAGGTAGGTAGTTAGGTAGGTAGGCAAGCAGGCAAGCAAACAGGTAGGTAGGCAATAAGGTAAAGCAGGTAGATAGACACAAATACAAAGAGACAAAGACAAATACAAATAAACAGACAAATAGATAGACGCTGAGACAGGGAGTCAAGCTAACCATACTACAATAAAAAATACATAGGATGGAAAAAATCGAACGAGATCAAACAAAAATAGAAAAATAAAATAGAAACAAAAATAAAATAAAACAAAAATAAAACTAAAATAAAATAAAATAAAATAAGATAAAAATGCCACAAGAGGACGAGCTTGTACAGTCAAGACTTGTATTGCTGACATTTTCAATTATTCTAGTTGCTTAATTAGACCTCACGTTACTCCATTACTCCTACAATATTACATTTAAATGTATTAAAGGCACATGCTATAAGGAAATTATATATATATATATATATTATAATATATATATAATATTATATAAGTACATATATATATATATATATATATATACATATATATATAATTACATATATACATAAACTCACACACACACACGCACACAAATAATCAAATAGTATAGTTGTATTTCCACTGCTGTAACCTTGGGGTTGTTCTACACCTCAGCTCATGGCCACACTATTTCCACATTTGGGAAATACGAAACAAGTATATATTTCAGAAAAGCAGAAGATTGCACCATCCCTCATGGCGTTCAGCGGATGCAGGAAGACCGCAAGCGGAAAGTTACAATCCAAACGAAATGAAATACTTCGTCTCAACCAAGAAGGAATATCTTTATGATCTCACGAAGGTTCTAATTCGAAAAAGTAATACTGCGAGTCATTTCCAAAATAAAATTGAAAGTCGTATGTTTTTCCTTTCACGGCAATGTATAACATTTCATGAGACGCTTTTAAGTCGTCGATGTGTACTTCGCTGTAACATTTTTTACTTTTATGTATTTTAGAGAACGGTCTCATCAAACTTACGACCGGTTTCCGACCATCGGTGACCAAGTGGTCGCCGACCAGTTGCAGGTAGTCTTTGGAAGTCGCTGGTAATCGGTAATGAAATAGATAAATAGACATATAGATAGATATATTACAACACACACTGAATAGTCCCCTGTACATAGATTTTCATTTTATCAACCACATTAACTTTTTCCATTTCAATTCCTTGTATAGGTTTTGTGTCGCCGACCGATCGTTCGATTTTCGGTCGAAGGTGGTCGGAAACAGGTCGTAAGCTTGGTGTGACTGGGGCTTAAAACAATTTTTTTTTTGGTTAACGCCAGGTGATTTAATTCAGTAGAGTTCGGGATCTTGCGCCCGGATGAGAAATTAAAGTTTTTTGTTTTGTTTTTTTTTCCCTCCTTTCACAACCACAAAGGATTTTTTCGACCTCAGTTCGTCTCGTCTTCTGCTAAAACGATCCTTGCCTAGTGACTCCAATATCCCACCCCCCAACCCCGTATGCTTTCATGCTGCCAATATTTTAGTGATTTTAGAAACACCCCTACGGACCACAGTCACACAGCAGTTTCTTGCGAGTGAAGAGTGGCCTCCACACAAAATTGAATGCTGATCATTTACAACTATTACACTCCCTCCTTTACGAGTCCTTCGGTGCTAAATCAACCCAATGGATAGACGTGATATTTTTTTCTCTCTCTCTCTCTCTCTCACACACACACAACACACACACACACAACACACAACACACACACAACACACACACACACACACACACACACACACACACACACACACACACACACACACACACACACACACACACGTCTCATGTCGCAGTGGTAGCGTTCACGGACACCACTACGGCGGTCCGAGTTCAAATCCCGCCCAGGGCTGAAATAATTTCAGTATCGCTGCGCTGCGAGTCGTTACTCCAACTCTCGTGGGCGGGGAGTTGGGTGTGTGCGCGTGTAAGGTCACAGCATTACCCATAGATCGGTCATATATGAGCTCTGAGCTCTCTTCCAGGAGGAAAATAGCTGTCGATCACGAGTCCAACACGTGATCCAAGACCATGATGGATCACACACGTACACACAAAATAAATAAAATTAATAAAATGAATAAAAATAAAGATATATAAATGAATAAAAATAATAAAATAAATAGATAAATAGAATACATGTATACAAAATAATAAATAGAAAAAAATTACCACTCCTTGCAATCAATTCCCCTCCACTAGCAGCATTAATGTTTACACTCGCTTGTTGACAAACAGCCTTTCGTGCCCAACTTGTCCCATTAACTCACTATTACCCAATTCATCATATTTTTTTTCAAACGTCCAGCATAGCCTCCCTTTGCTTCGCTTCGCATAGCTTCCCTTTGCTTCGCTTCGCATAGCCTCCATTTGCTTCGCTTCGCATAGCCTCCCTTTGCTTCGCTTCGCATAGCCTCCCCTTGCTTCACTTCGCATAGCCTACCCTTGCTTCGCTTCGCATAGCCTCCCCTTACTTAACTTCGCATAGCCTCCCCTTGCTTCGCTTCGCATAGCCTCCCCTTGCTTCGCTTCGCATAGCCTCCCCTTGCTTCGCTTCGCATAGCCTACCCTTGCTTCGCTTCGCATAGCCTACCCTTGCTTCGCTTCGCATAGCCTACCCTTTGCTTCGCTTCGCATAGCCTCCCCTTGCTTCGCTTCGCATGGCCTCCCCTTGCTTCGCTTCGCATAGCCCCCCTTTGCTTCGCTTCGCATAGCCTCCCCTTGCTTCGCTTCGCATAGCCTCCCCTTACTTAACTTCGCATAGCCTCCCCTTGCTTCGCTTGGCATAGCCTCGCTTCACAAGAAGGTCGCCCTAAGTTGATCCAAACTCTGTATTTCCGTTTGCTCCAACTCCTGATGGCAATTCTTTCCAGGACGAGGAGGAGGGAAGGCCAGTTGCGATCTTGAAGCGTCTTCCCCTAAGACTGGCTTGGGTTTTCCAGCGCCTCCCACGACCAGAGGAGGGGCGGGGTTTGGGGAGGGCGGGGGTGGGGAGGTGGATGTAGTTTGGCATAGAGGCTCCGCCCACTTCTTACTAAAGATGCTAGTACTGGTTCGGTTTTGGCCGGAGTTTATGAATGAATAGATAAATAAATGAATAGGTGAATAGACAAATAAATAAATGCATAAACAAGCAGATATATATATAATATATATATATATATATATATATATATATATATATATATATATACAAATAAATTATCAAATGAATAGATAAATTAATAGATAAACGAGTAAATAAGATTAGATAAAATGAAATATAGATCTATTACCCGTTCACTGACAAATAGCCCCCCATCCCATCTACCCGGCCTTAGTGGACTGTGTTCACTATGACCACCACAGCTACCACACACGTCAAAAACAACAATTGTTTCAAATCACTACATTTTCGCCTCACTGGGATTTACTTTGTGGGGAAAAGAACCGATACACGACCTGAACCCAAGACAAGTATAACTGTAACATGTACTGCTGGCATAAAGGCCGAGTTTTAATATTCCCAATAGTATGAAAGAGTTCTTTCTTCTATTCCATTTCCTTTGATATCTTCAGAACTCGGGGCTCGTTGAAGTGTCTGATTTCATTTAAAGGACTACAAAAGAATACAAAGGCGGAGCATGCCGATAGGAGACCTTTTGGTCCATATCTAGATCGGATGCGAAAAAAAAATCAAAAGGATAAATAAATAAATGAATAAATAAAAACTATAATGTAAATAATAAATGAAATACATAAATAAATGCATAGGTATAGTTAAATAATAAACAAATAGGTAAATAGTGAATAATAATAAATTGTCATATAACTAATAAATGAGAATCAAGCAAATAATAATAAGCAGACAAAAAATAACTAAACAAATAAACAAATCATATAAAATGAATGACAGTCATTACAGCATCTTAACGATAACTAAACCCAGGTTCCCCAGTATTTTTCTATGGAATCAAATGACTTCATACCTTCTCCCAAGCGATCAGAAGCCCCCACCGCCCAGACCCCATTCATTACGTAGTGTTGAAGTGGCTGCCCCGAGTAGTGGTTCCATGGCGGACACTCCAAGCTGGTTCCGTTCCAGCCACTTTCCAATTATAACAGGAATAGGGATAGGATTGTCCTGGAGTCTGATCACGTGTCGTAAGGAGCAAAGTTCGTCAGCTCTGCCCCGGAAACAAGGCAGTAGCATCAATAACAACAACATCTGTTAGGGGTCAAAGTGAGGAAGTACCTTAACTTGTCACAGTATTTGGGATTCAGAAACTATGTCTACTTCTATGTGGTCCCTCTACCGTACATAATGAACTGAATAACCATAGTCTCTCCTGTCTGTCTGTATGTCTGTGTCTATAAGTCTATATGTCTGTGTGTGTGTGTGTGTGTGTGTGTGTGTGTGTGTGTGTGTGTGTGTGTGTGTGTGTGTGTGTGTGTGTGTGTGTGTGTGTGTGTGTGTCTGGTCTGTCTGTGTCTGTGTGTGTCTGTCTGTCTGTGTCTGTCTGTGTCTGTGTCTGTCTGTGTCTGTCTGCCTGTGTGTCTGTGTCCGTCTGTCTGTCTGTCTGTCTGCCCTGTGTATGTGTGCCTGTCTACCTGTGTCTGTCTGTGTGTGTCTATGTGTCTGTCTGTCTGTCTGTCTATGTGTCTGTGTCTGTGTCTGTGTCTGTGTCTGTCTGTGTCTGTGTGTGCCTGTCTATCTTCCTGTCTCCCTTACAACCCCTTAACCTATCTAAAACCATCCGTATATTAAAAGAACATACCAGACATTGCAGTTTGTCAGAACAATGTCGGTCGACAGTGTCCCCCTCTTCCCTAAGAACGAAAAGTTAGATTTCATTTGTCGTAGCAGATGTCGTAGGCTTAGAATCCCCTCAAGGTCTCACGAGACAAAACTTTCTGGAAATAAAGTTCCCCAACTCATCTTGCACAGTCTGCCATTTCATATCACATTCTAACACAGATGTCGCGTGGACCGGTAACCACTTACATGCATATACAAAGTCGTTTAGAATGAATAATATAGAAACATGTTTGACATCGTATAAACCACGTTACTAAGGCTTTACTACAGATATATTCTATACTGAAGGATACTGCTTTCTTGAATCATAAGCTCTTTCTTGAATAACCATTACAAGCTACCTACTTTAATAATAAAGATATATCATAACCTTCTTGAATTATCATTACAATTTCTTTCTTGAATTATATCATGCGCTAATTGTTATGAATAATCATTACAGGCTCTAACCTTCCTGAATAATCATTATAAGCTCTAATTTTCTTAATTATTACAGGCTCCAATCTTTTTTGAAAAATATTTACAGGCTCTATCCTTCCTGAATAATCATCACAGATTCTAACCTTCTTGAATGATTATTACAGGATCTACGAGTAACCTTCCTGAGTTAATCAACACAAGCTCTACCCTTCTTGAAAAATCATTACAGACTCTAACCCTCTCGAGTTATCATTACAAGTTCTTCACATGACAGAGCTGATAATGTGAAGAGAAACAAGAATCAAGTATTCCTTGGGGTTTTGTACACTAACGTAACACCCTTTACTTATGTTCTTCTGTCTTCCGCCTGGCGATATGATTCAGTGAAAGCAGACTTGAGATTTCATAAATCAAGATTTTATTTGTTCCAAGTTCATCCCATCATCTGAATAGAATCATCTGGTGCCAAACAGAACAAAATATGTAAATGATGTGATTGGTTCAAAGAATGTTACAACGAAACTCGAAACTACTTAAGGTGAATAGCAGCAGTAAATGAAGATAAAGGTCGATTCTTAGGGCCAACATGTCCGTACGTACCTGGAAAGAAAAGAAAATAAGATTGTAGATCATTTAAACAGAAATTAAATATAGATAGTTCTGGTCACTGGGAATCTAGAATTAAATAACCGTCGACACATGACAGGAAAAGTTCAGAACTTTTGGAAATGTCGGTCACCAGAAGCATTTTCTGGTTCTCTGGTTTAGATTCGGAAGGCCTTCTTGGTCCAAATATAGATTTGATTTTTGGTATTCCAAAAAGAGAACCCTTTCCTTTCATCCACATGAACTTCGTCATGATTTATATAAACTACACTACTAGGCTAAGGAAGTAGAGGGATGTTTTACCCACAGGGCCTTACCCATAATAATAAATATAAACTATATTACTGGACTATGGAAGTAGAAAGAAATTTTGCACCCTAAATTAGCGGGCCATCCCCCCAACCACTCTCCACCTTCAATAATTACCCATAATGATAAATATAAACTACATTACTGGACTATGGAAGTAGAAAGAAATTTTGCACCCTAAAT
>NC_134808.1:44160892-44163392 GCF_046742065.1 Oratosquilla oratoria
GGTTATTTAGGTGTTCAATAATAACAATAAGATAAACAACTATTACCACCAGCACTACTACTACTACTACTACTACCACACTACCACCACTACCACCCTCACCACTACCACCACCACTACCACCACCACTACCACCACTATTACCACTACCACCATCACTACCACAATCAACACTACCACCATCACCACTACCACCATCACCACCACCACCACCATCACCACCACCACCATCACCACCACCACTACCACCACCATCACCACCACCACCATCACCACCACCACCATCACCACCACCACCACCACTACCACCATCACCACTACCACCATCACCACTACCACCATCACCACTACCACCATCACCACTACCACCATCACCACTACCACCATCACTACCACCATCACCACTACCACCATCACCACTACCACCATCACCACTACCACCATCACCACCATCACCACCACCATCACCACTACTAATCATCACCACCACACCTGATTAACATCAGGAGATTTTGTTCAGTTCATAGTCAGCCATTGAACTGAAGAAGTTTAACGGACTGAAAAAAGAATTCTTGTGAATCGAGTTAAGTCATTCTCTGGGCAGTTATTACTTTTGTTAGCCTTTAGTTTATTAATCTCGTTGCAGCCAGGCAGTTTTATTGAGGTAAATCCCTCAGTATTGACAAACTTAAAACTAATCATGTCTCACCATAAGTTCAATATGAGGACTTGCAACAAAGATTTCCGTTCTCGAGATCAAGCGATGCCAAATAGTGGAGGAGTAGTAGTAGTAGTCGTAGTAGTAGTCGAAGAACGAGAAGGAAAAGGAGCAGGAGAAGGAGCAGGAGAAGAAGAAGGAGCAGAAGAAGAAGAAGAAGAAGGAGCAGGAGGAGGAGGAGGAGGAGGAGGAGGAGGAGGAGGAGGAGGAGGAGGAGGAGGAGGAGGAGGAGGAGGAGGAGGAGGAGAAGGAGGAGAAGGAGGAGGAGGAGGAGGAGGAGGAGAAGGAGGAGAAGGAGAAGAAAAAGAAGAAAAAGAAGAAAGAAGAAAAAGAAAAAGAAAAAAGAAAAAAGAAAAAGAAAAAAGAAAAAGAAGAAAAAGAAAAAAGAAAAAAGAAAAAGAAGAAAAAGAAAAAAGAAAAAGAAAAGAACAAAAAGAACAAAAAAGAAGAAAAAGAAAAAGAAGGAAAAGAAGAAGAAAAAGAAGAAAAAAAAGACTGCTATGGATTTTTTTTTTTTTTTTGGGGGGGGGGCAAGAACATACGACTCTCCTTCGAGGAGATGTGGGGGGGAGGGGGTTGTTAGGCAGAAGCTACGACCACCTCGAGGCTCAAAAACCCAAAACCCAAAACCAAGACCCGACAAACATAACCATAAACATCAACGCTACGATCCGACGGACTTTTTCAGCCGAATTCCATTAAATTCACATAACTAAGGTCGAAGTACCTCAGTCGTTAACGTTTTCACAAATAAGGTAAAATAAAAAATAAAATGAAATAAAATAAAATAAAATAGAATAAAATAGAATACAATAAAATAAAATAAAATAAAATATAAAATAAAATATAATATAAAATTAAATAAAAAATAAAATAAAAAATAAGAAAATAAAACATAATAAAGTAAAATAAAATAAGATAAAATAAAATAAAATAAAATAAAATTAGAATAAAATAAAATTAAAGTAAAATAAAATAGAATAAATCGATAAAAATAATTAAAATGAAAAATAAATAAATCCAATAAACAAAAAAATGAGACAACCATAACGATGAGTTTACGCCAGGAGACGCCTCCTGCGGCCCAAACCGTCACCTGTGCCCTTTGTGCTAGGACAGCCTAGGTAAGGGGGGGGACGTTACCTCTAGTAATTAGGGAATTGAACTCATGTCCATGTACTTAAGAGAAGACGTCGATGCTGAATGCGTTGGATGATATGAACGACGCCTTTATAGATGATGTGTCATTCATCATTCTCATAGCGAAGAGTGAAAAAATAATTGGCTATTAGAGGCAAATATGCGAGATAAATAGCTCAAATTTATCGTAGAAAAGTTGAAGTTAAAATTTATCCTGGTTTCATAAAAGAATATTAATAGAATCTAGCCCGGGGGAACAATGTGAAACAGTATGACCTTTGTATACATCGATACAAACAGCTAAATTTGATATACAGTAGGTGGTGAGGAGGAGGAGCGTACGCTAGGAGTCGCTATGTAGCTTCAGCCCATGTCGTCACCTTAGTCCTATTATGCACTCTGACTGTTGGGGCAGGTATAAGTAACTGCTGGGTATAGGCGAAGAGTGCGGGATTCGAACCCACAACTGAGCAAATGTGAGACCAGCACGCCTTCAATTACGCCACCAGTGCGCATATATCAACGCCGAGAGACATTTTGGTCCATAACAAGGTTATATGAAGGATACAATAAGTAAGCGGAATAACCGAACAGGCAACTAAAAAATAATAATCAATTGACAGACAATGCAACATATTGACA
>NC_134808.1:44168392-44178392 GCF_046742065.1 Oratosquilla oratoria
AACAGAACACTGCTGCCAACAGAACACTGCTGCCAACCGAACACCGCTGGCAACCTAACACTGCTGGCAACCTAACACTGCTGCCAACCCAGCACTGCTGCCAACCGAGCATTGCTGCCAACCTAGCACTGCTGCCAACCGAGCACTGCTGCCAACCGAGCACTTCTGCCAACCGAACACTGCTGGCAACCGAGCACTACTGGTATCCAAGCACTGCTTGATAACCATGTCTGTTAGTAAGCTGCAATACCAGAGGAAGTGGCGACACCGTAAACCAGTTTACTATTGCCAAGCTGGTTTCGAGCTCTGGGAGATATAACAGTCTCCATCTCTGCGTCACAGGAAGAGAAAGAAAATAACTCGAAATGGCGAAATAGCTCATTGGACTTATAGCCTAATAAAGAGAAATTACGACTTTGCAGAACGTTACTACTCAATCAACCAACCGCCAAACGCGTTAGCAAACCATTATCCCGAATTAAACTGTACAATGTTCTGCAGAGAGAAAAAAATAACCAACCCTGATCAAATTTTTTCACTTATCTTCGTTCCTTTATGGCGAGATCTGGCAACGCCGCGGTCTCGTGGCGCCGTTGCCAAATCTCACTATACAAACGTCAACTTTGTTGTTATTAGTCCTATCGTTCTGGTTAGACACTGTACGCGTCACAAAAATACTAAAGAATAGTTAGACATTTCAAAAATTCTGTGAAAGAGATTCTCCGTTATTAAATAATCAAAAATTGTTTTGCCGTGATGGTGAGAGGGATGAATGGCGTCCTAAGAGAGGTCTCTACAAGGCAGAGCTCTGTCCCAATTACAGGAATAAAAATTAAAAAATAAAAATTATCATCTTACAGGAATAGAACAATGGTTTATTATTTGAAATAAAATGTATATATACGACGCTCTTTGAGTTGCCATTTAGGCCGAGCACTATCTATGATTGCTCCAAGACAGTAAACTGACTACAATTACCATTACCGGGGCATAAAACGGGATCAGAAAGATAATGAAAGGCCGAAGAAGTAAAAACTAACATTTATATCTATAAACCTGAAGATATTCTGTCAAGAACCCAAATTTTATTTCGCACTCAAGATGAACTAAAATAGATTCTAAACTGCTACAACTGACGACTAATACAGGCTATTCAGACACTTTGGAACAAGGTTGTTGTTCCAACCTTACATAAGTGCTTCCTAGTACATCTCAACCTTTTTTTTTTACTTCCGAAAACGCGTTAGAAATTCTATTCTGGCTACCCTCTGGCGATTTCGTGGAGCTGAGAACTTCGGAGAATTCAATCCTGAGGAAACTAACTGGAATGTCTTCGACTTGAAAGGAGAATAACAAAGACGACAGCCAACACTTCTTTAATTCTGAACACTCTTTATCGATTTCATTCTAACTAAAGACACTTTGCACTTGACAAGTGGCCCACCGATTGAAAGTAATTATGACCCATCAAGACCCATTTTGGACCAAAGCTCTACCCTCCACACCAGAAATTACACAAAATTTGTCTTTATGTGGACGAAAATTGTTGAAGTTTGCCACAGTGTACATATAGATTAAACAGGGCAACATAGCACGGCCCGACACATCAGAATAGATCGTTTGGCAGAAACTCCTTACCGTACACTACGATACTAAGGAGAATAAGGGCACCAATATTTTTTAACGGAGAACAACCCATTTCGAGAGCAAGTTTGAGTGTGCGTGTGTGTGTGTGTGTGTGTGTGTATGTGCGTGAGTATGCACACGCGCTCACGTGTGTGTGTGTGTGTGTGTGTGTGTGTGTGTGTGTGTGTGTGTGTGTGTGTGTGTGTGTGTGTGTGTGTGTGTGTGTGTGTGTGTGTGTGTGTGAAAATCTGTGAATGCCTGTGAATGTGTGTGAATGTGTGCGAATGTGTGAATAAATGTGCGCGCTCGTGTGTGTGTGTGTGTGTGTGTGTGTGTGTGTGTGTGTGTGTGTGTGTGTGTGTGTGTGTGTGTGTGTGTGTGTGTGTGTGTGTGTGTGTGTGTGTGTGTGTGTGTGTGTGTGTGTGTGTGTGTGTGTGTGTGTGTGTGTGTGTGTGTGTGTGTGTGTATGCGTGTACACACTTTCATAATTTAAACACGACCTAGCATCCATTTTTCCGGTAGATTTTTTTTTCCAATCCGCACCTTTCCTCGCAATTATTTTACTAGGTAGTTATATTTACACTGCAAACTGAACCTCCACGAAATTAACACTCCGCCAATGGAGCAGGAACATGTCTTCGAAATCTACCGAGATTACAGACACAAGTCCGATACTTCCATTTCGAAATACGATTTACCCAAGAGAGGCAAAATTCCTCAATTCCGAAAAATCACAGAACGAAAAATGGTCAACGAAAATCTGTCAGTGTGAACGAAAAGGTGTAGGATCGCCCGCTGTGTAAAAATCTGAAAACTGTTCTTAATTTCCAGAAGCGCAAATACCTTCCAAGAAGAGATATACCCAGAAAGGGGAGACAATTTGATATTAAGCTTTCTGGAAAAAAAAATATAGAGAGAACTGTCGTCTGATTTACAAAGAGAGAAAGGGAGATGGGAGGGGAAAGAAAAAAGAGATAGCTGGGAGAGGAGGAGGAGAAAACGAGGGAGACATTGAGGGGTTGGGGAAAGAGAGAGGAAAGAGAGAGAGGAGAGAACGGAGGGAGGAGAGCTTGATTTCCATTTATTATTATTTATCTGTCAGTTTATTATTATTTACTATTTACCTGTTTATTATTTAACTATACCTATGTATTATTTATTATTTATATCATATTAATTTTTATTTTATTTTATACATTTTCTATCATTTATATATTTTTTTCGCACCCAACCTAGTTATGGACCAAAAGGTCTCCTGTCGGCATGCTTCTTTGTAATCCTTTGAGAGAGAGAGAGAGAGAGAGAGAGAGAGAGAGAGAGAGAGAGAGAGAGAGAGAGAGAGCAAGAGAAAGGGCGAGAACGAGAGCGACACCAAGAGTAAGAGCAAGAGAGAGAGAGAGAGAGGAGAGAGAGAGAGAGAGAGAGAGAGAGAGAGAGAGAGAGAGAGAGAGAGAGAGAGAGAGAGAGAGAGAGAGAGAGAGAGAGAGAGAGAGAGAGAGAGAGAGAGAGAGAGCAAGAGCAAAACTGGGTTAGTGATCGAGAGGTGTGAGTGAGCGAGAAAGTGATCAAAAGTGAGCGAGCGAGAGAAAGCGGGAACGACTGCGAGAGAACGAGTGACCTAGAGCGAGCGAGCGAGAACGAGCTAACGAGTGAACGAGTGAGCGAGAACGGGTGAGCGAGTGAACGAGAATGAGTGAGCTAGAGCGAGTGAGCGAGAACAAGTGAGCTAGAACGAGTGAACGAGAACGAGTGAACGAGAACGAGTGAACGAGAACGAGTGAACGAGAACGAGTGAACGAGAACGAGTGAACGAGAACGAGTGAACGAGAACGAGTGAACGAGAACGAATGAGCGAGAACGAATGAGCGAGAACGAATGAGCGAGAACGGTTGAACGAAAATGAGTGAGTGAAAGCGAGAGGGAGAGTGAGAGAGCGAGAATGCGAGAGATCAAGAACGAAAGCAAAAGTGAGCGAACAACGAACGGACACAGCACGAACGAAAACCAAATTAAACATCGCTAACGGGAGAACGGAAATAAAGAGAAGAACCTCCCGACTTCGAGAAGCGAGTTCGGGGATCTTCATGAGGACAAGAGCACAGAACTCGAAGACCCTAAGAACCTGACGTCTGCTAAGGAGGGACGAGGGCGGGATGGGGAGTCATATAGGCCAACTATGCATAGTACATGAGCACCAGCAAACCGAGAAGAATACAAAGTAGTTTAACTAACTAATTGCAGTTTAGTCTACTCCGCGCCAACAACGGTTAAGGGCCTACGGTTCAAGAAGCTTAAATTACTTGCTTAGCCTGGGGCAGTCTAGATCTAAGAGGTCTAAGTTGTGTATACAAGAAGAGAAAATGGGATGCTAGATACGGGACCTGGGTCTAGGTACCTCGTCTAGGTCCAGTTATCCAGTTTTGGTAAGTATAGCTTCCAAGGCATTTCGTCAGGAATGACGTTGCTCTTTGGGGATGGTATTGCACTGAGGCTAACACAACGTTTTTAAAATATTATCATAAAATCTATCTTTGTGTTAAATATCTTATAACCTTCTGCAAATGGAGCTAACTAGCTCAACCCAACCTTACCTAACCTAACCTGATTTAGTTAAAGAAAGACAAATTTTATAATAATGTTTTAAAAATGTTCGACACGGTAATCTTGACATGATCCGATGAATTAACAAAATTGGTCAAGGAATAGTTTAAGTAAAAATTGCCGAACGGAAGTACAAAACAAATCAAAAGTAATCAGCATTAATTTTTTATTGGAGATTTGTTATCAAAGAATGCTGTGTGGCTCTGGGCAATGGGGGTGTCATTGAAATCCCTGTAGTATTGACTGCATGTACATTATATAGACCATGGGGGGACACAGAGGATATTCCAACACAGTCATGAAAATGAAACGAAGACAGAAGACAGAATCTTGACAACTTCCTTGGTCACATAAAAAGTAAAATCTGTCAAAAGTTGTGCGATGCCTGAAGTCTTCAAGAAATTGTGAGAATTAGGATTAATAGAAACAAGAAAAATAGTTTGAAATAATATGCATATGTGTATGTGCATATATATATATATATATATATATATATATATATATATATATACTGTATAAATATATATATATATATATATATATATACATATATGTATATACATATATCTAAATTAATAAAACCCAGTGTATGTCTGTATGTGTATCCGCTTTTTTTACTTTGCAACCAATGCACCTACCTGGACATGTTACACTATTTTGGAATCTAGGTGATACCCAGAGTTCAAAAATAATATTTTTGGTAATACCGAATTAACTCAATGGGAACCTTGAATTGACCGAGTATGACTTTTCAAGAGGCGCTTGGACTGTTGGGACAGGTAACAGTCATTCCTAGGAACCAGGGGTGGAGTGCGAGATTCGAACCCACAACTGAACGAATTCGAGAGCAGTACGCTACCTATTACGCCACCATGTCGAAGCAGTCACCTTTGTCCACGTTCTTGGACTATTGGGGTAACAGTTACTGATGGAAAGTGCGGGATTCGAACCCACAACTAAGCGAATGCGAGAGCAGTACGCTACCTATTACGCCACCGGCGAAGTATCAGAGACAAATGGAGGTAAACTGCCTATGCAGAGAAAACCCGAATAATATACACCATTAAGGGGAACAAGTCCCCCCCCCCAATTTGACATCCCGAATATACGTTACACAACCACGGCCCGTGCATCAACTTTTATTCGTACATAACAGAGGTGATTTAACGGCCATTTACGCTTGCACTCTTGCACCCAAAGATTCATTCCTCTCCTTGGGTAATCCATCGCGCGAAGTCGGAGGCGCGCGAAGTCGGAGGCGCGCGAAGTCGGAGGCGCGCGAAGTCGGAGGCGCGCGAAGTCGGAGGCGCGCGAAGTCGGAGGCGCGCGAAGTCGGAGGCGCTCGAAGTCGGAGGCGCTCGAAGTCGGAGGCGCGCGAAGTCGGAGGCGCTCGAAGTCGGAGGCGCTCGAAGTCGGAGGCGCGCGAAGTCGGAGGCGCTCGAAGTCGGAGGCGGAGGGGCTCGAAGTCGGAGGCGGAGGGGCTCGAAGTCGGAGGCGGAGGGGCTCGAAGTCGGAGGCGCGCGAAGTCGAAGGTGCTCGAAGTCGGATACGCGCGAAGTCGGATACGCGCGAAGTCGGATACGCGCGAATTCGGATACGCGCGAATTCGGATACGTTCGAAGTCGGAGGCGCTCGAAGTCGGAGGCGCTCGAAGTCGGAGGCGCTCGAAGTCGAAGGCGCTCGAAGTCGAAGGCGCTCGAAGTCGAAGGCGCCCGAAGTCGAAGGCGCCCGAAGTCGAAGGCGCCCGAAGTCGAAGGCGCCCGAAGTCGGAGGCGCCCGAAGTCGAAGGCGCCCGAAGTCGGAGGCGCCCGAAGTCGGAGGCGCGCGGCCCGGCGAGGTCCGTCTTTTTTTCTTTTTCTTTTTTTTTCTTTTTTTTTTCTTCTTCTTCTTCTTCATCTTCCGCATTCGGCGAGGGAGGAACATAAACGTAAAAGAAGAGGGACCTATGATACATCACCTCCGAGTTCCCGAAGGAAAATGGTCTTCCTCGTCCCCTGGAGCCACGATCCTCTTCGGAGGAGACAGAACCTCCAATCAAGGTTATTGGATTCGGCCATATAACGATACTGACCCTGGAGAGACCAATTTCGAGGCAAGAGTGCCACCAAGGAGGGGGAGGGGAGGAGGAATCACCACCAAGGAGGGGGAGGGGTAAGTCCCACCAAAGAGGGAGAGGGAGGGAGCCGAGCCAAGGATGGAGTGGAGGGAGTGGAGGGAGGAAACACCACCAAGGAAGGAGGGGAGAGAGCCGAACCAAGGAGGGAAGGGAGGGGAGGAGAGTGAGGTGAGGGTAGTGAAGGGGAGCGGAGTGGAGGGAAGGGGAGTGGAGTTAAGGGGAGTGGAGTGAAGGGGAGTGGAGTGGAGTGGAATGGAGTGGAGGGGAGTGGAGGGGAGGGGAGTGGGGGGGAGGGGAGGGGAGGGAGTGGAGGGGAGGGAGTGGAGGGGAGGGAGTGGAGGGGAGGGAGTGGAGGGGAGGGAGTGGAGGGGAGGGAGTGGAGGGGAGAGAGTGGAGGGGAGGGAGGGGAGGGGAGTGGAGGGAGGGGAGGGGAGGGAGGGGAGGGAGCCCCGCCAAGGAGGGAGGGGAGGGGAGGGGAGGGAGCCTCGCCAAGGAGTAAGTGGAGGAGAGGAAGCCGAGCCAAGGAGGGAGTGGAGGGGGGGCGCCAAGGAGGAAGGGGAGGGAGCCCTCCAAGAAGGGAGGGAAGGGGAAGGAGGTGAGTGGAGGGAGTTCCCCCAACGGAGGGAGGGGAAGGAGGTGAGTGGAGGGAGATCCCCCCCCACAGAGGGAGGGGAGTGGAAGGGAGAGAGCCCCGCCAAGGAGGGAGGGGAGGGGATAGGGCTCCGCCAAGAAGGGGAGTGGAGGGAGGGAGCACCACCAAGGAGGGGGGAGGAGTAAATCCCACCAAGAGGAGGAGATGGTGAGAGTTCCACCAACAATATGGAGGGGGGAAAAGTCCCGTAAAGAGAGGGGAGGGGGGAGTCAACTCCCTCCAAGAGTGGGGGTAAGTGGGAAAGCCCAACAAGAAGAATGAGTGAATCCCACCAAAGGGAAGGAGCGAATCCCACCATGGGAGAGAGCGAATCCCACCATGGATGGGGGGGGGGGGGTGAATCATACCAAGGGGGGGGGGAGTGAATTTCAGTAAGGGGGAGCGGGTGAATCTCACCTAGGGAGTGAGTGAATCCTACCAAGGGAGTTAGTGAATCCCACCATTTGGGAGTAAGGGGAGTTCCACCAAGGGAGTGGATCTCATCAAAGAGAGGGGGAGTCCACATGGAGTAAAGGAGGGGGGGTCCACAAGGGGGAGGATCTGAGTGTGATCCACAGGGGGAGTGGGGGAGTGGGATTGGCCCACGGGGGAGGTACCCACGGGAGAGGTACCAACAGGGGAGGGATCCAAAGCGAGGGATTCCGCAGGGGATGTGCCCACAGGGGATGTGCCCACAGGGGAGTTACCCACGGGGGGAGTTATCCACGGGGGGAGTTACCCACGGGGGAGGTACCCACGGGGGAGGTACCCACAGGGGAGGCGCCTATAGTGGTTACCCACGGGGGAGGTACCCACAGGGGAGGCGCCTACAAGGGAGTTACCCACGGGGGAGGTACCCACAGGGGAGGCGCCTACAAGGGAGTTACCCACGGGCAAGACACCCACAGGGGAGGCGCCTACAGTGGAGTTACCTACGGGGGATGTACCCACAAGGGAGGGAGCCACACGAGGGATTCCACAGGGGAAGTGGCCATAGGGGACGTGCCCACAGGGGAGGCAGTAGTCCGGGCCGTGACAAAGACTCCCCTAAGATCCTGACGTTGTTGACGAGCGTGCACTGTTCGCAAAACAAACACAAGAAGCGCCTCGAGGGGGTCAGTCAGTCAGTCTCCTCCGCCTTTCTTCCTCGTCAGCCGAGCTCATTTCGCCCCCTCGGCTCCAGGGCCATTTTTCAAGCAGTCCATAACTCTCCTTGTTTCCTCTCCTCTTACGCTCGGGGGGGGCCATACAGTGAGGATATTCCCATGTAAATGGTAATGGGGTACACATAATGACCAGGGTTATATGAACGTGTTAGCACGTTTGGGGTGGTATATGCGTGTACGTGTATCCTAGCGTATATGCGTATTTTGTGTGCGTTGTCTGCGTATGCTTGCGTGTGCGCACAGGCGTGGGATTGTAGGCGTGTGTACATGTGTACGGATGTTCGTATGTGTGCGTGTGAACGAGTGCGTATGTGTACGTGTATGTGCGTCTGTAGGCATGCACATCTTTGGGTGTCTGTATTGTATGTTTCTGCGTACATGCGAGCTTGCGTTGTTCCGTCCATCGACTTGTGTACGTATGTCAACACGCTCACACGTACACAAATACCTTACAGGCTATACACATACATAAACGCGCGTATACAATGCACCATTACTCTTAAAAACAAATTTACTTTTAACGTAAATACTCTTCTAACAACCTATGCTAACCTGCTTATGCCCTACACACTATGTACATACATAAATACGCGCATACAATACACCATTACTCTTAAAAACAAATTTACTTTTAACGTAAGGATTCATCCAACCTATGCAAACCTGCTTATTCCACGATAAAAACTCAAGATCCTCACTATGCCTTACACACTATGCATATACATGTTCACTCTGCCTTACACACTATGCACATACATGTTCACTATGCCTTACACACTATGCACATACATGTTCACTATGCCTTACACACTATGCACATACATGTTCACTATGCCTTACACACTATGCACATACATGTTCACTATGCCTTACACACTATGCACATACATGTTCACTATGCCTTACACACTATGCACATACATGTTCACTATGCCTTACACACTATGCACATACATAAATGCGCGCATACAATGCACCATTACTCTTAAAAACAATTTTGCTTTCAACGCAAAGACTATTCCGACAACCTATGCAAACCTGCTTATACCACGATAAAACCTCAAGATATTATACACACGCATAAACCCGCTCATACAATACACCATTAAACACAAATTTATTTTTAACGCAAAGAATCTTCCAACAACCTATGCAAACCTGCTTATACCACGATAAAACCTCAAGATGTTGACGATTTCCAGTAACACCGATCACATCACATTGATTCGGTGAACATTTGTCCCTTCCCAAGGACATTTGTCATCCGTGCCAGGACTCAATCTCAATACGTCATTCGGAAGCACCATGAAAAGCAAATGCCCGGGATTCGAACTACGGTCATTCGTTCTCAAACGACTGTTTAACCTTTCCTTGCTTATTGTAGGACCTCCAGTCAATACTCAGTATTCAATCTACGAAGAGTGAAGAATTTCAACACAACAGAGGTCTTTAAATGGTCAAGATATTTATTCAATAGTTGTTTCAAACCAAACTGTTGATGAACTGAGTTCCATTATACATACATACGTGACTACATACGTGCATGACTATATGCATACATGACCACATACATACATGACTGCATACATACGCGACGACATACATATACGACGAAATACATACAAGCCTACGTACATACACGCCTACATACATGAACGACTATATACATACAAGAATATATACATACATACACGAATACATGCATACATGACTATATACATATACGACTACATACATACATGACAATATAAAGACACGACGAAATACAAACACGACTACATACATATATACACGACTACATACACTACATACATACACGAATACATACGACTATATACATACACGACTCCATACATACAC
>NC_134808.1:44183392-44188392 GCF_046742065.1 Oratosquilla oratoria
TGAGAGGAAAAGAGAGGAGAGGAAAACAGAGGTGAGGAGAGGAAAGGAGAGGAAAGGAGAGGAAAGGAGAGGAGAGGAAATGAGAGGAGATGAAAAGAGGAGAGGAAAGGAGAGGAGAGGAAAAGAGAGGAGAGGAAAAGAGAGGAGAGGAAACGAGGAGAGGAAAAGAGACGAGAGGAAAAGAGACGAGAGGAAAAGAGACGAGAGGAAAAGAGACGAGAGGAAAAGAGACGAGAGGAAAAGAGACGAGAGGAAAAGAGAGGAGAGGAAAAGAGAGGAGAGGAAAAGAGAGGAGAGGAAAAGAGAGGAGAGGAGAAGGGAAGAGGAGAGGAAAAGAGGAGAGGAGAAAAGGAGGGGAGAGGAAGAGAAGAGGAGAGGAAAAGAGATGAGAGGAAAAGAGATGAGAGGAAAAGAGATGAGAGGAAATGAGAGGAGAGGAAATGAGAGGAGAGGAAATGTGAGGAGATGAAAAGAGGAGAGGAAAAGAGATGAGAGGAAAAGAGAGGAGAGGAAAAGAGAGGAGAGGAAAGGAGAGGAGAGGAGAGGAAAAGAGAGGAGAGGAAATGAGAGGAGAGGAAATGTGAGGAGAGGAAAAGAGAGGAGATGAAAAGAGAGGAGATGAAAAGAGGAGAAGAAAGGAGAGGAAAGGAAAAGAGAGGAAAGGAGAGGAGAGGAAAGGAGAGGAGAGGAAAGAATAGGTGAGGAAAAGAGAGGAGAAGAAAAGAGAGGAGAGGAAGAGAGAGGAGAGGAGGAAGTCACCATACTAGTCCAACCACCTAAAGAGAGTAATACCACATAGGACCAAGGTCAGTTTGTTATACACAGACACGCAGAGGCGTCGGCGGCTCGTACTGCCAAGGATCTAGACGAAGTCATACTTTCGTACGAAATATACATTTGTATATAAATATATATTTCTTGAGGACCCGACGTGCTGGGAGCCCTGCAATATGTAATGTCGTCAAGTTTGTAGGAGGAGGAGGAGGAAGAGGAAGAGGGTGGAGGAGGACGGGGAGGAGGAGGAGGAGGTGGAGGAGGACGAGGGAGGAAGAGGAAGAGGAGGAAGATGAGGAGGAGGAAGGCGAGGAGAAAGGCGAGGAGGAGGAAGGCGAGGAGGAGGAAGGCGAGGAGGAGGAAGGCGAGGAGGAGGAAGGCGAGGAGGAGGAAGGCGAGGAGGAGGAAGGCGAGGAGGAGGAAGGCGAGGAGGAGGAAGGCGAGGAGGAGGAAGGCGAGGAGGAGGAAGGCGAGGAGGAGGAAGGCGAGGAGGAGGAAGGCGAGGAGGAGGAAGGCGAGGAGGAGGAAGGCGAGGAGGAGGAAGGCGAGGAGGAGGAAGGCGAGGAGGAGGAAGGCGAGGAGGAGGAAGGCGAGGAGGAGGAAGGCGAGGAGGAGGAAGGCGAGGAGGAGAAAGACGAGGAGGAGGAAGACGAGGAGGAGGAGGCGGAGAAGGAGGAGGCGGAGAAGGAGGAGGCGGAGAAGGAGGAGGCGGAGAAGGAGGAGGCGGAGAAGGAGGAGGCGGAGAAGGAGGAGGCGGAGAAGGAGGAGGCGGAGAAGGAGGAGGCGGAGAAGGAGGAGGCGGAGAAGGAGGAGGAGATGGAGGAGATGGAGGAGGAGATGGAGGAGGGGAAGAAGGAGGAGGGGAAGAAGGAGGCGGAGAAGGAGGAGGAGAAGGAGGAGATGGAGGAGGAGGAGGAGGGGAAGAAGGAGGAGTGTAAGGAGAAGGAAGGGAAAGGAGAAGGGAAAGGATAAAAAGGAGGAGGGGAAGAGGAAGAGAAGGAGGAAGAGTAGAGGAGGAAGAGAGGGAAGAGGAAAAGAAGGAAAAGAAAGAAAAAAGGAGGGGGAAGAAGAAGGAGGAGGGGGAAGAAGAAGGAGGAGGGGGAAGGAGGAGGAGGGGGAAGAAAGAGAAGGGGGAAGAAGGAGGAGAGGGAAAAAGGAGGAGAGGGAAGAAGGAGGAGAGGGAAGAAGGAGGAGAGGGAAGAAGGAGGAGAGGGAAGAAGGAGGAGAGGGAAGAAGGAGGAGAGGGAAGAAGAATGAGGGGGAAGAAGAAGGAGGAGAAAGAAGAAGGAGGAGAAAGAAGAAGGAGGAGAAAGAAGAAGGAGGAGAAAGAAGAAGGAGGAGAAAGAAGAAGGAGGAGAAAGAAGAAGGAGGAGAAAGAAGAAGGAGGAGAAAGAAGAAGGAGGAGAAAGAAGAAAGAGGGGGAAGAAGAAAGAGGGGGAAGAAGAAAGAGGGGGAAGAAGAAAGAGGGGGGAAAAGGAGAAGGATAGGAAAAAGGAGGAGGGAAAAAAGAGGAGGGGAAAAGGAGGAAGGGAAAAAGGAGGAGGGGAAAAAGGAGGAGGGGAAAAAGGAGGAGGGGAAAAAGGAGGAGGGGAAAAAGGAGGAGGGGAAAAAGGAGGAGGGGAAAAAGGAAGGAGGGGGAAAAGGAAGGAGAGGGGGAAAAAGGAAGGAGAGGGGGAAAAAGGAGAGGGGGAAAAAGGAAGGAGGGGAAAAAGGAAGGAGGGGAAAAGGAAGGAGGGGAAAAAGGAGGGGGAAAAGGAGTAGGAGAAAAAGGAGGAGAAAAAGGAGGAAAAGGAGGAGGAAAAGGAGGAGGAAAAGGAGGAAGAGAAGGAGGAAGTGGAAGAGGAAGAGGAAGAGGAGGAGGAAGAGGTGGAGGAGGATAATGAGGAGGAAAAGGAGGAGGAAAAGGAGGAGGAAAAGGAGGAGGAGGAGGAACTGGAAGGAGGAGGAGGAACTGGAGGAGGAGGAGGGATGGAAAAGAATAGGGAGGAAGAGAATTTTCTTAATAGACTTATAACTCCCCGTGTCATGCTAACAATGACCGCAGAAATAATTGGGGTCAAATGACATGTTTACCCATACACTGTTGACCCACTTTCTTAAATCCTCGTCTCCCTCCTTTTGCCTGATTATTTTCTTCATCTCAAAGATGAGACAAGTCTTAACGACACTATTTTGTCTTCGCTGGGACCACCTTCAACCGAATAAAGTCGATTGGCATCGAAGTAGCTAAAACATAAGAAATGTGCCATCGTCTTAATGAGGAGTTCTACTATACTATTTCCATTATCTCGTGACCCGCAAGGTGGTCTGCCGTGTTGCCACGTACTGAAATCAAAACATTCAGCATATATCGGAAGCTGTCCACTACCCCGAGTATGTTAACATGGAATATTCTAAATGCATATTGATTTTTTCATTAAATGGTAGGTGATATGAGTAATTGTTATACATGTAAAGAAAAGAAGAGACTTGTTAAACGATGTGGCATCTCAGGTCAGGCTTCTCTATGCAATTGCCCCCCCCCCGGCACCTGACACACGGAAATTCCTAGGTGGGGGGGGGGGGGGTGGGGGTCTAGTAATTGCATAGAGAAGCCGAGTGTGGCTCTTCGGGCCGCTTGCAGTCTCTTCAGTTATACTGGTCATACATGCAAATATATAGAAAACGGTGGTTTAAACGTGGCAACGCTGCTGGTTTTGCCGGCCACATCCTATGGGTCACCAGATAATGGAAGAAGTATAGTGTAGCACTACTTGAGGCTATGAAGTTGACATTTGTTAATCAAGTGTTCATCTGTACACAGAACACGTTTCGCGTACAGTCGGATGTTCACTGCTAAACTCAGTTCCGTGTTTATTCATTTTAAACCTTATGTCGAACCACCCATTGAATTATATACATGTGTATGCATCAAGATTAATCTAATGAATGAAGAACTTCGAAGTCTAAATACAATTGTCATGAAAGTGATTTCACCCAACGCGCTGGTGACGTAGTCGAAAGCGTGCTGGTCTCGCATTCACTTAGATGTGGGTTCGAATCCCCCACTTTTCTCCTCTTCCCAAGCGTGACTGTAACCTGCCCCAACAGTCCTCGAAGTGCATGGGGCAAAGGTGACGGTGTCGGTGTCGTACTCCCCTCACTTTCACTATTCTTCAATTTGTGATACCGAGAAATATCTTTTTAAACAATTTTTCAACAATTCAAAACATCAACGAGTAGGATCCTCTTTGCAATAAGTTTAACTTCAAATTAAACCATCTTGAAATCTAATTTCCCTTGGGAAATGTATGGTAACAAGATTTGTGCAACAAAGCCACCTAAAAGAATTTTGTGAGGGAACGTTACCCACTCTTCATGGATGAGAGTTGTCTAACTTGTATATTCAATATTTACAAATTGCAGATCTCCAAGATCCTGTAGATCACTTGAAAGAATACCTTATAAAAACTCAAAATTCCCTGGAGCAGTTATAGATTAGTAAAATAATATTGGAAACTGTACCCCAAAAAATACGTGAAAAGGACATTTAATTCAAAAAACATCTCACTAGAAGAACAATTGAAGAATTGATCTAAAACATTTCAAACTGGGAAACGCTATAATAAGTAACCTTAAAAATATTTGATACTAATAACACTGATATAACAACTAAATACTGATAACACTGATGATATATAACTAAATACCGATAACACTGATATAGCAACTACTGATAATACTGATAACATACAACTAAATCCTGATAACACTGATAACATAACTAAATGCTGATAACACTGATATAACAACTGAATAATAAATAAAATAAACAAAACAGCAAATAAACTAGACCCACAAGAGATGATTGCACCAAGCCTTGACAGAGTAAAAAAATAAATAATAAAAAATAAATAAATAAATAAAAATAAATAAATAAATAAAACATAAAACGTAACCCCAAACATCGTCTCCTTTGGTCACTTTACGCGAGAGGGCACAGTAGAAAAGAATAAAAAAAAATTACGGGGTCAACTTTAACAATTAACACAATATGGAGGGACCCATTTCCGGAAAAGTTCAGACTTTATGGAATCCGGGTATGAAGAGCGAAGGCACGAGGAGCCTCTGGAAGGGGAAGGAGGGTCTGCTGCAAGAGCACTCGAGCCAAGAGTCCGACAACCGGACTGCAACTTCGATACGCCTTCGACAGTAAAGACGCCAAAGGTGGCTTTGTGATGTTCGGG
>NC_134808.1:44195892-44205597 GCF_046742065.1 Oratosquilla oratoria
ACCTTTAGCACCACAAATTATATCATCTCCAACTCATCACACTTTTCCCCTTCAAATTGTCTTGTTTTCCCCTTCTCTCTTCTTCTGTTCCCCTCCTTATCCTCATCCCCGTCCTTCTAATCCTCTTATCCACGATTCCCTTCTCCGTCATTATCTTTTTCATAATTAACATCTTCATCAATATTACCGTGGCTCCCGCCATAATCCACGTCATCTTTTGTTATCATCGTTGCCATTACTAACTTTATTATTATCATCACCATCATAACCACGTCATCCCTACTCTCACTATCAGGACAATTAACGTCTACAAGCACCATCAGTATCACTTCATCACTATCGTCTGCATCACCATCACCACCATTATTATCACCATCAACACCATAATTATCACTGCATCACCATTGCTACCCCGTTATCTCCATCACAGTCACCACCATTGTTACCTGTATCATCACCACCGCCATCACTGTTATCTGCATCACCACTACCACTACAATCATCACCACTATCATCATTAGCATCATCAACACCACCACCAGTATCACCTTCATTATCATCACCACCGCCACCACCGGCACTTCCACCATCATCACCCTCACCAACATCACTACAAACCATCACCACACCAACAGCACCATCATCACCACCATTTCCATAACCAGTGCATCAGCACCTCCACCAATCTGCTTCCAACAGCAACGTCAGTTAGCTTTCAATACATAAATTCTCTTTTAACATCCCATCAACCCCGAGTCCATTACCAAATTTTGATATTTTCTTCCGTTGCTGGTGGCTCCTTTTTCTTTTCTTACATACATGTCAGCTATTTTCCTCGAAGACGTTCAATTTTTCTTTCAACATCGAGAAGAACGCCGTCGATGTCCGAGAATGAAATAGTTTCCCGTTCTCTTCGTGTAAACAAGACCGTGTATGTTCTTGTTTTTTTGTGAATATACTTCATACTCCTCTTGTTTCAGAAAATTATTCATATTTTGATAAACGCCGCCGTGATTCATTTGTTTCATCACCAACTGAACCTTGTATACAATTAAGCAGGTACCAAAGACCTAACACCAATTAAGTCTTGGCACCTTTGCCTTATGTGCATGGAGATCTTGATTTTTTCAGGTTACCGTCCTCCTTGACGTTTTCAGAAGAGCTACTACCCTCCACTGTATAAACTCATTCACCATTGATTAGTTTGATCTAAGCACCTCTCTACCTTCCGCACTTTTCCTCTTTCTTCACCTATCCTCCACTCTCAACTTCCACCAAAAGATTATCTGATATTCTCTGACTCCCCCAATCTCTCCCCTAAGAATATGGACACCCAGAGCACTCTTCCTACTCTTTTCCTGGATACTATTACATAGTCCATTAATGCCTTATCAACCACCCTTCCATCCACCACCCTCTCCCATGTGTACTTATGCTCGACTTTCTTCCTAAACACTGCGTTATCTATCATCAACTTTCCTTCTAAACACATCTCCACCATTAACTCTCCACTATGATTTTTACCTGACACTCTACACTTCCCAACAAATCCATCTTGTATGAAGGGGGATTATGTCAACGGCATTGTATGGAGCAGACTTGGAATGAGAGGCAGAGGGGAAAAGTTTAAATAAGTTCGAGATGAAATGTCTGAGAAGTATGGTAGGGGTTACTAGGTTGGACAGAGTGAGAAACGGGGAGGTGAGGAGGAGAGCGGGAGTGGAAAAGAAGATGGCAGATAGCGCTGATGAAAGATTTTTGGGATGGTTTGGACACATGGAAAGAACGAGTGATGAAAGATTTTTGGGATGGTTTGGACACATAGAAAGAATGAGTGATGAAAGATTAGTAAATGAGGTGTGGAGGGAGTGAACTTGATGGGACGACCTACGATGAGATGGATGGATGGGTTGAAGAGGGCGTTGATAAAGAGGGAAATGTCTTTCGAGCAAGGAAGGGAGAAGGCAGGAGATAGGGATGAGTGGAGAGTGACTTGTGTATAGATGATACTATTATGCAAGGGAGGGGCGGGGGATGGTGGGGTAGGTGGTGCTTGTGTGTGGATGATATTTTGACGCAGCCCGAAGGGATTTCTTCCCGTCGTACATTGCCTCTGGCCCAGGACAGTGGGCGGGATACAGGGATGACCCGTCATCCTTGAGCCAAGATGAGAAGATAAGAACATAAGCACATAAGAATGAAGGAGACTGCAAGAGACCATAAGGCCTACACTAGGCAGCTCCGTATCCATCACCACCTGTCATCCCCATCCATAAAGTTGTCTAATCGTTTCTTAAAACAACTGATAGTTTCAGCGCTTACTACACGGTTACTAAGTTTATTCCATTCAACGACCACCCTATTAGTGAACCAATTCTTGCCTATTTCCTTTTTAAATCTAAATTTGTCCAGTTTATAACCTTACTGCGAGTCCTGCCCTATTGTTTTAATGTGATGACTTTGTTTGCATCACCTTTGTTAAAACATTTGATCCACTTGAACACCTCTATTAGATCACCCCGCACTCTGCGTCTTTCCAAAGAGTGTAAGATGGAAATGGTGGTGGATGGGAGTGGAGTGGGTGGGAGTAGGCACGTGCCTTTGACTTGGCTACCTCCCTAATAAGGTGGAAAATCTCTTGGTATATAAATAGACCACTAACTATAATAAAATATGTGAGGAGTGTCACTGTAATAAAAATATTCATTCACATGGTCACCACTACTACTACTTCCACCTCCAACCACCACCAATACTACCACCAATACCACAGTCAATACCACCCCCACAACCAAAACCACCATCTTAACCACCACCACAACCAAAACCATCTTAACCACCACCATAACCAAAACCACCATCTTCACCACCACCACAATCGAAACCATCACAAGCATCACCAATACCACCACAATCAAAATCACCACAACTACCATCACAACCACCACCTTAACCACAACCATCACTTTAACCACCACAAGCATCACCAATACCACCACAATCAAAATCACCACAACTACCATCACAACCACCACCTTAACCACAACCATCACTTTAACCACCACCACATCCAAAACTACCACCATAACAACCACCACAACGTCCACCCCCACCCCCACCTACAATTTTCCCCGAACAGCAATTCATAAGCATGATTTCCCCGATGTTATTAAAACGTTCCACAAGATCGCAAGTCATCTCAACGAGATCGATATCCTCAAACGTTATGAACCTCACCTGAGCTTAGATCAGAGTGTCGACTTAACTTTTTACTTCTTAACTGCGTCTTATGATAAGAGACCAAATTTCCCTGACACTTGATTCTCAGGGGACCGACGCATGTTCACTATATACTGTCAGCAAGTGAAGATTCGTGTGTTATGGTTACATTAGATTACACTACGTTAGTCTAAGATAGGCTTGGCAGGGATAGGCTAGATTTGTCAGGGATAGGCGAGACTTATCAGGGTTAGGCTAGGCTTGGCACGGTTAGGTTAGGCTTGGCACGGTTAGGCTAGGCTTGGCACGGTTAGGCTAGGCCTTGCAGAGTTAAGCTAGGCCTTGCTGGGTTAGGCTAGGCTTGGCAGGGTTAGGTAGGCTAGGCTTGGCAGGGTTAGGTAGGCTAGGCTTGGCAGGGTTAGGTAGGCTAGGCTTGGCAGGGTTAGGTAGGCTAGGCTTGGCAGGGTTAGGCTAGGGTTGGTATGGTTAGGCTAGTCTTAACCGGATTAG
Source organism: Oratosquilla oratoria (assembly GCF_046742065.1). Lineage (NCBI taxonomy): Eukaryota > Metazoa > Arthropoda > Malacostraca > Stomatopoda > Squillidae > Oratosquilla > Oratosquilla oratoria. The sequence continues at coordinate 44,199,622 of NC_134808.1, forward strand.
GTTAGGCTTGGCATAGTTAGGCTAGATTCAACAAGGTTAGGTACCCCAGGCTTGGCAGAGTTAGGTTACGTTAGGATTGGCAGGGTCAAATCACATTATTCGACCTAACAGAGATAATAATAATAATAACAAAACTGACACCTAAAAGAGCTTTGTTATGCTGAGGCCATCACCCTTGCCTTATGTGCTTGGATATCCAGGGCAAATGGCTGCCACTGGTACCTCTTCGGGATTGAACCTGGGTCTTGGAATGCGTTATGGGCAATTGGTCATCAAACGACGTAAACGCGGAGGCCGCCATGAATTATAAAGAGGAGAGTCCGAAAGTTCTCATGAAGTCAAAATTTGATTTATTTCCTCCCAAACAAAGTTTTAACGTATGGTTACCCTCCCCCCCCCCTCCCGAGCGACCGATTGGGGGGAGGGAGGAGAGAGAGGGGAGTGGATATAATAGCCGTGATCAGCCGTTACCAACACCTACAATGTGCATACGTTCACATATATCACATTCATATAGAATTAAATTTGACCGCTGCTTGTACAAGAATAAGGTTTTTGTTAAACGATTCAACCTTTTTAATAGTGGATCTTTCGAATTTAATTCTATATGTATTAAGGAAGATCTGCCACCTGCCTTTACGAATATATCACATATATGTATATTACATACATATACATACATATGCACTACATGAATACACATATACACTGTTCTAGGACAAGACCGTGCAATGTCGGACGTGTGTGATCAAACTCAAAATCCTTTGGAACTCAAGTTGAGAAACGGCAACTAGTTAGTTGTCAGTGGCGCTTTATAGTTTTTATTCTGGCTAGCGTCAGGCTTGGAAGTAGGGGTGCATCATGCTAAAGCCTCAAAATTCTGGAGAACTCAATTGTCCAAGTTATTCTACCTCTACTTATCTTTCTATCTCTATTTCTCTATCCCTATCTATCCATCTTTATCTCTATCTCGCTCTCTCTCATACATTACATGCATACATTACATACATCACATACATAAATTACATACATTACATACATTACATTACATACATTACATTACATACATTACATTACATACATTACATTACATACATTACATTACATACATTACATTACATACATTACATTACATACATTACATTACATACATTACATACATACATTACATAATACATTACATACACTACATAATACATTACATACACTACATAATACATACACATATATACACATACACCTTCTGCAACCTCGTTCAACCTGAAACGGCCGTTCTAAAGGGCCATTTACACGGTCAAATGGTTTGTCAAACAAGTGTTTGAAGTGATATTTGACCGTGTGAATGGGGTATTTGGTTGTCAAACACGTTTGACAAACGTGTTTGACAATCGTGTTTGACAACCAAATACCCCGTTCACACGGTCAAACATCACTTAAAACACTTGTTTGACAAACCGTTTGACCGTTTAAACGGCCCTTAAGAAAGTAGGTGAACCCCCTTCTGTATTCTCCCGAGCGCCCTCCGGTGCTGAAAGGGGCACCGACCTGACCCTGAACCTTTAACGTCATTGCATATTCCGGAGCCGAGGGGAGAGGGGGAGGGGGAGAGGGGGGAGAGGGGGAGAGGGGGAGAGGGGGAGAGGGGGAAAGGGGGCGTTGGGGGTGCAAATCCGGCATCAACTTTAAGCATGTCGATTTCCGGGCCTCAATTGCCTTGTCTTCCTCCTCCTCTTCCTCCTCCTCCTCCTCTTCCTCCTCCTTCTCTTCCTCCTCCTCCTCTTCTTCCCCTTCCTCTTCCTCCTCTTCCTCCTCTTCCTCCTTCCTTATTTCCTCCAACACTTTCCTGGTCTAACATATCCTGCTGAAACGAGACCTTCAGCTTTCTCCCTCATTTTCCTGTTTTCAAATTTAATCCACCACGGACTTGACAGTTCATTACTCCAACAGATCTAATAATTCTTCGTTACTTCAACACAAATCCAACAGGTCATTACTCCAACACAGATCTAACAATTCTCCATTACTCCATCACAAATCTAACAATTCATTACTCCAACACAGATCTAACTGGTCATTACTCCAACACAGATCTAACAACACTTCTTTATTACTCCAACACCGATCTAACAATTCATCATTACTCCAACAGATCTAACAATTCATTACTCCATAAGTCTAACAATTATTTCTCTAACACAGATCTAACACTTCTTTATTACTCCAACACCGATCTAACAATTTATCATTACTCCAACACAGATCTAACAATTCATTACTCCACAAATCTAACAATTAATTATTTCTCTAACACAGATCTAACAAATATTCATGAGTAAATTTATTAAAGTTTCTATTGCTTAGTTTCTACATCTCTCAACGCCTTTAACGCTTCTCATCTAACAATATCTTAGAATTTTTTTTTAAGTTTCTTGTAAACGTTTTCTCCGACACCTAACACCATCATTAATCTAGCAATTTTTAGCAATAACAAAGTACTTTTCAGTTCATTCGGCAATTTGATTTTCGAAAAAAAAAAAAAATCTCCCCAATCGTTAATATTTCAATTCCGTCGACAATTCTTGAGTCAAACACTTCTGCAATTTCTTCCCTTCCACTCCTTCCCATAAGAATTCTTGCAATATTTCCTCAACGTGTCTTTTCAAAATTGATCCATTTTCGCCTGTCTCCATTTTTCCACTTCGCTTTCAATACCTCATCAATTTTTTTTATTATAATCTATTCGTTTTAATATAGATAAACTATGGCTAATATGGATCATAATACTCTTTTACTACAAACTTGAACAATATTTTTACTCTACACTTTCGCCTTTCACTCTCCCTCTTTCTACATCGCTTTCAGTACCTCATCAATTCTTTTTATTATCATTTATTCGTTTTAAGATAGATAAGATATAGCTGATATAGATAATAATACCCTTTCTGCAGATTTGAACTATTTTTACTCTACATTTCCAGTATAGATATGCGGTTTGCTCAGCATGATTATTAGCCCATCACAGCCAATGACGGATGACGCGCATCCTACTAACTGGCATCATATTTGGGTAAGCGCGCTGGTTATAGATTCAGTAATTTAGATCAACCTCGTGCTTTGCAGCTTGAAGCAAAACAGCCCCATTAAGAAACAAAGCATTAGTGCTCTAGATAATCGTTTGGCGATCATCGTTGAGGCAAGGACGATCATCGTTGAGCCATGGACGATCATCGTTGGGCGACAATCACAACAGGCAAAACGTACCTAAGGATAATTTAAGTCTCATTTACTAAAAAGATTTTCATCAAAATACTTTTGCATTTTTCATAACCCGAGGCGTTTTATTTTTGCAAAAGTGGACAAAAATTTCATCTAGCTTCTTTATTTTATTTATTTATTTATTTATTTATTTATTTATTTATTTATTGTGCGCTGGTGGTGTAGTCGTAAGCGTGCTGGTTCCGTATTCCTTTAGTTGTGGGTTCGAGTCCCACACTCCACTCCGATTCCCAGCAGTGACTACCTATCTCCTACCCTAACAGTCTCCAAAACGCATAATAAGGCAAAAGTGACGGCTTCGGCCGCATCTACGCGCCTGTTATCGTACGCTTATCTTTCATCTATTTATCTATTTTTTTTTTTTTTTTTTTTTTTTTTTTTTTTTTTTTTTTTTTTTTTTTACATCTCGTTCATATTTACGCAAACATTCAGTGCTATCTTAAGCATCATCTTACGTCAGAAAATGATCACCATTAATCAAGGTACCTTTGCCCTGGGTACTCCAACAGCCACAGCGAATGGCAGATACTGGAAGTCGTTCCAAGATTTTCTTTGTCATATTCATGCAATGACAGAGTGGAAATTTAAGATGAAAATGTAAATTGAAGAAGTGCCATCACGTCAGGTAAAGTCGAAATTCGGGAGAAATTGGAATCCAATTTTAATACAACGGTCGAGCATTAAACCCCAAAGAACAGAACCACGTCAAATGTAGCAAAAATGAAAATAATAAAAAGATAGATTAATAGATTAATAAATTAATAAGTGAATAAATTAATAAGCAAATGAATAAACAAATAAGTAAATAAATAAATAAAAAGATAAATGAAGTAAATAAATTAATGAATAGAAAAGATACAGATTAATTAATTGATTAATAAGTGAATAAATGAACAAGTGAATGAATAGATAAATGAATGAATGAATAATTAAGTAAATGAATAAATAAAAAGATATATGAACAAGTAAATAAATGAATAAGTAGATAAGATATAGATAAACTAATTGATTAATAAGTGAACAAATTAATAAATAAGTACATACATATACCAAAGGATTTTTTCCCCTACATGGGGGGTAGCCAAAAAGAAAATAAGTAAATGAATGAATAAACAAAAGATGAACAAATAAATTAATAACTGGATAAGATAGATAAATTAATTAATCAATTAATTGATAAGTAAATAAATGAATAAGTAAATGAATAAATAAAAAGATAAATGAACAAGTAAATAAATAGATAAGATAAATAAACGAATGAATTAATTCATTAATAATGAATTAATAAATAGATAAATAAATTCATAAACAAGTAAACGAGATAAACAAAAAATATCTGATTTAGTCGATCCAAGCCGAAAACAAAAATTAAAACAAAGTTTGTCTATTAATTTCGTCCAACAAAATATAGAACCAAAAGGTAGTAAGGTTTCTATGTACGTGTGTGTGTGTGTGTGTGTGTGTGTGTGTGTGTGTGTGTGTGTGTGTGTGTGTGTGTGTGTGTGTGTGTGTGTGTGTGTGTGTGTGTGTGTGTGTATGTGTGTGTATATATGTGTGTGTATGCATGTATGTGTGTGTATTTGTGTATATATATATATGTGTGTGTGTGTGTGTGTGTGTGTGTGTGTGTGTGTGTGTGTGTGTGTGTGTGTGTGTGTGTGTGTGTGTGTGTGTGTGTGTGTGTGTGTGTGTGTGTGTGCGCGCGCTTGCTTGCTAGCGCGCCTGTGCTTGATTCTAACATATGGTAATGTGTTGGGTCTGGTGTTACAATAAATCGCTATTGTTAAAGTACCTGCCTGCAAGCACCTTCTTGCTTTCATTTATTATCATTGCCTCCCCTTCCTCCCCCACGTGGTGGGCAGAAAGGAAATCCAAGAGGTAATTTTTTTTTTTTTTTTTTTTTTTTTTTTTTTTGCAACATTACAACTGTAAAATACTTTTGTCACCACAATTCTTGTGGGGTTTCCTCGAACTGCAAATCACAGTTCACGGTTTGCGGTTTTCGGTTCGCGGTTCGCGGTGAGGCTTCCGACCTGTTGACGTCAGACACCAGATGATCTGACTTTGTGCTCACAACCAAGTAGTACTCAGCTATCATAGCTAAAAGGTCAGAAACTCGCATGTTATAGGGAGCTTTGGTGTGGATTCGCGATAGCCGTGTCTATTCGCGATAGCCGTGTCTATTCGCGATAGCCGTGTCTATTCGCGATAGCCGTGTCTATTCGCGATAGCCGTGTCTATTCGCGATAGCAGAGTACCTGTGTGACCGAGTCTTGTTCAGTGCCTTCCATCCCGTGTCTAAAGGTGGCTGCACACTAAGCACTTCTCGCTAACATGTTACTTCCTTTTGCTATTTCGCACAAGTAAAAACGACTTCGGTTACGATTTTTTTTTTCCAAAACGTCTAAATACTCTTCTGTCATATAGTAAGAAGCTGAATGACAAGTAAGAAGTTAAACCTACACGGATGTTCAACAGATTATTGAGATGTTCTTACGGAATGTCTCGAATATTGTAACCAAAGTCGTTTCTACTCAAACGAAATAGCAAAACCAAATAGCATGCTAGTGTGCCGCCACCTTAATACCGTCACCGAAGTCCCGTATTGTCCTTAGAACGATGTAGTCATGAAAGAATCATGAAGACCGAGACTACTCAACTACACGTCGTGTATTGAATTCAACTCGTATACGAGAGTCA
>NC_134808.1:44211097-44223597 GCF_046742065.1 Oratosquilla oratoria
TTCATATAAACACACAATCACTTTCATATAGACATACAATCCCATTCATATAAACATACAATCCCACTTATATAGACATAGAATCCCATTTATACATACAACCCTATTCACATAAACATACAATCCCATTCATTTAGACGTGCAATCTCATTCATATAGACATACAATCCCATTTATATAGACATAATCCCATTCATATAGACATACAATCCCATTCATATAAACGTGCAACCCTATTCATATAAACTTCATAGCCATCTATATATGCAATACTACTAAACGCCGTAACCATTTGCTATACCTATTCATATTCATATTCATATTGATTTACACTCACACCCATATTCACTTTCATACATACATTTACATTCATATCCATACCTTCATATCCATATTAACATATGTTCATATAAACATTCATATCAACGCATTCATATAAATACGAACAAAGTCATGCAACATTTGTAGAAATTCACTCTCATATAAGCATACATACCCTTAGCAAATGGATATTCATACAAGTATACATATATTCATACTAGCATGAAAATTAATATTACAAGCATACAAATAATTTTTCACATATGAAAACTAATTCATATGCACTTGCGTCAGTATTCATAATATTAGTATTCATAAGCAATCGTCAATATTCATACATATATCAGTATTCATAAGCACACTTCAGGATTCTTAAGCACCCGTCAATATTCATCCACACATCAGTATTCATAAGAACGCTTCAAAATTCACACACACATCAATATTTCTAAACATAATCAGTATCTGCAAACGCATCAGTATTCATAGGCATACATCAGTATTCATACACATCAGTATTCATGCACACACATCAGTATTCATACACACATCAGTATTCATACACATCAGTATTCATACACACATCAGTATTCATACACACATCAGTATTCATACACACATCAGTATTCATAAACATCACATCAGTGTTCATAAACACACATCAGTATTCATACACATATTCCGTATTTATAAACATCAGTATTCACAACCATAAACTAGTTTTCATATAAATATATTTTGTATTCATATACAAACAAGTGTTCACAAACATATATCAGTATTTATAAACATAATCATTCATAAACATACTTTTGTATTCAGACAATCGTATTCATAAACACATTCGTATTCCCACTCACACAAATGTAGTCATTGATATAAACATTTGTACACATTATACATTCATATTCATATACATTCACTCCTATACACATTCTGTCAATTACATAAATATTCATTCATATTAGTGTACATTTGTTCAATTAAATATGCATTACTCTAAATAATTTTCATGGTAACGGACATTTGGGTTCATACTGGTTTATACAAACATTCATAAAAACATTAATATGAATATTCATGTAAATATTCATGTAAAGATGCATATTTCTATAAAATTATATTCGCGTAAATAAATATTCACTTTTATATTCACATACACTCCCACACGGTAAAACATATCCATGTAAACACATTGATATTCATAAACATATCCACATGAACATTCACTTTCATACTCATATAAACACACAAAACACGTTCATATTCATAGAGACATACGTTCATATGTAAACATACGTTCATATCCACGTAAATTGTTTTCGTATCTACATAAATATACATTCATATCCATGTAAACATACGTTCATATGACTAATAATGCGTTCATATTGTAAACATACATTCATATATATACGTACACATGCATTCATACCCATATAAAGATTTATATTCCTATATTCGTATTTACATATTAATATACATTTTTATTCACATAAACATACATTCGAATATTCGTATATACAGAAATAATCATCAAATACGTATACTTTCTATCTGTATGAACCTGTATATTTTCATATATACACACATTGATATTCATACAAACTCGTTTTTGTATATATAAACATATATCAATGTTCATATATGCATATATCTATATTCATATATACTGTACATTCATATTCATAGCTATGTTCACATATAAACATGTGTTAATGCTTATGAGCTATGCAATCAAACCTTTCATACAAAGTTACATATTCATAAAATACATTCATACTCATTGGGATATATATACATATTCATACACAAGCATATACATTCATACCCTTGCAAACGCACATTCATATTTATACGCATATCAGTTCCAGCATGCATACATTCACAGTGACAAGCATTTCGTTCATAAATCAAATATAAACATATTAACAAATGTACACATTAATATTCATATAAGCATATACACTCATACTCAAACAGATAAACGCAAGTTGATACTCAATAGTGTCCCAAAAGTCATTAACTTGAAGAGAGAGAGAATTAAAAAAATTGTTTTAGGTTTGAAAGTCGTTTGTAGTTAATGCCAGCCAGAATTAGTGTTATTTATTTATGGTGACCATCAATGTCTCTAAAGAGTAATTAATATATATATATATATATATATATATATATATATATATATATATATATATATGTGTGTGTGTGTGTGTGTGTGTGTGTGTGTGTGTGTGTGTGTGTGTGTGTGTGTGTGTGTGTGTGTGTGTGTGTGTGTGTGTGTGTGTGTGTGTGTGTGTGTGTGTATTTACCTAGTTGTATTATACGGGAAGGAAGCTATGCTCGTTGTGACCAGTCTTTGTATCTTTCATCATCATTTTTTTTCTTGAAATCTTGAATAGTGTTTGCACACAGTTTCCTTATCTAATTTATTCCAGGTATCCAGCACTCTGTGCGGGAAGCTATCTTTTTCATATCTCTTCTATAGTTAGTTTGTGTGTGTGTGTGTGTGTGTGTGTGTGTGTGTGTGTGTGTGTGTGTGTGTGTGTGTGTGTGTGTGTGTGTGTGTGTGTGTGTGTGTGTGTGTGTGTGTGTGTGTGTGTGTGTGTGTGTGTGTGTGTGTGTGTGTGTGTGTGTGTGTTATTTCCCATGATACACTTTCCAGCCTTTTTTCTGAAATGCATCCGTAATCTATTGTAAATTTTGGTTTCGTCTCTTATTCTTATATTAGTCTACATCTTAGGTTTCATCTCCTCCCAAGTGAGAAATATCTAATGGGATTAAATCAGGTGATTCTTCACTCAGATTTCTCTAGACGTACGTATTTTGCTGCAATTATACACAATTTACATCCATACACACAATTTACATTCACATCCATACACTACATTTACATCTATACACACACTACATTTATACCTATATATACACACTACATTCATATCCACATACACATAGACGCACACAGACGCACACACACACACACACGCACACGCACGCACACACACACACACACACACACACACACACACACACACACACACACACACACACACACACACACACACACACACACACATATATATACACGCACACGCGCACGCGCACACACACACAAATTGGACGAAACAGTAGTATGTGCAAACACCATACAAAAATTTAAGAAACTAGATGTTGAGAGATACAAGGACGGGCTACCACGAGCATAGCTCCCCTTCCCGTATAATACAACTAGGTAAATACAATTAGGTAAAGACACACACACACACACACACACACACACACATATATATATATATATATTTATATATATATATATACACACGTACATTTTTATAATTATATACATATAAATGCGGCAAGGCGTTCGTGCGTGCGCGCGCCAGTTCTTGCGCGCGCATGCATGCGCGTGCGCGTGTTACACTCACATTCACGTATACATATCTCTTCTTTCAATTTCGGCTAGAGTCCTCCTGTGGCCTCTTAGACGATTCATCCACACATATTACCACCATTACCCCCGCTATTCCCTCTATCGTGCAAAGTATTCTTAAACTCAAATGCTTTGTAAGCTTCTGAATTGTGCCACATTTCCTCATGCCTGGTCGTTATACTTTCTTTTGTGTTTCCGCTCCTTCTAGTTCTCCTTTCCCCGTATATGGTATTGACTCGACACGTTTCGTTAAAGTCTGTATTGAAGGGACTTTGGTGAGATCCCTATGGACCAGAGTTACGCAGCATAATTCTATAACTCAGCGTTTCCCAACCTGGGGTACTGAAAATCACATTGATATATGTATCATTTATCACCCAGTTGTGCATATTCGACTTTTTCCATGTTTATTTTTCTAGGGTGTTCTTATTTCTTCTACAAACAATATTGTCAATTTGTTTTTCAGTTCTAAGGAATCAAGAAAATAAATCATCAAGCAGTACACTTCATTTTCTTTTATCCTTCTAATAACAAGAGAGGGGTGCTGGACTGCTTAGACGTGACAACAGGGGAGTGCTATGGTCGGAAAAGGTTGGGAAACGCTGCGATAACTGGAGACTAGACTGGTCTTTGCTCAGGAAAGAAATTTTATATCTTATGTTTTACTGTCATTTCGTTCTGTTACGTCACATCTTAAACCACCATTTAAACTCCATCTCTTGGGGAGATATCTCGTTCCTCAAGGATAGAAGCGTTGGTTATGGCCTTTTAACTCCTTCGCTAGGGTGACACAGTATATTTTATTCTGCCTGTGTCGCCTGTGTCGCCTGTGTCGCCTGCGTCCCCTGTGTCGCCTGCGTCCCCTGTGTCGCCTGCGTCCCCTGTGTCGCCTGCGTCCCCTGTGTCGCCTGCGTCCCCTGTGTCGCCTGCGTCCCCTGTGTCGCCTGCGTCAACTGTGTCGCCTGCGTCGCCTGCGTCAACTGTGTCGCCTGCGTCAACTGTGTCGCCTGCGTCACTGTGTCGCCTGCGTCACCTGTGTCGCCTGCGTCACCTGTGTTGCCTGCGTCAGCTGTGTCGCCTGCGTCAGCTGTGTCGCCTGCGTAAACTGTGTCGCCTGCGTCAACTGTCTCGCCTGCGTCATCTTTGTCGCCTGCGTCGACTGTGTCGCCTGCGTCAACTGTGTCGCCTGCGTCCCCTGTGTCGCCTGCGTCAACTGTGTCGCCTGCGTCCCCTGTGTCGCCTGCGTCCCCTGTGTCGCCTGCGTCCCCTGTGTCGCCTGCGTCCCCTGTGTCGCCTGCGTCCCCTGTGTCGCCTGCGTCCCCTGTGTCGCCTGCGTCCCCTGTGTCGCCTGCGTCGCCCGCGTCCCCTGTGTCGCCTGCGTCCCCTGTGTCGCCTGCGTCCCCTGTGTCGCCTGCGTCCCCTGTGTCGCCTGCGTCCCCTATGTCGCCTCCGTCGCAGTTTGCGCTTAGGCTAACATTACTCCATATTCAAAATTAGTCAAAGAATCCCATATTCAAGGTCTATACAATCACCGGCTATCACCTCAGTCCCCTCATCTTTTCGGGCCACTTTCATCAAGTTTGTCTCCATAAAAGTGAATTTATTTTTTCCTTCCATAAAAACGTCCTCCTAGCTCTGACTTTTATCACGCTCACATTTCTGAACGTTTTACCCTCCAATTTTAAATATGCACTCTTGTCATCTTGTGTTCCATGATGTACTTAATTATTCTTGCGCACATGTGTGCACGCACTTTTGCGTATACGCACACACACACACACACACACACACACACACACACACACACACACACACACACACACACACACACACACACACACACATACAACTTAAGAGCAAATTACATATGGCGAGATACAGAGACGGGACACCACGAACGTAAGATACAACTAGGGAAATACATACATGTATACATGCATGCATACACACACGCGCGCGCGTGCGCGCGCGCGCAATTTAAGAGCAAATTAGATATGGCGAGACACAGGGACGCGAAAACACGAACGTAGCTCCCCTTTCCGTAAGATACAACTAGGTAAATACATACATACATGCATACATACATACATACATACATACACACACACGCACACACACACACACACACACACACACACACACACACACACACACACACACACACACACACACACACACACACACACACACACACACGTGCAATGAGACGGGACTCTACGAGTATAACTCTTATTCTGTATATTACAATTACGCACATAAAACACACCTATACACACACAGACGCATGCGGACAACAGCCGGCCTTACAATGCAAATGAATTCACTTCAAAATAGATATTCTATTCCCTAACTTTTATCATATTCCTGTAGTTTATCACATTCCCATCACACTAAAACAAATACTACACTTCTTTATTTCCTTTTTTATTATCTTCGTTTATCTATTTTCCTTCGCTTCCTCTTCCAATCTTCCAAGTCAATGGTCCTTCAATCTACAGCTTTGTTTTTCTTTGTCACACACACACACATATATATATATATATATATATATATATATATATATATAGATGTGTGTGTGTGTGTGTGTGTGTGTGTGTGTGTGTGTGTGTGTGTGTGTGTGTGTGTGTGTGTGTGTGTGTGTGTGTGTGTGTGTGTGTGTGTGTGTGTGTGTGTGTGTGTGTGTGTGTGTGCCTGCGTGCATGTGCAGAAAACCACAAAAGAAAAAATATTATTTCCAATTTGGTTTTCTGCACATTTATGTGATTTCTGTTACATATATGTATATATGTATACATACACACAAACATACATATACATATATACATATGTCTCAGCCAGAGACTTAGTACAGCCCTGTGTGAAAGTGCCAAGGCATTCTTAACAATAAACACATTTTGTACGACATTTTCTACAATAATAAATTACATGTAGTACAACGCGTTTCTCATCCTGACTAAATCTACAATTTTCTCATACGCTCTAGATTTGTGATTCAAGTCTGCCTTTCAAAGCGATTAAAAGTTACATTTCTTTAATTACCCCTTCCTTTATTTTACTTTGCTCTACTTTTGATGAATCTTCCGTCTACATTATTCATTCAGTTTTGGCTCTTTTTTCCATTCCTCTTTTACCAACACATCGAATTTCATTTACCCCAATTTCATTTTTTTTTTTTTTTTTTTTTTTTTTTGCGAAGGCTTCAATGTGGCTTTAGTTGAACGTCCACTTTAATTACCTCACGGTTTTTTACCTACAATCTCGTAGCTCTCAATTTAGGTATCATTAAAAAGATTTTCCTTGACACCAAATTTCACGAATTTTCAGTCTTTAAAACACCCACACTCTAAAAGGTGTTATATATATATATATATATATATATATATATATATATATATACATATATACATATATATACATATATATACATATATATACATATATATACATGTGTGTGTGTGTGTGTGGTTGGGTGTGTGGTGTGTGTGTGTGTGTGTGTGTGTGTGTGTATGTGTGTGTGTGTGTGTGTGTGTGTGTACATACACAACTAGTTTCAATATAAGGATGCTGGATCCAATACCTTTAAGTAATTACATATTCATAAATGCATATATGAACGTGTGAAACCAATACTTGATGAGAGTTACCCTCAAGACTTACGTCAGAGTACCACCTTCACACCAGCCATCTTCAAACACCAACGCCACGGCCACATGAATGTGCAGCACCAAGAGTCAGGCACTCGGTCCCCGGACTGGGGGCAAAGATCTTATTCAACTTGGCTATTTTCTCCGAACATTTTCACATCAGAAGACCCGAAAGGGGTGGATGACTCTCCTCATCCTCATCCCCCTCCTCCTCTTCCTCCTCCTCCTCCTCTTCCTCCTTCTCCTCCCCCTCCCCCTCCTCCTCCTCTTCTTCCTCCTCCTCCACCGCCTCCTCATCCTCATCCTCCTCTTCCTCCCCTCTTCCTCCTTCTCCTCCTCTTCCTTCCCCCTCCTCTTCCTCCTTCTCCTCTTCCTCCCCATCTTCCTCCTCCTCCCCCTCCTCTTCCTTCTCCTCCTCCTCCCCTTCCTTCTCCTCCTCTTCCTTCTCCTTCTCCTCCCCCTCTTCCTCCTCCTCCTCCCCCCTCTTCCTTATCCTCCTCCTCTTCCTCCCCCTCCTCCTCCTCACCAGTGACACAAATGAACCAACAATAATGCAAGAGTACAAAGTCTCTTCCCCAAGAGATCTACGGAAGCGCCCCGAGGGTCCGGAGGGTCCGCTGCGATCTACGGCGGGACTCCAATCAGCGAAACTGGAGGCAAAAGTCAGTAAAATATGAATCTATGAATACAGAATGGACCTGAGCAATATTCAACCTCAAGTGTTTTATCGGTTTCCATAGCACTACTCCTATAACTAAGTGCAAGTTCCTCTTTTACCTTTTTTTTTCTTTATTTATTTTTCATTTATCTATATTTTATTTTTTTGTTCTGTACCGGTGTTGCATCTTGGGAATATTACCATGCATATACATACATACACGCATGCATATATACATACGTACATACATACCAAAGTACACACAAACATACATACATACATACATACATACCAAAGTACACACATACATACATACATACCAAAGTACGTACATACATACATATACATACACACGTACATACATACACACCAAAGTACGTACATACATTCATACACATACATACATACATACATACATACATACCGAAGTACGTACATACATTCATACACACATAAATAAATACATACATACAAGTACGTACTTAGTAAATCAGGTTCGCAAATCAGTCATGGAATATGATGAGTATGGCCGAATTGATTACACAGAAGCAGCCTGGGGAGAAAGAGGGAGAAAGGGGGAGAAAAATGGAGAGAAGAGAAAAAGAGAGAAAAGAGAAAAAGGGAGAAAAGAGAAAAAGGGAGAAAAGAGAAAAAGGGAGAAAACTGGAGAAAAGAGGGAGAATAGGGGAGAAAAGGAGAGAAAATGGGGAGAAGAAAAAAAGAAGAAAAGGGAGAAAACAGGAGTAAATCGAGAGAACAGGAGAAAAAGGTGAGAACTGTAGAAAGGGTGAAAAGGGCGAGAAAATTCAATGAAATGAAAAGAGAAAAGAGAGAAGAGAGAAAAGGGAGAAAAGGGTGGAGGAGGGAGAAAAGAGAGAAAAGGGAGAAAAGGGTGGGAGGAGGGAGAAACTGGGGAGAACGGTAAGAAGAGGGGGAAGACCAGGAGGAAAGGAGAACAGGAGAACAGGGGGAGAATATTCTGAGGAAAAATGGGGGGAACGAGGGAGAAAATTTTGAGAAAAATGGGGGAAACGAGGGAGAAAATTCTGAGAAAATGGGGGAAACGAGGGAGAAAATTCTGAGAAAAATGGGGGAAACGAGAAAAGGGGGAGGAGTAGAGAGGAGAAAAAGAGGATAGGGGGTTAGAGGGTTGTCAAAAAAGGGACAAAAAAAGGGGACAGAAGACCGATAAATAGGGGACAAGGGGGTAAAGGGGGTAAAGGATTACCAACGGTCCAGAACGGGGAGTAACAAAGAGGGTAAAATGGGGAAGAAAAGGGGAACAAAGGGGGTAAAATAGGGAACAAAAGGGTAAAAAGGGAAAAAGGAGTAAAATAGGGGAAAAGGGTAAAAAGGGAAACAAAGGGGATAACAAAAGGGTAAAAAGGGAAACAAAGGGGGAAACAAAGGGGGTAACAAAGGGGGTAAAATGGGGAACAAAAGGGTAAAAAGGGAAACAAAGGGGCTAAAATGGGGAACAAAAGGGTAAAAAGGGAAACAAAGGGGGTAAAATGGGAAAAAAAGGGTAAAATTGGGGACAAAGAGGTAAAACGGGGGACAAAGGAGTAAAAAGGGGGACAAAGTGGTATAACTGAAGATAAAGGGGTAAAACCGCGGACAAAGAGGTAAAACCGGGGACAAAGGGGTAAAACCGTAGACAAAAAAGTAAGACCGGGGACAAAAGGGTAAAACCAGGTACAAAGGGGTAAAACCGGGGACAAAGAGGTAAGAGACCGGGGACAAAGGGGTAAGACCGGGGACAAAGGGTGTAAGACCGGGGACAAAGAGGTAAAACCGGGAACAAAGAGGTAAAATCGGGGATAAAGAGGGTAAGACCGGGGACAAAGAGGTAAAACCGGGGACAAAGAGGTAAAACCGGGGACTAAGGGGTAGAACAAGGAACATAGGGTAAAACCGGGGACAAAGAGGTAAAACCGGGGACAAAGAGGTGAAACCGGGGACGAAGGGGTAGAACAAGGAACAAAGAGGGTAAAAACGGGGACAAAGTGATAAAACCGGGGGCAAAGGGGTAAAACCGGGGACAAAGGGGTAAAACCGGGGGCAAAGGGGTAAAACCGGGGACAAAGGGGTAAAACCGGGGACAAAGAGGTACAACGGGGGACAAAGGAGTAAAAAGGGGGACAAAAGGTTAAGACAAGGAACAAAGGGATAAAAATGTGGGCAAAGGAGTGTAACGAGAATTAAGGGGTAAAAGAGAACAAAAAGGTAAAAAAAAAAAAAAAAGGGGGAGATAAAGTCGTGAAATGTACAAATTGGTATAAAAGGTGTAAAATGAAGGACAATGGTAAATTGGGGGACAAAGAGGTCAATAAGGGGACAAATTTCTTAATACGGGGACAAAGGGGTTAATAGGGAAATACAGACGTAAAAAAGGGGACAATGGAGCAAAATCGAGGACAAAGGATAAAACCTCGGACAAAGATACAAAACGGGGAAGAGGGGACAAAGGCGTAAAATGAGATGAAAAAAAAAGAAGGATAGAGAGGTAAAATAGGGACCAAAGAGGTTAAAAGGGGCAAAAAAAAAGGAAAAAAGGGGTAAAAATGGGTAAGCAGGGGTAAGGGGGAAAAGGGTAAGAACGGCTAAAAAGGGGTGAGAGTACAAAAGAGTAAAAAGGATGAAGATGTAAAAAGGGGGACAGGTAAAAAGAGGGACACGGGGATAAAAAAGGGGACAAAGATGAAAAAATGGGGACAATTAGATAAATGGGGACAAATAGATAGAAATAGGGACAAATAGATAAAAATGGGGACAAAGGGGTAAAAATGAGGACATAGGGATAAACAGTGACAAAGGAGTAAGAAAAATGCCAAAATGGTAAAAATGGGGACAAAGGGGTAATAAGAGGGACAATGGGATAAAAAGGAGCACAAAGAGGTAGAAAGGGGGTAAAAAGGGGGGCAAAGGGGCTAAACGGGTAGAAAAGGGGTACAAAGTGGGACAAAGGAGGCAAAAGGGGTAAAAATAGATTGTGGAGAGAGATGGGTGAAACAGATGATGGAGAGATATGGTGGAAACATGAGAGTAGAGATATAGGGCAGAGATATGGGGGAGAGATATGGGGGAGAGATATGGGGGAGAGATATGGGGGAGAGATGTGGGAGAGATGTGTGGAGACGAGTGGTTACAAATGTGGGCAAGTTAAACGTCTAAAATTTGCCAAGAAATATTCAACATGGACAGATGAACAATGGAAAACAGTCTTTATACATACATATATTACATATATATACATAAATACATACATATACACGTACATTTATTTATACATACATGAAATATATATATATATATATATACACATATATACATATATATATACATATATACATATACATATATACATATATATACACATATATACGCATATACACATATATATACACATATATATACATATATATACACATATATATATACATATATATACACATATATATACACATATATACATACATATATACATATATATATACATATATAAATATATATAAATATATATACATACATATACATATATATACATATATATACATATATATACATACATATATATATATACATATATAGATTCTATATATATAGATATAGATATATATATAGATATAGATATATATAAATACATATATATAGATATAGATATACATATATATACATATATCATATATATACACATAGATATATATATACATATATATACATATATATATAAATATATAGACATATACACATATATACACAGATATATATATACACATATATACATATCATATACATACACATATATACAAATACATACATATGTATATATACAATATATATATACAATAATACATATATATATATATATATACAATAATACATATATATATAAACATATATACATGTATACATATATACATATATACATGTATACATATATATATATACATGTATACATATATACATATATATACATGTATACATATATATACATGTATACATATATACATATATATACATATATATATATATATATATATATATGTATACATATATATATATATATACATGTATACATATATACATATATATACATGTATACATATATACATATATATACATGTATACATATATACATATATATACATGTATACATATATATACATGTATACATATACACATATATATACATATATACATATACATACATATACATATCTACATATACATACATATACATATCTACATATACATACATATACATATCTACATATACATACATATACATATCTACATATACATACATATACATATCTACATATACATACATATACATATCTACACATACCTATATACATATATATACACATCTATACATATATACACATACAGATATACATATATATACACATACATATGTACATATATATACACATACATATAT
>NC_134808.1:44238597-44306097 GCF_046742065.1 Oratosquilla oratoria
ATTTCATCATCTTTATCTGCCGTTTTCCGGGTGATATCAACTTTATAGATACTTCCTCCTCTTGTGTTTTACTATTCTCCAGATACATATTCAATTTAACTTAAATTTCCTAAGTTTCCTTCTTCTCCTTTCGTCATCTCTGTCTCCAGCTTCCTTCTCTCTCTTCGCCTCCAATGCTCCTCACTCCAACTTCGCCGCCTCCTCCTCCTCCTCCTCCTCACTCCAACTTCGCCTCCTCCTCCTCTAATCCTCTCCACCTTCATCTACAGACTTCACTCACTCTCTCTCTCTCTCCTTCTTCCCCTACCTCCCATCCTCTTCCCCTCTCTCCCATCCCACCTTTTTCCCCTCTCTCCCATCCCACCTTCTTCCCCTCCCTCCCTCCCCCTTCCCCTCCCTTTCTCCTCTCCTCCCTTCCACCTTCCCTCTTCTTCTCCCTCCCCCTCCCCCCTACCTCGACTTATACAACACTCTTCCTATCGCACCCAATTTCTTCCTCCTCTCCATTATTCTTCTCGCCCCTCTCCTCATCCTCATCCTCCTCCTCCTCCCCTTCTAAATACTCCTCCTCCCCTCCCTCGACTTATGACTCCTCCTCTTCCTTTTTCACTCGCCTTCTTCTTCATCCTCATTATTCTTCTCACCCTCTCCTCCTCCTCCTCCTCTTCTCTATCCTCCTCATCACCTCCTCTTCTCTATCCACTTCACCTCTTCTCTATCCTCACCACCTCTTCTCTATCCTCATCACCTCTTCTCTATCCTCATCACCTCCTCCTCTTCTCTATCCTCATCTCTTCTCTATCCTCATCACCTCCTCTTCTTTTACCTCTTCCTTTACCTCCTCCTCCTCCTCCTCATCCTTCACCTCCTCTTCCAACGCTTTCACAGACCATTTCGCTAGTGCAGGTTACGGTGTGAGGGGGATGCCATTAACCCAGATGAAGTGGGCAAAGTATCAATACCTTAGAAAGAGGGAGAGACGATATTCTGCAAAAGAGGTCCTCCATTCCTCAGGCTTGACCCTGACCCATAGATTGACCCATTTTGACCCTGAAGAAGGCGGCAGCGTCACACTCGGTTAATCTCATCAGCTGTTGATGATTTCTTTGGATACTTGAGATTGATTTTTTTTTTTTTTTTTTTTTTTTTTTTTTGTATGGTATTCTGTCCATTATAATTATGAAGAGCCAAGCAGTAAATCATAGATAAAAGATGTCATGTTTTCACCCATTCTAAGGTTATCGTCATTATCATCATTATCATCCTTATTAATTAGCATCATTATCATCATTATCATCATTTTTTTGTCTTCCAAGTGTATGGTCTCTTCTTCACTGACATCGTAAAAACTTATGCAATAAATCAAAGAAAATAATTCATGCTTTCACAATGATACAGTCAAGCATCGAGATTTCTTTCGACGATTTGTATTCTAGCGAGTATGAAACTACCTTCATTTCTTCATTTGTGCCTCAACTTTGATGTCTACAAAACCCAATATTTTTATACATACCTGGGGCCTTGTAATAGATATAGATAAATAGGTAGATAATTAAATAGATGGATGGAAATAAGCTCCACCGCAAGGACTCGAACCTTTGCGTTAGCGACTGCTTATTATGAAGCAAAGACGATAGCCCTGAGCCAGCCAGGCCGTACAAAAGGCTCAAGGCTCGTCTTTGTTTTATAATAAGCAGTCGCTAAGGCAAAGGTTCGAGTCCTTGCACAGTTAGATAAATATACAAGTAAATAAATGAACACGTAAATAAGTAAAAATATAAATAGAGATAAATAAATAATATATAGATAAACAAAGACAAACATAATAACTCAACGTGTATATAAATAAAAAATATAAATAAAAATTGGAAAAATATATACATAAATAAACCTTTCTGAGGAAACCCCCCCACCCACCCACCCACCCCTCCTTCACATGGCACCTTACGGGATCTCTGTCACCCAGTTTAGGTAAACAAAACCCACGCACTTCGATTCTTCACACACTTTATTAATACCGTAATTTGTGCATGCAAGAGCACCAATAATGAATAACGCCTCGCAGGGGAATCTTTCCACCCTCGCCCACTTCATACCCACCCTGGGAGGGTGGGAGGGAGGGAGGAGGTGGGAGGAGGGAGGGAGGAGGGTGGGAGGGAGGGAGGGAGAAGGGAGGCTGGGTGTGAGGGAGTGGGTGGGAGTGGGTGGGTGGGAGTGGGTTGGTGGGAGTGAGTGGGTGGGTGGGAGTGAGTGGTGGGTGGGTGGGATTGAGTGGGTGGTGGGTGGGTGGGAGTGGGTGGGAGTGGTGGGTGTGGGTGGAGTGGGTGGGAGTGAGTGGGTGGGAGTGAGTGGGTGGGGGAGAGTGAGTGGGTGGGGGGGAGTGAGTGGGTGGGTGGACGTGGGAGGGAGTGGGTGGGTGGGAGTGGGTGGGAGTGAGGTGGGAGTGGAAGGGAGTGGGTGGGGAGGAGTGGGTGGGAGGGAATGGGTGGGAGAAGGAGGGAATGGGGGGGAGGGAATGGGTGGGAAGGAGTGGGTGGGAGGGAGTGGGAGTAGGGGAGCGGAGTAGGAGCGAGCGGAGGAGTGGTAGCAGGAGGGGAGTAGCAGGAGGGGAGTAGCAGGAGGGGAGTAGCAGGAGGGGAGTAGCAGGAGGGGAGTAGCAGGAGGGGAGTAGCAGGAGGGGAGTAGCAGGAGGGGAGTAGCAGGAGGGGAGTAGCAGGAGGGGAGGGACGGGAGGGTGAGAAGGATTAGGAGGAAAAGGAGGAAGGGTGGGAGTGGCAAGAGGAGGAAGGGTGGGGAGCGTCAAAGTAGAGGAATGGTGGGAGTGGCAAGAGGAGGAAGGGTGGGAGTGCAGGAGGAGGAGGGTGGGAGTGGCAAGAGGAGGAATGGTGGGAGTGGCAAGAGGAGGAAGGGTAGGAGTGGCAAGAGGAGTAAGGGTGGGAGTGGCAAGAGGAGGAAGGGTGGAGTGGCAAGAGGAGGAATGGTGGGAGTGGCAAGAGGAGGAAGGGTGGGAGTGGCAAGAGGAGGAATGGTGGGAGTGGCAAGAGGAGGAAGGGTGGGAGTGGCAAGAGGAGGAAGGGTGGGAGTGGCAAGAGGAGGAAGGGTGGGAGTGGCAAGAGGAGGAAGGGTGGAGTGGCAAGAGGAGGAAGGGTGGGAGTGGCAAGAGGAGGAAGGGTGGGAGTGGCAAGAGGAGGAAGGGTGGGAGTGGCAAGAGGAGGAAGGGTGGGAGTGGCAAGAGGAGGAAGGGTGGGAGTGGCAAGAGGAGGAAGGGTGGGAGTGGCAAGAGGAGGAAGGGTGGGAGTGGCAAGAGAGGAAGGGTGGGAGTGGCAAGAGGAGGAAGGGTGGAGTGGCAAGAGGAGGAAGGGTGGGAGTGGCAAGAGGAGGAAGGGTGGGAGTGGCAAGAGGAGGAAGGGTGGGAGTGGCAAGAGGAGGAAGGGTGGGAGTGGCAAGAGGAGGAATGGTGGGAGTGGCAAGAGGAGGAAGGGTGGGAGTGGCAAGAGAAGGAATGGTGGGAGTGGCAAGAGGAGGAATACGAGGAGTAAGAGGTGGAATAAGAGGAGTAGGAAGGAGGTTAGAGGAGGAAAGACGAGGAGGGAGAGGAGTACAAGGATGAATACGAGGAGTACAAGGAGGAATACAAGGAGCACGAGCAGGAGTACGAGGAGGAATACGAGGAGTACAAGGAGGAATGCGAGGAGTACAAGGAGGAATACGAGGAGTACAAGGAGGAATACGAGGAGTACAAGGAGGAATACAAGGAGCACGAGCAGGAGTACGAGGAGGAATACGAGGAGTACAAGGAGGAATACGAGGAGTACAAGGAGGAGTACGAGGAGTACGAGGAGGAGTACGAGGAGTAAGAGGAGGAGTACGAGGAGGAGTAGGAGGAGTACGAGGAGTAGGAGGAGTACGAGGAGGAGTAAGAGGAGGAGTACGAGGAGTAAGAGGAGTACGAGGAGGAGTAAGAGGAGGAATACGAGAAGTAAGAGGAGGAATACGAGAAGTAAGAGGAGGAATACGAGAAGTAAGAGGAGGAATACGAGGAGTAATAAGAGGAGTAAGAGGAGGAATAAGAGGAGGAATAAGAGGAGCAAGAGGAGGAGTAAGAGGAGTAAGAGGAGCAAGAGGAGGAGTAAGAGGAGTAAGAGGAGGAGTAAGAGGAGGAATAAGAGGAGGAATAAGAGGAGGAATAAGAGGAGGAATAAGAGGAGGAATAAGAGGAGTAAGAGGAGGAATAAGAGGAGTAAGAGGAGGAATAAGAGGAGTAAGAGGAGGAATAAGAGGAGTAAGAGGAGGAATAAGAGGAGTAAGAGGAGGAGTAAGAGGAGGAATAAGAGGAGTAAGAGGAGTAAGAGGAGAAAGAGGAGAAAGAGGAGCAAGAGGAATAAGAGGAATAAGAGGAATAAGAGGAGGAAGAGGAAGAAGAGGAGGAAGAGGAAGAAGAGGGGAAGAGGAAGAAGAGGGGAAGAGGAGGAAGAGGAAGAGGAGGAAGAGGGGGAAGAAGAGTGGAAGGAGTGGTTGTGTGGGAGTGGGAAGTACGTACGACCGCCTCGAAGGGGTCTCGTTCGATAGAGACCTCCTTTCAGTGCGAAATCTGCCCCGGCCACCTCCCCCTCCCCCTCCCCTCCTCCCCCTCCGTCTCCCCCCGGAATAAAATCCATAAAGTGAGTCACCGCACTGAAGGGGGAATTGGAGGGGAGGAGGAGGGCAGGCGGAGTGAGGAAGGAATGGCGGGGAGGGGAGTGGATGGTGAAGGGGATGGCGGGGAGGAGATGGGAAGGGGAGAAGGAGGGGATGGCGGGAAGGGGAAGAAGGAGGGGATGGCGGGGAGGAGAGTGGAAGGGGAGAAGGAGGGGATGGCGGGGAGGAGAGTGGAAGGGGAGAAGGAGGGGATGGCGGGGGAGGAGAGTGGAAGGGGAGAAGGAGGGGATGGGGGGGAGAAGAGTGGAAGCGAGGGAGGGAGTGGGCGGGGAGGAGAGTGGAAGCGAGGGAGGGAGGGAGTGGGCGGGGAGGAGAGTGGAAGGGAGGGGGGAAGGGAGGAGAGTGGAAGGGAGGGAGGGAGGGAGTGGGCGGGGAGGAGAGTGGAAGGGAGGGAGGGAGGGAGGGAGTGGGCGGGGAGGAGAGTGGAAGGGAGGGAGGGAGGGAGTGGGTGGGGAGGAGAGTGGAAGAGAGGGAAGGAGGGAGTGGGCGGGGAGGAGAGTGGAAGGGAGGGAGGGAGTGGGCGGGGAGGAGAGTGGAAGGGAGGGAGGGAGGGAGTGGGCGGGGAGGAGAGTGGAAGGGAGGGAGGGAGGGAGTGGGCGGGGAGGAGAGTGGAAGGGAGGAGAGTGGAAGGGAGGGAGGAAGGGAGGAGAGTGGAAGGGAGGAGAGTGGAAGGGAGGGAGGAAGGGAGGAGAGTGGAAGGGAGGGAGGAGGGGAGGAGAGTGGAAGGGAGGGAGGCAGGGAGGAGAGTGGAAGGGAGGAGAGTGGAAGGGAGGGAGGCAGGGAGGAGAGTGGAAGGGAGGAGAGTGGAAGGGAGGAGAGTGGAAGGGAGGAGAGTGGAAGGGAGGGAGGAGAGTGGAAGGGAGGGAGGAGAGTGGAAGGGAGGGAGGAGAGTGGAAGGGAGGGAGGAGGGGAGGAGAGTGGAAGGGAGGGGAGGAGAGTGGAAGGGAGGAGAGTGGAAGGGAGGGAGGAGGGGAGGAGAGTGGAAGGGAGGGAGGAGAGTGGAAGGGAGGGAGGAGAGTGGAAGGGAGGGAGGAGGGGAGGAGAGTGGAAGGGAGGGAGGAGGGGAGGAGAGTGGAAGGGAGGGAGGAGGGGAGGAGAGTGGAAGGGAGGGAGGAGGGGAGGAGAGTGGAAGGGAGGAGAGTGGAAGGGAGGAGAGTGGAAGGGAGGGAGGGAGGGAGTGGGCGGGGAGGTGAGGTGGAGGGCTGACCATCGTCTTCCCCAGGGTCTGCAAGACGGGCAATTTTCGCCCCTATGCGCCCCTAACATAAGACTCTTTGTTGTCACAGTACGGTGACGTCTTCATCCTTGAAGGCGCTGTTCCAGAGGACACTAGACGACTTTATTCAGCTGAAAGATAACCTCTTGCGTAAAACGAAGTATTTATCGACAAAGGGTCTGACCTCCTGAATGAAATTGTCTGAGTTTAGCTTAAAGTACGAATAGATTAAATCAAAAGGTCAGACGACTTCACCATACTGAGAAGCCCAGACCAAAGAAAAATACAGTTACTGATATAAAGAAAAAATCAATGATCTGTTTAGCTTAAAGATTTTTAATAACTACACGAAGATACGAATTAAGAACCAGATCATGATGTCTCCCTGAAGAAGGTGAGGAACCCACGCCAGAAGGCACGTAGCTGCGGCCGAAGCCGTCACTTTTGCCCTTATGCGTTTTGGGGACTATTGGGGTAGGTAACAGTCACTGATGGGAAACTGGAAAGAAGTGTGGGACTCGAACCCACAAACAAGAAAATGCGGAACATTCTCGATTACGCCACCAGGGTGGCGAGTAAAGAGACATTTGCTCGGACTTCTTCGAATCCAGTAGCAACCTCTCAACCGAATAGAATTGCTTCCCAACAACCAGAATAGAGTCTACAAACTACTACTTGGATCAAGAGTCTCTACAAATACTTGACGTCGAAGGGAATCGAAGGGAATCGATGAGTTCGGGACGTGTTCGAGGAGGACGTGTTTACATGTCTTGTCTCCACGAAGACACTTCTTTTTTGATTCCTGCAACCTCAAATGACGTGTTTACATGTCTTCGTCTCCAACGAAGACCTCTTTTTGATCCTGCAACCTCAAAGGCCCGGGTGATTTGAATGCCGAAGTCGCCGTCAAAATTTACTAACGGATTTCCAACGGTTTTCCAACGGTTTTCCAACGGTTTTCTAACTACTCAACCGTCGCGGGCCGTTGGGCTCAGCCAACACGTCCCCGATGACAGGAAGACACTCTCTGGAACGAAGGCCGTTCCCAGCGACATCGAAGACTTCGTGGGACACGAAAACAAGATGGCCAAACGAAGAACGGGTTGGAATGCTGGTGATGAGGAATTCCAGGAACGAGAAACAAAATACCCTGGAACATGGAAGGCGTCCAGGATCTCCTCCAGAGGATTTCCAGGGGAAAAGAACTTACACAGGATATCTAGTGTTAGTCAAAGCGACCACCTTTGCCCCAAGTACTAGGACAGACAAGGAAAGTGGAAGTTATTGGTAGTCACTGGATATCCCATCCGGGTTGATGCAGTCACGAGGAGATTGCGAAGATTGACGCAATCAATCAATCAACATCTCCCCCTCCGCTTCCTCCTTCCTCTCCTCCACCGCTTCCTCCCTCCCTCCTTCCTTTTCCCCTTCTTTCTCTTCCAACTCTCCAATTCCCTTTCCCCTTCCCCATCTCCCTCTCCCTCCGTCCTTCTTACCCTCCCTCCCCTCTTCCCCTCACTCCCTCTCCCCATCCCTCTCTTCCTCTTCACATCCTTCCTTCGCTCTCCCCCTTCCTCCCTCCTTCCCTCTCCCCCTTCCTCCCTCCTTCCCTCTCCCCCTTCCTCCCTCCTTCCCTCTCCCCCTTCCTCCCTACCTCCTTCCCTCTCCCCCTTCCTCTCCTCTTCCTCCCTCCCTCTCTTCCTCCTCTTCCTCTCCTTTCCTTCTCTCCACCGCTCCCTCCTTTCCTCCCTCCTTCCTTTTCCCCTTCTTTCTCTTCCTCCTCTCCAATTCCCTTTCCCCTTCCCCATCTCCCTCTCCCTCCGTCTTCTTCCCCTCCTCCCCTTTCTTTCCCTCCACCTCCCTTTCCCATCACTCCCTTCTCCCATCCCTCTCTCCCTCTTCACCTCTTCCTTCGCTCTCCCCTTCCTCCCTCCCTCCATCTTCTCCCCCTTCCTCCCTCCCTCTTCCTCTCTCCCCCTCCCTTTTTCCTTTTCTCCCCCTCTCTCTATTCTTCCTCCTCTTTCTCCCTTCCCTCTCTTCCCTCTCTTCCTCCTCCCTTCCCCTTCTCTCTCCCCCTCCTCTCCTCCCCCCTCCCTCGCCCTTCCCCCTCACTTCCCTCCTTCTCCCCCTCCCTTTCCCACCCTTCCCTCTCTTCTCTCCCTCCCTCTCTCTCTCCCTCCCTCTCTCTTTCTCCCTCTCTCTTTCTCCCTCCCTCTCTCTTTCTCCCCCTCTCCCTCTCTCTCCCTTCCCCCTCACTCTTTCTCCATCTCACTCTCTCTCCTTCTCTCTCCTTCTTACTATCTAAAGACAATCATCCCCACTGTTATTAAACATTAATTCCGATAACTGACACAAACCGGGAGGACTTCTGTTCTCATTCTTTCCCATAGTAATCTTTTTCCCCGAAGACACTGAAATCCATACTGCCCATTCGACTGATTCAAGTGGCCAACATACATCTTGCACTAACAGAATCACATCCCATTCACGTTCCATGGAGTCTTTTCCGAGATTGAAAGCTTTCCCTTCACGAGTGTTGCAAGTATTTGATAGCTTTGCTTGCCTCACCCCTCAATCAATCAATCTCTCAATCAATCAATCTCTCAATCAATCAATCTCTCAATCAATCAATATGGAGATGAAAATCAATTACCCCTCAATCACTCAATCAATATAGAGATGATGAATAATTAACATAACAAATGAATAATAGATAATACATAGTAAATCAATAAATAATAGATAGTAGATACATGCATACATACATATACCAAAGGCTTTTTCCCCCTTACACGGGAGGTAGCCAAAAGACAAAGGCACAGAAACCACTCCCACCCATTCCATCCCCTACATAGTAATTACAAATGAATAATAAATAATGAATAATGAATAATAGTTAATAGATGAATACGTTAAATCAAATAAAAAGATAGCTAAATTCACTGAAGAACAGGAGTCACAAACGTATTCGGTTTGTGTACAATCGCTTACAAAATATCCTTAATGCTGTGGTGGTGAAAATTCTACGCCAGGAGGCGCTGATTACCTGCGGCCGAAGCCGTCAACAGTGCCTAGTCCGCTCCCAATACCCTTGGGGGTATTCGGCCATGGTTCCCCTTTTCTGGCTTAAGGCACCCGTGTCAAGCCTTTCAGAAGTCCCCGGCACCCTTACCAGAAAATCCAAATTATAGTTTGTCAGTATTTTGTTGAGTCAACATCAGTGTAACAAAATTTTGTCCCTGGATAATATGGAAATACTCATCTTTACACTGATGCCGCTTTAATGAACAAAAATGTATGACAGAGTCGGTAATACGAAAATTATTTTTGCCCTGGATTTTGGCGGCACCCTCAGTTGATCTACACGGCACTCTTTGGTGCCGCGGCACACCGATTGGGAACCACTGATATACGGTATTGTATAATTATAAGACAGGTAAAAATCGAGGAGGAACCAAAATGTTATTGATAATTCCAACTAAATGTGAAATCTCTTATTTGTTCAATTATAAGTCTTTATCTGTTATGTGTCTTGTTAATATAGCTAATGTTAAGTATAACATATCTAATATATCCTACTAACTTAAATCATGAAGACATCCTTAGTCATTCTTTCCACGTCTATATAACTGAATTAAGAGAAATCTTCAAGATAGTGAAACATAACCAAATTACTAATTATCTTCACTGACACAGGAATTGTCGACCACTCACATATTTGAAGAGTTGTGATGACAGTTATATTGCCATGTCTTCCCTTTCTTTTCGTCTCATATTTATTAAGTTGAGGTAAGTTTCACTCCTCGAGTATAAGAGATAGATGGGAACACAAAGGATTACAAAGGTGGAGCATGCCGACAGGAGACCTTTTGGTTCATATCAAGGTCGGATGCGAAAAAAATATATAATAATGATTAATAAATAAATGAATAAATAAAAACTATAATAAAGTAAAAATAATAAATGAAATAAATGCTAGTTAAATTACACAAACAGGTAAATAGTGGGCCAGTTAATGTGGTCCACGAAAGCAAGTGGTCATTAATGCATGGAGTCCAACAGCGTTGCATAAGTGCGCAGGACCCACGAAGAAACAATCGGCTTCATACACCGAAGCTGGCTTGTTTAATTCTCGTGGGCGCTCCGTGGCGCAACGGGTAACGCGTCTATCTATAATTTTGATGATTCTAGGTTCGAATCCTGGTAGGGATGACAAACGATTTTATTCAAAAATACGGTGAGGGTGCTAGCATTTGGCTATTTTGCTTATCTCATTTTTCTATTTGATGCGCCGATGAGCGTGTAGATCATTTTGGAGAGGGTGGTAGATCAGTTGGCGGGGAGGAGCAGTTGGAGAGGAGGGAGGGTGAAAGGAGGGGAGGGGGGAGGAAAGGGAGGGGGGGGGGAGAGGAGGTGAGGGGGGAGGGAGTGAGAGGAGGGGAGGGGGAGGAGGAGCGGGGGGGGGAGAAGGAGGGGAGGGTGAAAGGAGTGGGGGGGGTGAAAGGCGAGAGTGAGGGGAAAGGAGAGGGAGGGTGAAAGAGAGGGGGGTGGGGAAAGGAGGGGAGGGGTGAAAGGAGGGGAGGGGGTAGGAGAGGGGAGGGGAGAGGAGTGAGGAGAGAGGGGAGAGGGGGGACGGGAGGAGGGAGTAGGGGAAAGGAGGGGAGGGGGTGAAGAGGAGGGAGGGTGAGAAAGGAGGGTGAGGGGGGGAAAGGAGAGGGAGGGGGAAAGGAGGGGGAGGGTGAAAGTGAGGGGGAGGGGGGAAAGGAGGGGAGGGTGAGGCGAGGGAGGGTGAGGAGGAGGGGGAGGGGTGAAAGGAGGGGAGGGGGAGAATGCAGGAGGGGAGGGGAGTGAAAGGAGGGAGGGGGGAGAGAGGGGAGGGGGAAAGGAGAGGGGGAGGGGTGGGAGGAGGGGAGGGGGGGGAAAAGGGGGGAGGGTGAAAGGAGAGGGCGGGTGGGAAACGGAGGGGAGGGGGAAAGGAGGGGAGTGGGTGGGAGGAGAGGAGGGGGAAAAAGGAGGGGAGGGGTGAAAGGAGAGTGAGGGGGGAAAAAGGAGAGGGAGGGGGAAAGGAGGGGAGGGGGAAAGGAGGGGAGGGGGAAAGGAGGGGAGGGGGAAAGGAGGGGAGGGGGAAAGGAGGGGAGGGGAAGGAGGGGAGGGGGAAAGGAGGGGAGGGAAGGAGGGGAGGGTGAAAGGAGGGGAGGGAGGGGGAAAGGTGGGGAGGGGGAAGGGGGGGGAGGGGGGAGGAGGAGAGGGGGAGAGGTGAGGGTGAATAAGGAGGGAAGGGGAGGGTGAAAGGAGGGGAGGGTGAAAGGAGGGGAGGGTGAAAGGAGGGGAGGGTGAAAGGAGGGGAGGGTGAAAGGAGGGGAGGGGGAAAGGAGGGGAGGGGGAAAGGAGGGGAGGGGGAAAGGAGGGGAGGGGGAAAGGAGGGGAAGGGGGGAAAGGAGGGGAGGGGGAAAGGAGGGGAGGGGGAAAGGAGGGGAGGGGGAAAGGAGGGGGGGGGAAAAGGAGAGGGGGAAGAGTGAGGGGAGGGGGAAAAAGGAGGGGAGGGTGAAAGGAAAGAGGGGCAGGGGAAAGAGAGGGAGGGAAGAAGGAGGGGAGGGGAAAAGGAGGGGAGGGGTGGGAGAGGAGAGTGAGGGGAGGGGAGGGGGTGGAGGAGGAAAAGGAGGGGAGGGTGAAGGAGAGGGAGGGGGATGAAAAGGAGGGGAGGGGGAAGGAGGGGAAGGGGTGGAGGGGAAGGAGAGGAGGAGAAGGTGAGAGGAGAGGGAGGAAGGGTGAAAGGAGAGGGAAAGTGAGGAGGAGAGGGAGGGGTGAAAGGAGAGGGAGGGTGAAGAGGAGAGGGCGGGGGAGGGAACGGAGAGGAGGTGAAAGGAGAGGGGGGTGAAAGGATGCGGAGGGAAGTGAAAGGCGAGGGAGGGTGAAAGGGAGAGAGGGAGGGTGAAAGGAGAGGGAGGGTGGGAGGGGAGGGTGAGAGAGGGGGGTGAAGGGGAGGGGAGGGTGAAGGAGAGGGAGGGTGAGAGCGAGAGAGGGAGGGTGAAAGGAGAGTGAGGTGAAAGGAGAAAGGAAGGGTGAAAGGAGAGGGAGGGTGAACGGAGAGGGAGGGTGGGGGATAAAGGAGAGGGAGGGTGAAAGGAGAGTGAGGGAGGGGGGAAAGGAGGGGTGAAAGGAGAGGGAGGGTGAAAGGAGAGGGAAAGGAGGGGGGGTGGGAGGAGGGAGGGGGGAGGGGGAGGGGGGAGGGGGGGGGAAAAGGGAGCGGGAGGGTGGGAGAGGGGAGGGGGAAACGAGAGGGAAGGGGAAAGGAGAGGGAGGGGGAAAGGAGAGGGAGGGGGAAGGAGAGGGAGGGGGAAGGAGAGGGCGGGTGAAAGGGGGGAGGGTGAAAGGAGAGGGAGGGGAGGAGGGAGGGGGAAGGAGAGGGAGGGTGACAAGGGGGGGGAGGGGGAAAGGAGGGGAGGGGGAAAGGAGGGGAGGGTGAAAGGAGGGGAGGGTGAAAGGAGGGGAGGGTGAAAGGAGGGGAGGGTGAAAGGAGGGGAGGGTGAAAGGAGGGGAGGGGGAAAGGAGGGGAGGGTGAAAGGAGGGGAGGGGGAAAGGACGGGAGGGAAAGGAGGAGGGAGGGTGAAAGGAGAGGGAGGTGAAAGGAGAGGAGGGGGAAAGGGGAGGGAGGGTGAAAGGAGAGGGAGGGTGAAAGGAGAGGGAGGGAGAAGGAGAGGGGGAGGGTGAAGGAGGGGAGGGTGAGGAGTGGGAGGGGTGAAAGGGAGAGGGAGGGTGAAAGGCGAGGGAGGGTGAAAAGGAGAGGGAGGGTGCGGGTGAAAGGAGAGGGAGGGTGAAAGGGAGGGGCGGTGAAACGGAGAGGGAGGGTGAAAGGCGAGGGAGGGTGAAAGGAGAGGGGGGTGACGGGAGGGAGGGTGAAAGGAGAGGGAGGGTGAAAGGAGAGGGAGGGTGAAAGGAGAGGGAGGGTGAAAGGAGAGGGAGGGTGAACGGAGGGAGGGTGAAAGGAGAGGGAGGGTGAAAGGAGAGGGAGGGTGAAAGGAGAGGGAGGGTGAAAGGAGAGGGGAGGGTGAAGGAGAGGGAGGGTGAAAGGAGAGGGAGGGTGATGAAAGGAGAGGGGAGGGTGAAAGGAGAGGGAGGGTGAAAGGAGAGGGAGGGTGAACGGAGAGGGAGGGTTGAAAAGGAGAGGGAGGGTGAAAGGAGAGGGAGGGTTGAAAGGAGAGGGAGGGTGAAAGGAGAGGGAGGGTGAAAGGAGAGGAGGGAGGGTGAAAGGAGGGGAGGGGTGAAAGGAGAGGGAGGGTGAAAGGAGAGGGAGGGTGAAAGGAGAGGGAGGGTGAAAGGAGAGGGAGGGTGAAAGGAGAGGGAGGGGTGAAAGGAGAGGGGAGGGTGAAAGGAGAGGGAGGGTGAAAGGAGAGGGAGGGGTGAAGGAGAGGGAGGGTGTAAGGGAGGAGGGAGGGTGTGAGGCGAGGGAGGGTGAAAGGAGAGGGGGGGACGAGGGGGAGGGGAAGAAAGGGAGGGAGGGAGAAGGGAGGGAGGGGAAAGGAGAGGGAGGGTGAAGCGGAGAGGGGGGTGAAAGGCGAGGGAGGGTGAAAGGAGAGGGAGGGTGAAAGGAGAGGGAGGGGTGAACGGAGAGGGAGGGTGAAAGGAGAGGGAGGGTTGAAAGGAGAGGGAGGGTGAAAGGGAGAGGGAGGGTGAAAGGAGAGGGAGGGTGAAAGGAGAGGGAGGGTGAGAAAGGAGAGGGAGGGTGAAAGGAGAGGGCGGGTTGAAAGGAGAGGAGAGGGTGAAAGGAGAGGGAGGGTGAAAGGAGAGGGAGGGTGAAAGGAGAGGGAGGGTGAAAGGAGAGGGAGGGGTGAAAAGGGAGGGTGACAAGGAGAGGGAGGGTGAAAGGAGAGGGAGGGTGAAAGGAGAGGGAGGGTGTGAAAGGAGGGGGAGGGTGAAAGGAGAGGGAGGGTGAAAGGACGAGGAGGGTGAAAGGAGAGGGAGGGTGAAAGGAGAGGGAGGGTGAAAGGAGAGGGAGGGTGAAAGGAGAGGGAGGGTGAAAGGAGAGGGGAGGGTGAAAGGAGAGGGAGGGTGAAAGGAGAGGGAGGGTGAAAGGACGAGGGAGGGTGAAAGGAGAGGGAGGGTTGAAAGGAGAGGGAGGGTGAAAGGAGAGGGAGGGTGAAAGGAGAGGGAGGGTGAAAGGAGAGGGAGGGTTGGGAGGGTGAAAGGAGAGGGAGGGTGAAAGGAGAGGGAGGGTGAAAGGAGAGGGAGGGTGAAAGGAGAGGGAGGTGTGAAAGGAGAGGGAGGGTGAAAGGAGAGGGAGGGTGAAAGGAGAGGGAGGGTGAAAGGAGAGGGAGGGTGAAAGGAGAGGGAGGGTGAAGGAGAGGGAGGGTGAAAGGAGAGGGAGGGTGAAAGGAGAGGGAGGGTGAAAGGAGAGGGAGGGTGAAAGGAGAGGGAGGGTGAAAGGAGAGGGAGGGTGAAAGGAGAGGGAGGGTTGAAAGGAGAGGGAGGGTGAAAGGAGAGGGAGGGTGAAAGGAGAGAGGGAGGGTGAAAAGGAGAGGGAGGGTGAAAGGAGAGGGAGGGTGAAAGGAGAGGGAGGGTGAAAGGAGAGGGAGGGTGAAAGGAGGGAGGGTGAAAGGAGAGGGAGGGTGAAAGGAGAGGGAGGGTGAAAGGAGAGGGAGGGTGAAAGGAGAGGGAGGGTGAAAGGAGAGGGAGGGTGAAAGGAGAGGGAGGGTGAAAGGAGAGGGAGGGTGAAAGGAGAGGGAGGGTGAAAGGAGAGGGAGGGTGGAAAGGAGAGGGAGGGTGAAAGGAGAGGGAGGGTGAAAGGAGAGGGAGGGTGGAAAGGAGAGGGAGGGTGAAAGGAGAGGGAGGGTGAAAGGAGAGGGAGGGTGAAAGGAGAGGGAGGGTGAAAGGAGAGGGAGGGTTGAAAGGAGAGGGAGGGTGAAAGGAGCGGGAGGGTGAAAGGAGAGGGAGGGTGAAAGGAGAGGGAGGGTGAAAGGAGAGGGAGGGTGAAAGGGAGGTGAAAGGGAGGGAGGGTGAAAGGAGAGGGAGGGTGAAAGGAGAGGGAGGGTGAAAGGAGAGGGAGGGTGAACAGGAGAGGGAGGGTGAAAGGAGAGGGAGGGTGAACGGAGAGGGAGGGTGAAAGGAGAGGGAGGGTGAAAGGAGCGGGAGGGTGAAGGAGAGGGAGGGTGAAAGGAGAGGGAGGGTGAAAGGAGAGGAGGGTGACAGGAGAGGGAGGAGTGAAAGGAGAGGGAGGGTGAAAGGAGAGGGAGGGTGAAAGGAGAGGGAGGGTGAAAGGAGAGGGAGGGTGAAAGGAGAGGGAGGGTGAAAGGAGAGGGGGTGAAAGGAGAGGGAGGGTGAAAGGAGAGGGAGGGTGAAAGGAGAGGGAGGTGAAAGGAGAGGGAGGGTGAAAGGAGAGGGCGGGTGAAAGGAGAGGGAGGGTGAAAGGAGAGGGAGGGTGAACAAAGGAGAGGGAGGGTGAAAGGAGAGGGCAGGGTTGAAAGGAGAGGGAGGGTGAAAGGACGAGGGAGGGTGAAAGGAGAGGGAGGGTGAAAGGAGTGGTAGGGGTGAAAGGAGAGGGAGGGTGAAAGGATGAGGGAGGGTGAAAGGAGAGGGAGGGGTGAAAGGAGAGGGAGGGTGAAAGGAGAGGGAGGGTGAAAGGAGAGGGAGGGTGAAAGGAGGGAGGGTGAAAGGAGAGGGAGGGTGAAAGGAGGAGGGAGGGTGAAAGGAGAGGGAGGGTGAAAGGCGAGGGGAGGGTGAAAGGAGAGGGAGGTGAAAGGAGAGGGAGGGTGAAAGGAGAGGGAGGGTGAAAGGAGAGGGAGGGTGAAAGGAGAGGGAGGGTGATGAAAGGAGAGGGAGGGTGAAAGGAGAGGGAGGGGTGAAAGGAGAGGGAGGGTGAAAGGAGAGGGAGGGTGAAAGGAGAGGGAGGGGTGAAAGGAGAGGGAGGGTGAAAGGAGAGGGAGGGTGAAAGGAGAGGGAGGGTGAAAGGAGAGGGAGGGTGAAAGGAGAGGGAGGGTGAAAGGAGAGGGAGGGTGAAAGGAGAGGGAGGGTGAAAGGAGAGGGAGGGGTGAAAGGAGAGGGAGGGTGAAAGGAGAGGGAGGGTGAAAGGAGAGGGAGGGTGAAAGGGGGGAGGGGAGGGTGAAAGGAGAGGGAGGGTGTGAAAGGAGAGGGAGGGTGAAAGGAGAGGGAGGGTGAAAGGAGAGGGAGGGTGAAAGGAGAGGGAGGGGTGAAAGGAGAGGGAGGGTGAAAGGAGAGGGAGGGTGAAAGGAGAGGGAGGGTGAAAGGAGAGGGAGGGTGAAAGGAGAGGGAGGGAAGGGGGAGGTTTGAAAGGAGAGGGAGGGTGAAAAGGAGAGGGAGGGTGAAAGGAGAGGGAGGGTGAAAGGAGAGGGAGGGTGAAAGGAGAGGGAGGGTGAAAGGAGAGGGAGGGTGAAAGGAGAGGGAGGGTGAAAGGAGAGGGAGGATAGGAAGAAAGGAGAGGGGATGGGTGAGAGCAGGGAAGAAGAGGAAGGGAGGGAGGGGAAGGAGGAGGGGAGGGAGGGAGATGAGGGAGGAGGGGAGGAAGGGAGGGGAGGGGAAGGGAGGGGAGGAAGGGAGCGGAGGAGCAGGGGAGGAAGGGAGGGAGAGAAGAGAGAGGAAGGGAGGGAGAGAAGAGAGGAAGGGGAGGGGAGGAGCAGGGGAGGAAGGGAGGGGAGGAGGAGCAGGGGAGGAAGGGAGGGGAGGAGGAGCAGGGGAGGAGGAGCAGAGGAGGAGCAGGGGAGGAAGGGAGGGGAGGAGGAGCAGGGGAGGAAGGGAGGGGAGGAGGAGCAGGGGAGGAAGGGAGGGGGAGGAGCAGGGGAGGAAGGGAGGGGAGGAGGAGCAGGGGAGGAAGGGAGGGGAGGAGCAGGGGAGGAAGGGAGGGGGAGGCGCAGGGGAGGAAGGGAGGGGAGGAGGAGCAGGGGAGGAAGGGAGGGGAGGAGGAGCAGGGGAGGAAGGGAGGGGAGGAGGAGCAGGGGAGGATGGGGGGAGGAAGGGAGGGAAGGAGGAGAGGAGTGGAGGAGGGGAGGAAGGGAGGGGAGGAGGAACAGGGGAGGAGGAGCAGGGGAGGAAGGGAGGGGAGGCGGAGCAGGGGAGGAGGAGCAGGGGAGGAGGGGGGGGAGGGGGAGGGGAGGCGGGAGGAGGAGGGGAGGAAGGGAGGAGCGGAGCAGGGGAGGGGAGGGGAGGGGGAGGAGGGGAGGGGAAAGAGGGGGAGAGGGAGGAGGGGGGAGGAAGGGAGGGGAGGAGCAGGGGAGGAGGAGCAGGGGAGGAGGAGGGAGCAGGGGAGGGGGAGCAGGGGAGGGGGAGCAGGGGAGGGGGAGCAGGGGGAAGAGGAGGGGAGGGGGAAGGGAGGGGAGGAGGAGCAGGGGAGGAGGAGCAGGGAGGAGGAAGGGAGGGAGGAGCAGGGGAGGAAGGGAGGGGAGGAGGAGCAGGGGCGGAGGAGCAGAGGAGGAGCAGGGGAGGAGGAGCAGAGGAGGAGCAGGGGAGGAGGAGCAGGAGCAGAGGAGGGAAGTGAAAAGGGGATGGGAGGGAGAGGGGATGGGAGGGAGAGGGGATGGGAGGGAGAGGGGATGGGAGGGAGAGGGGATGGGAGGGAGAGGGGATGGGAGGGAGAGGGGATGGGAGGGAGAGGGGATGGGAGGGAGAGGGGATGGGAGGGAGAGGGGAGGGGAGGGGAAGAGGGGATGGGGAAGAGGGGATGGGAGGGGATGGGAGGGGAAGGAAGGGGAAGAGGGGATGGGAAGGGGAAGAGGGGATGGGAAGGGGAAGAGGGGAGGGGATGGGAAGGTGAAGAGGGGATGGGAAGGGGAAGAGGGGAGGGGATGGGAAGGGGAAGAGGGGATGGGAGGGAAGAGGTGATGGGAGGGAAGAGGGGATGAGGGAGGAAGAGGGGATGGAGGGAAGAGGGGAGTGGGAGGGAAGAGGGGAGGGGGGAGGGAAGAGGGAGGGAAGAGGGGCTGGGAGGGAAGAGGGGCTGGGAGGGAAGAGGGGCTGAGGAGGGAAGAGGGCTGGGAGGGAAGAGGGGCTGGGAGGAAGAGG
Organism: Oratosquilla oratoria; assembly: GCF_046742065.1. Classification (NCBI taxonomy): domain Eukaryota; kingdom Metazoa; phylum Arthropoda; class Malacostraca; order Stomatopoda; family Squillidae; genus Oratosquilla; species Oratosquilla oratoria. The sequence goes on from NC_134808.1 coordinate 44,256,521, forward strand.
GGCTGGGAGGGAAGAGGGGCTGGGAGGGAAGAGGGGCTGGGAGGGAAGAGGGGCTGGGAGGGAAGAGGGGCTGGGAGGGAAGAGGGGCTGGGAGGGAAGAGGGGCTGGGAGGGGAAGAGGGGCTGGGAGGGAAGAGGGGCTGGGAGGGAAGAGGGGCTGGGAGGGGAAGAGGGCTGGGAGGGAAGAGGGGCTGGGAGGGAAGAGGGGCTGGGAGGGAAGAGGGGCTGGGAGGGAAGAGGGGGCTGGGAGGGAAGAGGGGCTGGGAGGGAAGAGGGGCTGGGAGGGAAGAGGGGCTGGGAGGGAAGAGGGGCTGGGAGGGAAGAGGGGCTGGGAGGGAAGAGGGGCTGGGAGGGAAGAGCGGCTGGGAGGGAAGAGGGGCTGGGAGGGAAGAGGGCTGGGAGGGAAGAGGGGCTGGGAGGGAAGAGGGGCTGGGAGGGAAGAGGGGCTGGGAGGGAAGAGGGGCTGGGAGGGAAGAGGGGCTGGGAGGATAGAGGGGCTGGGAGGGAAGAGGGGATGGGAGGGAAGAGGGGATGGGAGGGAAGAGGGGATGGGAGGGAAGAGGGGATGGGAGGGAAGAGGGGATGGGAGGGAAGAGGGGATGGGAGGGAAGAGGGGCTGGGAGGGAAGAGGGGATGGGAGGGAAGAGGGGATGGGAGGGAAGAGGGGATGGGAGGGAAGAGGGGATGGGAGGGAAGAGGGGATGGGAGGGAAGAGGGGAGGGGAGGGAAGAGGGGCTGGGAGGGAAGAGGGGATGGGAGGGGAAGAGGTGATGGGAGGGAAGAGGGGATGGGAGGGAAGAGGGGATGGGAGGGAAGAGGTGATGGGAGGGGAGAGGGTGGGAGGGGAGAGGGTGGGAGGGAAGAGAGGAAGAGGGAAGAGGGGAGGGAGGGAAGAGGGGAGGGAAGAGGGGAGGGAAGAGGGGAGGGAGGGAAGAGGGGAGGGAGGGAAGAGGGGAGGGAAGAGGGGAGGGAGGGAAGAGGGGAGGGAAGAGGGGATGGGAGGGAAGAGGGGATGGGAGGGAAGAGGGGATGGGAGGGAAGAGGGGATGGGAGGGAAGAGGGGATGGGAGGGAAGAGGGGATGGGAGGGAAGAGGGGATGGGAGGGAAGAGGGGATGGGAGGGAAGAGGGGATGGGAGGGAAGAGGGGATGGGAGGGAAGAGGGGATGGGAGGGAAGAGGGGATGGGAGGGAAGAGGGGATGGGAGGGAAGAGGGGATGGGAGGGAAAAGGAGGATAGAAGGGATGGAAAGGAAAAGGAGGGAATAGGCTGGGAGGTGAGGGAATAGGCTGGGAGGTGAGGGGAGAGGCTGGGAGGTGAGGGGAGAGGCTGGGAGGTGAGGGGAGAGGCTGGGAGGTGAGGGGAGAGGCTGGGAGGTGAGGGGAGAGGCTGGGGAGGTGAGGGGAGAGAGGCTGGGAGGTGGAGGGAGAGGAGGCTGGGAGGTGAGGGGAGAGGAGGCTGGGAGGTGGTGAGGGGGAGAGGAGGCTGGGAGGTGAGGGGAGAGGAGGCTGGGAGGTGAGGGGAGAGGAGGCTGGGAGGTGAGGGGAGAGGAGGCTGGGAGGTGAGGGGAGAGGAGGCTGGGAGGTGAGGGGAGAGGAGGCTGGGAGGTGAGGGAGAGGAGGCTGGGAGGTGAGGGGAGAGGAGGCTGGGAGGTGAGGGGAGAGAGGAGGCTGGGAGGTGAGGGGAGAGGAGGCTGGGAGGTGAGGGGAGAGGGAGGCTGGGAGGTGAGGGGAGAGGAGGCTGGGAGGTGAGGGGAGAGGAGAGGAGGCTGGGAGGTGAGGGGAGAGGAGGCTGGGAGGGTGAGGGGAGAGGAGGCTGGGAGGTGAGGGGAGAGGAGGCTGGGAGGTGAGGTGAGGGGAGAGGAGGCTGGGAGGTGAGGGGAGAGGAGGCTGGGAGGGAGGCTGGGAGGTGAGGGAGAGGAGGCTGGGAGGTGGGAGAGGAGGCTGGGAGGTGAGGGGAGAGGAGGCTGGGAGGTGAGGGGAGGGAGAGGAGGCTGGGAGGTGAGGGGAGAGGAGGCTGGGAGGTGAGGGGAGAGGAGGCTGGGAGGTGAGGGGAGAGGAGGCTGGGAGGTGAGGGGAGAGGAGGCTGGGAGGTGAGGGGAGAGGGGAGAGGAGGCTGGGAGGTGAGGGGAGAGGAGGCTGGGAGGTGAGGGGAGAGAGGAGGCTGGGAGGTGAGGGGAGAGGAGGCTGGGAGGTGAGGGGAGAGGGAGGCTGGGAGGTGAGGGGAGAGGAGGCTGGGAGGGTGAGGGGAGAGGAGGCTGGGAGGTGAGGGAGAGGAGGCTGGGAGGTGAGGGGAGAGGAGGCTGGGAGGTGAGGGGAGAGGAGGCTGGGAGGTGAGGGGAGAGGAGGCTGGGAGGTGAGGGGAGAGGAGGCTGGGAGGTGAGGGGAGAGGAGGCTGGGAGGTGAGGGGAGAGGAGGCTGGGAGGTGAGGGAGGAGAGGAGGCTGGGAGGTGAGGGGAGAGGAGGCTGGGAGGTGAGGGGAGAGGAGGCTGGGAGGTGAGGGGAGAGGAGGCTGGGAGGTGAGGGGAGAGGAGGCTGGGAGGTGAGGGGAGAGGAGGCTGGGAGGTGAGGGGAGAGGAGCTGGGAGGGTGAGGGGGAGAGGAGGCTGGGAGGTGAGGGGAGAGGAGGCTGGGAGGTGAGGGGAGAGAGGAGGCTGGGAGGTGAGGGGAGAGGAGGCTGGGAGGTGAGGGGAGAGAGGAGGCTGGGAGGTGAGGGGAGAGGAGGCTGGGAGGTGAGGGGAGAGGAGGCTGGGAGGTGAGGGGAGAGGAGGCTGGGAGGTGAGGGGAGAGGAGGCTGGGAGGTGAGGGGAGAGGAGGCTGGGAGGTGAGGGGAGAGGAGGCTGGGAGGTGAGGGGAGAGGAGGCTGGGAGGTGAGGGGAGAGGAGGCTGGGAGGTGAGGGGAGAGGAGGCTGGGAGGTGAGGGGAGAGGCTGGGAGGTGAGGGGAGAGGCTGGGAGGTGAGGGGAGAGGCTGGGAGGTGAGGGGAGAGGCTGGGAGGAGGAGGGGAGGAGAGGAGGGGAGGTGAGAAGAGGGGGAGAGGAGGGGAGGTGAGAAGAGGAGGGGAGGAGGTGAGAAGAGGGGGAGAGGAGGTGAGGAGAGAGGAGATGAGGTGAGGAGAGGGGGAGAGGAGGTGAGGAGGAGAGGAGGTGAGGAGGAGAGGAGGAGAGGAGGTGAGGTGAGAGAGGAGGTGAGGGGAGAGGAGGTGAGGGGAGAGGAGGTGAGGGGAGAGGAGGTGAGGGGAGAGGAGGTGAGGGGAGAGGAGGTGAGGGGAGAGGAGGTGAGGGGAGAGGAGGGGAGAGGAGGGGAGAGGAGGTGAGGGGAGAGGAGGTGAGAGGAGAGGGAGGAGGAGGTGAGAGGAGGTGAGAAGAGGGGGAGAGGAGGTGAGAAGAGGGGGAGAGGAGGTGAGAAGAGGGGGAGAGGAGGTGAGAAGAGGGGGAGAGGAGGTGAGAAGAGGGGGAGAGGAGGTGAGAAGAGGGGGAGAGGAGGTGAGAAGAGGGGGAGAGGAGGTGAGAAGAGGGGGAGAGGAGGTGAGAAGAGGGGGAGAGGAGGGGAGAGGGGAAGAGAGGGGAAGAGTTGGGAAAGGAGGGGAGGGGGAGAGTAGAGAGTTACTGAAATCCTATACGAGTACATTTGCCCTCGACGGCAGAGGCTCGAACAGAGGCCCATAAGTTACTCAGCAGTGTGGAGATTTCAGGTTGCCATTGATTAGCAAATAACACTGTCAAACAGCAAAACATAACTCCTCATCTTAATCCTCATCTTCTTCCTCCTCCTCCTCCTCCTCCGTCTCCTCTTCATGCTCTTCTTCCTCCTCCTCTTCCTCCTTCTTCTTCTCCTCCTCTTCCTCCTTGTCTTCCCCTTCCTCCTCCTCCTCCTCCTTCTTCTCCTTCCCTTTTTCCTCCTCCTGCCTCCTCTCCTCCTCCTCCTTCCCTTCCTCTCCTCCTCCTCCTCCTTCCCTTCCTCCTCCTCCTCCTTCTCTTCCTCCTCCTCCTCCTCCTTCTCTTCCTCCTCCTCCTTTCCTTCCTCCTCCTCCTCCCCCTTTTCCTTCCTCCTCCTCCTCCCCATTTGCCCATCCTCCTCCTCCTTTCCTACTTCCTCCTCCTCTGCCTTCTCTTCATCCTCTTCATCCTCCTCCTCCTTTCCTACTTCCTCCTCCTCTGCCTTCTCTTCATCCTCTTCCTCCTCCTCCTCTTTTCCCTACTCCTTTTCATCTCCTCCTCTTTCCCCTCCTCCTCCTTCTCTTCCCTTCCTCCTCTTCCTTCTCCTCCTCCTCCTCCTTTTCCTCTCCTTTTCATCTCCTCCTCCTTCCCCTCCTACTCCTCCTCCTCCTTTTTCCCCTCCTCTTCATCATCTCCTCCTCCCCTCCCCTTCCCTTCCTCCTCCTCCTCCTCCTCTTCCTACCTCCTTGAGCTCTCATCAATCAACCTATGAACATTCGCTCAAGCCTGTGATCCAGGCTCGCTATGCGGACCAACATTGGCCTGTTACCGAGGCGACAGGAATGACGGCAGCGTTTCAGACTCTGCCGAGACTTCATGGCCGAGTCTCGGGGTCATTAATAAAATACAAGAAAATGGCAGAGAAATGCACCTATTCAACGTCCAGTTCCAATTATCATTTATTAAGTCTTGAGAACTGAAAATAACTCTTTCGGAAACAGAAGAAGAGACTATGTTGGATATATTTCTATGAATTTTTTTTTCTTTTTTTTTTTTTCTTTTTTTTTTTTTAAATCGCGGACTGTCAAGTTTTGCTGAATGCGATTTCGCAAAGGACCAAGTGATCGCAAACTAAAAATTTCTCTCTCAAAGGGCAAAGACGGTACCTCCGTATGTAGGAAGTTTTGAATCATAGGATTTAATAAAGTCTCCCTTTGTAATGAACTCGCCTTGACAACACACAGACTCGAACCATCTCCACCTCTGACCACTGACGCCATTTTGTGGGAATTTTTCACAAATTTGTGTCTGAGAAATTTGCTCACACGGGATGTTTTGTGAGCAAATTACATATTGTAATGAACTTATTTGTGTATATAATAATTCCTTCTTTTTGTGGGAAAAAAATGTGGAAATCCAGATTTCCTTGTGGGAATTTTCCACAAATTTGTGTCTGAGAAATTTGCTCACACGGGATGTTTTGTGAGCAAATTACATTTTGCAATGAACTTATTTGTGTATATAACAATTCCTTCTTTTTGTAGTTAAAAATGTGGAAATCCAGATTTCCTTGTGGGAATTTCTAAGTGTCTGTAATATCAAAAATTATTCTACTTTCCTTTATCTGTTACCTCATATTTTAGTTGTGTTATTTGTGTTTAGTTATTCTTGCGTACTCTAACTACCACGAACTCGTCAACAGACTACTATGTCTCCATTACATTTCGTAAAAAAAATAAAAAATAAATAAATAAATAAATAAAATCCCCAAAACCTACAAGACTTCCTGGCTAACATTTATTAGTCTTGGTGACCTTGCCCTATATTTGTTTCTTTCATATACAATTCCAGCGTTTAATTCCAGCAATCGCCCTCCTTTCTTCACTATTTTATTCGAAATGGGGTTTTGTACTGCAAAGCTTCTCATCAAAGCAACAATAACTTGAGGGAAGACTTTCTTCATTTCAAGTTTACGGTACTCTTAAAAGAAATTTTATGAACCAGACTTTTGATCACTTAAACCGACTTCACGGATATAACTTGTTCTTCTGCTCCATTTCTAATATTGTGTGTGTGTGTGTGTGTGTGTGTGTGTGTGTGTGTGTGTGTGTGTGTGTGTGTGTGTGTGTTTTCAACAAATTTCCTGATTCCAGTTTCTCATCTAGTTTGAGATAAAACGTCTTAGAAGTATGGTAAAGATTTCTAGTTTGGATAGAGTGAGAAACGATGAGGTGAGGAGGAGAGCGGGGGTGGAAAAGGAGATGACAGATAGGGCTGATGAAAGAGCAATGAGATAGTTTGAACACGCAGAATGCGTGAAGAAAGCTTAGTAAATGAGGTGTGAAACGCAGAGGTGAGGGAGTGAACTCGAGTGAAGACAGAGGATGAGATGGATGGATGGGATGAAAGGAGCGTTGAGCAAGAGGGGAATGTCTGTTGAGCAAGGAAGGGAGAAGGCAGGAGATGGGGGTGAGTGGAGAATGTGTATCGATAAATCTGTGATGCAAGGAAGTGAGGGGGTGGGGGATGTGGGGGGGGGGAATTAGGGAATGGTTATGTGTGAATATTTTGATGCAAACCGAAGGGCTTTCTCCCCGTCTTCTCTTTTTCTGCATGAGGGGACGGAGAGGGGTTGGGTCCCCAATTAAGTGAAACGGCCTTGCTGTGATTATACCGTGTCTTGCTGCATTGTTTCTGATCCAGGGCAGGAGGCGGGATACAGGGATGACCCGTCATCCATGAGGAGCTAAGATGAGGAGGAGGGAAGAGTGACGGTTGGGAGTGGAATGGGTGGGAGTGGAATGGGTGGGAGTGGAATGGGTGGGAGTGGAATGGATGGGGAGGAATTGATGGGAGAGGAATGGGTGGGAGAGGAATGGGAGGGAGAGATATAGGTGGGGGAGGAGTGGGTGGGAGAGGAGTGGGTGGGAGTGGAATAGGGAGTGAGGAATGGGTGGGGGAGGAATAGGTGGGAGAGGAATGGGTGGGAGAGGAATGGGTGGGAGAGGAATGGGTGGGAGAGGAATGGGTGGGAGAGGAGTGGGTGGGAGAGGAATGGGTGGGAGAGGAATGGGTGGGAGAGGAATGGGTGGGAGAGGAATGGGTGGGAGAGGAATGGGTGGGAGAAAAGTGGGTAGGAGTGAGTTGGGTAGGAGTGAGTTGGGTGGGAGTGAGTTGGGTGGGAGTTAATTGGGTGGGTGTGGATTGGGTGGGAGGGGAAGGGGTGGGAGTGGAATGGGTGGGAGTGGAATGGGTGGGAGAGGAATGGGTGGGAGTGGAATGGGTGGGAGAGGAATGGGTGGGAGAGGAATGGGTGGGAGTGGAATAGAGGGGACCGGAATGGGTGGGAGTGGAATGGGTGGGAGAGGAATGGGTGGGAGAGGAATAGGTGGGAGAGGAATAGGCGGGGAGGAATAGCTGAGAGAGGAATGGGTGGGAGTGGAATGGGTGGGAGAGGAATGGGTGGGAGAGGAATGGGTGGGAGAGGAAGAGGTGAGAGAGGAATGGGTAGGAGAGGAATGGGTGGGAGAGGAATGGGTGGGAGAGGAATGGGTTGGAGAGTAATGGGTGGGAGAGGAGAGGGTGGGAGAGGAATGGGTGGGAGAGTAATGGGTGGGAGAGAAGTGGGTAGGAGAGGAATGGGTGGGAGAGGAGTGGGTGGGAGAGGAATAGGTGGTAGTGGAATAGAGGGGAGAGGAATGGGTGGGAGAGGAATGGGTGGGAGAGGAATGGGTGGGAGAGGAATGGGGTGGGAGAGGAATGGGTGGGAGAGGAATGGGTGGGAGAGGAATGGGTGGGAGAGGAATGGGTGGGAGAGGAATGGGTGGGAGAGGAATGGGTGGGAGGGAAATGGGTGGGAGGGAAATGGGTGGGAGGGAAATGGGTGGGAATGAAATGGGTGGGAATGAAATGGGTGGGAATGAAATGGGTGGGAGTGAAATGGGTGGGAGTACATGCCTTTTGACTTAGCTACCCCCTTGTTAGGGGGAAAAAGCCCTTGGTATCTAGATAGAGATCTAGTTGCGAATTCTAGGTTGCTCGATGGGAAAAACTAGATTATCCTTTTATTCTAGCACTGACGTACGACATTAATACAATAACCCCATAGTCGAAATCGTGCGTATACGCGCATGTATGTCCTTGTAATGATTTTATTTGCAAACGTGTACGTGTCTGTAATAATTTTATTTGTAGACGTGTACATCTAATCGTACTCAAAACTTTTTCATTTCGTGTGTGTGTGTGTGTGTGTGTGTGTGTGTGTGTGTGTGTGTGTGTGTGTGTGTGTGTGTGTGTGTGTGTGTGTGTGTGTGTGTGTGTGTGTGTGTGTGTGTGTGTATGTGTATGTGTGTTTGTGTTTGTGTGTGTTTATATCGACGTAATCATCCATTTTTAGGGTTATCATAGTATTAGCAAATATCCTTGTATATTTAATTTTCATTCCTCTGTATCCACAGGGGAAAAATCATATATTTCAAGTATTAAAAATGCATCTGTGTATAGGCATGTACAGCCACAAACAAAAATTTTGAACCATCCAGTTATTTTATGATCCAAAATTCAAAATTTTTACCTGAAAAAAATGATCTATTCAAGAAGATTAGTGAACAGTAAAAATTTTGAACCATCCAAAGTTTATGACCCAGAATTCAAATTCTTTGATATTTTTATCTATTAAAGAAGATTACTTAACAGTAAGGTAAATACTACATAGGAAAATAAATCGCGCACTCGACATAAAAAAATATTGACGTTGTGTGAAGTGTAGTTTGGGTAAAAAAAAAAAATCATGACTGTACAGTTGGAGAAACAAGTTCTTGTTCTTCGTCGTTTTTGTCACCATGTAAGGGTGTTGAAGGAGTTTAGGTTTATGTCAAAAAATAAACAATTTAATTAATAATTAGTTAAATGAAAAATATGAACAAAAACAAATAAATGGATGAATAAGTGAACAAGTATATGAATAAATTGATAAATTAGTTAATAAACAAACAAAATAAACAAGATAAGATCGTTCGCTTGGGATAGTCCTGATAAAAATTAAAAAGATAAATGAAATAAAATAATTATTGGCAAATGTAATACGACAGTTTTCCATGTCATCAGATACTACGACACAACACTAAATTGTGATGTGGTGATAAATATACTGTTCCTCTTTCATCCAGTGAATTTTTTTAGCTAATGTTAGCGGTTTTTATTCAGCTGCGAGATATTTCATTAGCAAAAATAAGTGAATGAATAAACTGATAAATGAATATACAAGATAGAATAAAAAGAATAGAAAACAATAAAATAACATTACCGGATTTTTTTAGCTAATGTTAGCGGTTTTTATTCAGCTGCGAGATATTTTATTAGCAAAAATAAGTGAATGAATAAACTGATAAATGAATATACAAGATAGAATAAAAATAATAGATAATAAAATAACATTACTGGTTTTTATTTATTTACGAGATAATTTTGTATTAGCAAAACAAACTAATAAATCAATAGATAAATAAGACAATAAAAATAATAGGAAACTATAAAACAAAATAAAATAAAATACAATAGATTAAGAATAAAAATTACAAATAGATAAACAAATGTACTCTAGCCATTGTTCAGAATAATTAACCAATCATTGAACATCATTATTATTATCATTATTATTTTTTCATAAGACTCCTTGTATGGGAAATATTCTTCATCCAAAGATCCCTATATTAACAACTTGCATCACATTATATAAACGACATAAAAGCGTTGGAATTATTTATTTTTCCTTTATTGAATAAACTTGTCGTCTCGGAGCGTAGATCCTGATGAAATTATCTAACAATTCGTTCGACGGTAATGATATTTTCAGGAACTCTCAAAAAGCGACATCAACTGTCAATCAGGATTTCTTTCCACAAAGACTCGTATTAAGCAGTCAATTAAGGATGAAAGATGATTAATTATTGATATTTCAGCGTGCCTTCCACCATCATGTTTAAAAGTGTGTGTGTGTGTGTGTATTAGAATGCTCGGTAGCCGTGTGGGTTAGGGCATCGTTCTGTACTGCGAAGGGAGAGGTAATGGCGGTTCGAATCCTGACAATGAACCAATGGCGGTTCGAATCCTGACAATGAACCAATGGCGGTTCGAATCCTGACAATGAACCAAAGGCATGGTTAATGAAATTCCACGTTACAATGTCCTCTGTAAGGGGTATCGTCCTAGCCTTCTGATATGGGGGAGTTTGTGATAAAAAAAAAAAAAAAAATCTTAAATTTGTACTTGTGAGGAGCCTACGCCAGGAGACAATGTAGCTGCGGCCGAAGCCGTCATCTTTGCCCTATGCACTTTGGGGACTGTTGGGGCAGGTCACAGTCACTGTTGGCAATCGGATAGGGAGGAGTGCGGGATTCGAACCCACACCTAAGCAAGTGTGAGACAAGCACGCTTCCGATGACGCTAATAAAGACTAGATATATACAAAAACAGATTTCAGACTTGACAAACTAATTTTCCTTTGTCTTGTTAATCAAAAAAGTTGACACCGAAAACTGCAAAAACGATTATATGCAACATATCCACAGGTTCGTAATTTCATTGGTATATCATTAAATGACATGAATTTTATATATATATATATATATATATATATATATATATATATATATATATATATATATATATATATATATATATATATATATATATACATGAGAAATTTCCTAGTGGACAGCAACATCAATTTGATAATTTTTATGACCATCGCGTGCAGGACTCGAACCTAACGCTGAAGTGTTTTACTGTTCTCTGGGCGGTAGGGTCGAGTCCTGCACGCAACGGTCAACAAATATCTGATATATATATATATATATATATATATATATATATATATATATATATATATATATATATCAGACAAATATCTGATATATATATATATATATATATATATATATATGTATATATATATATATATATATATATATATCAGATATTTGTTGACCGTTGCGTGCAGGACTCGACCCTACCGCCCAGAGAACAGTAAAACACTTCAGCGTTAGGTTCGAGTCCTGCACGCGATGGTCATAAAAATTATCAAATTGATGTTGCTGTCCACTAGGAAATTTCTCATATATATATATATATATATATATATATATATATATATATATATTATATATATATATATATATATATATATATATATATATATATATAATCTTTAACGCACACGTCTTTGTCATCATTGCCTGGATATCGACAGATAATTAATTGAATGTTTTTGTGATAACCATAGTTTCTGTTATTAACCCCTTCCATACGGTGCCGCATACGTAGGTGGCATGAGGAGCAAGTGGATATGTGAGGCTGCCATATCGGCGTCTTGATTATATTTATTGTAATTGCCCCTGCGTAATGACATACGCTCTATAGTCTAAACTGTCTTCATTACATTTTCTATGGTTATCAAAATTCACGGGTGAAAGAACGATCGATATAAGCGGTGACTATATTTTATGATGCGAGTATTATCACAACACATCGTACGTCTGGCAGATAATGCTTAGACAATATCGCACCAACAAGACGAGTTGTTGATCTCAAGGTCTAAATATACAGGTCAGACCGTTTACATTCTTCTGCGCAGCTTCTGACGTCATTTGGCTGAGTCCATTTTCTCTTTGTGATACACTGAAGAAAACTGTGAAACGCCAAGGAAGACAGGAACTATAATATTTTATATATTATATATATTATATATATAATATATATAATATATATAATATATATAATATATAATATATATATCATATATATATATATTATATATATATATATATATTATATATATATATCATATATATATTATATATTCATATATATAGACAGGAACTTTAATATTTTATATATATTTATATATATATTTTATATAATATTTGTCAGAATATAACTAATTGCTTGGAGCGGTGCGAGCGAAGGCGACGTCATTTTCGAACGACGGACCAGCTTCAACTGACAGCTATAGGACCCGCTAACCCCACTTTGAACAGCCAGGTGACGTTCACGGGCCCGCTGCGCCAACTCCCTCGAAATTCGGTCGGAAGTGGTTAGACCTTATATTCTTAGATCTTGGTTGAGCTGGTTAATTATGGAGAGACAGTACGAAGGAAGTACAACAAAGAGATCTAAGCTAAAAGTGACCAACATTTCTCTCTCTCTCTCTCTCTCTCTCTCTCTCTCTCTCTCTCTCTCTCTCTCTCTCTCTCTCTCTCTCTCTCTCTCTCTCTCTCTCTCTCTCTCTCTCTCTCTCTCTCTCTCTCTCTCTCTCTCTCTCTCTCTCTCTTGCTCTCTCGTTCTCTCTCTTTTCTTTAGTTTTTAGTCTGTTCTCCGGTTATATAAGAATACTATGACCCATAAGGCTCCCCCATTCCCATTAAAATATGCAGTGAATACTCAATTCGGAGTAACCTTGCATTAATTTTATGAATACATTGATAAATAAAACAAAATAAAATAATATAAAATAAAAAATAAAACAAAAATAAAATAAAATAGAAACATTAATTAACAACAATACAAATGAATGGAACACTTTTGTCTCAATTGTTTTCAATCTTCTTGGTTGACGAAATTAATATACAAGTCAAACAGAATCTCATTTCCTTTGTTTTATATATGATACAAGAATATTTGCACACAATCAGCTGATATCTGAAACATTAAACTACTGGGTTGGAGGATTTATTAAACACACACACACACACACACACACACACACACACACACACACACACACACACACACACACACACACACACTGAATATACAAACAAACTACTCCATATTTCTTGTCCTCTTTTTCTAAGATTTTTCATTATAAAGTTCATATCTAATTCATAATAAATAATTCATTTCATAGATAAAAAAGAAATAAATTAATATATAAATATAAATAGATAATAGAAAATATGTTAAAAAGTCTCTTTCTATTATATTCTAAGAATGTAATAAACACTTACAACACGGGAAAACAAATTAACATTACATTTTCACATTTCTGAAACCCAAAAAAACGCAACACTCCTCAGTCAAGTTAACCTTTTCTCCTAAAACTAACATTAAGTGTGGATTAAGCATACATACAAAGACTGGCCCCCAACAACTCTTCCTCCTCTAACTCCTCCCAGCCCCTCCTCTTCCTATCATCCTCCCACTCCTCGTCCTCCTCCTCTCCCTCCTCCTCCTCCCACTCCTCTTCTTCATCCTCTCCCTCCTCCTACCAATCCTACTCCTCCTCCTCTCCCTCTTCCTCCTCTTCCCACTCCTCTCCCTCCTCCTCCCACTACTCTTTCCACTCCTCCACACCCCTCCCCTTTCTTTTCCTCCCACTCCTCTTTCTCCTACTTCCAATCCTCCTCTTCCCAATACTCCTCCTACTCCCACTCCTCTTCTTCATCCTCCTCCTCTCCCTCCTCCTCTTCCTCTCACTCTTCTCACTCTTCCTCTCACTCTTCTCCCTCTTCCTCTCACTCTTCTCCCTCTTCCTCTCACTCTTCTCCCTCTTCCTCTCACTCTTCTCCCTCTTCCTCTCACTCTTCTCCCTCTTCCTCTCACTCTTCTCCCTCTTCCTCTCACTCTTCTCCCTCTTCCTCTCACTCTTCTCCCTCTTCCTCTCACTCTTCTCCCTCTCCCTCTTCCTCTTCCTCTCACTCTTCTCCCTCTCCCTCTTCCTCTTCCCCTCTCCCTCTTCCTCTCACTCTTCTCCCTCATCCTCTCACTCTTCTCTCTCTTCCTCTCACTCCTCTTCCCCTCACTTCTCTCCCTCTTCCTCCTCCTCCAACTACTTCTTGCACTCCTCCGTTCCCTACTCCTTCCACTCCCCCTCCTCTTCCTCCCATTCCTCCTCCTCCACACCCCCCCTCTTCTTCTCCCTCCTCTTCTTCTCACTACTACTCCTCCTCCTCCTCCTCCCACTACTCTCCCTCCTCCTCTCCACCCTCCTCCTACTCCTCCTTTTCCTCCTCCTCTGTCCTCAGGCAAATCATATTTCCAGAGTTCAAATATCGCCACAGGTATCGAAGTGGGCGTCGTGACGGCCGAAGTTCCTTTCCCCTAATTGGAAGCGATTCTGCCCGAAACGTCGTTTCCACCACCGCACCGCGGACACGGCAGAGGAAGAGAGCGAGAACGGACGAGAGAGAGAGCGTTGAAACGGGGGAGTTGAATGGAGAGAGAATGCGAGAGAAAATGATGTAGAGGGAGAAAGACGGGAGATAAAGGGAGCGGGAGAAAAACGTATTAAGGAATGGGAAACAATGCAAAAGGAAGGAAAAATGGAGTGATGAAGAACGAGAAAGCGAGAGATAATGAGACATCACGCCCGCAAGAGAGTGAAAGCGAGAAAAAGAGCGAGAGAGAAAGAGCTAGAGAACGGGCAAGAGAAAAGGGGCAAGAGAAAAGGGGCAAGAGAAAAGGGGCAAGAGAAAAAGAGCAAGAGAAAAAGAGCAAGAGAAAAAGAGCAAGAGAAAAAGAGCAAGAGAAAAAGAGCAAGAGAAAAAGAGCAAGAGAAAAAGAGCAAGAGAAAGAGTGAAAGAGCAAGAAGAAAGAAGAGAAAAAGAGAAAAGAGAAAGAGAAAGAGAGAAAAGAGAAAGAGAAAAGAGAAAAAAGAGAAAAAGAAAGAGCAAAGAAAGAGAAAGAGAAAGAGCAAGAAAGACTGAAAGAGAAGAGAAAGAGTGAAAGAGCAAGAGAAAGAGTGAAAGAGCAAGAGAAAGTGAAAGAGCAAGAGAGAGTGAAAGAGCAAGAAAAAGTGAAAAAAGAGCGAATGAGTGAAGAGAGCAAAACAGAATAGAATTGATAAAAGTCAAAATTACACCATACGTCCATCAAGATTTTTCATAATATAAAAAGTAAATAGATAAATAAATGAATATATAAATAAATGAATATATCAATAAATTAATATTGATAAACAAGTAAACAGATTAATGAACTAAACACATAAGTAAATAAATTAGATACAAAAACCCTAGACTTGACAAACGTGCGATAAAGCCGAATTTTTCAACACCCCCCGTGCCCACGGGTAAGATCTCGCTCGATACCGGAAGTTGAAATCTTCCGGCGCGGGTATCGAAACCCCCACGTAGCCAATCTTGTTGTCAAAGTTAACTTGTCTTCTTTGGAACCGAATCCGCACAAAGAATTTCTAACAAAGACACGACAAGGAGCCTGTGTGTATACGTGTATGTACTTTTATATACGTGTGTGTATGTACTTTTATATACGTGTGTGTATGTACTTTTATATACGTGTGTGTACAAATAAAAAACAGTTCTAGCAGCCTTGAATATTATTTTCATGTGTATTATTTTTATGTGTACGTGTGTGTACGTACTTTTATGTGCGTGTGTGTACAAATAATAAACAGTTCCAGAGACATTGAATATTATTATTTTCTTTATAGAGGCGATATCTGGAACTATAGCCTGTGTGTGTACGTGTGTATGTACTTTTATTTACGTGTGTATGTGCTTTTATGTACGTGTGTGTACGTTTATGTACGTGTGTGTACTTTTATGTACGTGTGTGTACAAATAATAAACAGTTCCAGCTACTTTCAATATTAATTCCTTTATAGAGGCGATATCTGGAAATATAGCCTATGTGTGTACGTGTGTGTATGTACTTTTATGTACGTGAGTGTACAAATAGTAAACTGTTCTAGCGACCTTGAATATTATTATTTTTTATATATAAAGGCGATATCTGGAACTATTGAGGGTTAAGGAGACATTTCCAGACGCCAATACGAACAATTAATTTGTCATTGATTTCCTATAATCCAGGTAATCTCTGGAAACTGGAAATATGTTCTGGCGACATGTTCTGGCGACATGTCCTGAAAACATGTCCTGAAAACATGTCCTGGAAACATGTCCTGGAAACATGTCCTGGAAACATGTCCTGGAAACATGTCCTGGAAACATGTCCTGGAAACATGTCCTGGAAACATGTCCTGGAAACATGTCCTGGAAACATGTCCTGGAAACATGTCCTGGAAACATGTCCTGGAAACATGTCCTGGAAACATGTCCTGGAAACATGTCCTGGAAACATGTCCTGGAAACATGTCCTGGAAACATGTCCTGGAAACATGTCCTGGAAACATGTCCTGGAAACATGTCCTGGAAACATGTCCTGGAAACATGTCCTGGAAACATGTCCTGGAAACATGCCCTGGAAACATGCCCTGGAAACATGTCCTGGAAACATGTCCTGGAAACATGTCCTGGAAACATGTCCTGGAAACATGTCCTGGAAACATGTCCTGGAAACATGTCCTGGAAACATGCCCTGGAAACATGCCCTGGAAACATGCCCTGGAAACATGTCCTGGAAACATGTCCTGGAAACATGTCCTGGAAACATGCCCTGGAAACATGTCCTGGAAACATGTCCTGGAAACATGTCCTGGAAACATGCCCTGGAAACATGTCCTGGAAACATGTCCTGGAAACATGTCCTGGAAACATGTCCTGGAAACATGTCCTGATTTCTTATCCCATTCCTGGTCTTTATTTCACTCTTGCAGTGATTAAGACAAGGATCTGTTCGCAGATTCTTTCGTATTTGTCAACTGCCGTCTGACGATTTTATTACGTTGATGGACCCGCCCGCCTACTCTCCCTCCTCCTCGTCCCTAAAGAATTTTCCAGAATCGAGCCTTCTTTCTTCCTCAACCTCAAAAATAAAAAGTCATAAAATACAAATAAATAAATAAATTTTCATACCTTGTATCCCACCATTCCTGTAAATACCCTTCCCCTAATATTTGTCCCACTCCCTAACTAAGCCCCAAGTTTCTCCCTAAACCCAAGTCCAGAACTCCTCCCTAGGCCCTAGTTTCTCCCTAAACCTAAGTCACGAATTCCCTGTGCCCCAAGTTTCTCCCTAAACCCATGTCTCGAATTCCCTATGCCCCACGTTCTCCCTAAACTCGAGTCCCGAATCCCTCCCTATGCCCCAAGTTTCTCCCTAAACCCAAGTCTCGAATTCCCTGTGCCCCAAGTTTTTCCCTAAACCCAAATCTCGAATTCCCTGTGCCCCAAGTTTTTCCCTAAACCCAAATCCCGAATCTCTCCCTATGCCCCAAGTTTCTCCCTAAACCCAAGTCCCGAATCCCTCCCTATGCCGCAAGTCCCTAACCCCACCCTGATCCAAAACCCAACTCCCTTTCCCTAACCCCGAATTCTCCTCCCACTCCCCATTACTCCCTTCTTCCTCACTCCTCCTCCTCCCCCTTCCTCCCACACCCAGGACGTCACACTTCCGCCCTTAAGCGAGTGGGAATTTCACGGCTCGATCGGAAACCCAAATATTCGTCTCATGAAAACTCGACAACTCGATCCAAAATGATTCAGTCTTTCCTTTTACTCTTTCTGGTGCTGCACGAGTCTCTGTGCATGTGTGTGTGTGTGTGTGTGTGTGTGTGTGTGTGTGTGTGTGTGTGTGTGTGTGTGTGTGTGTGTGTGTGTGTGCGTGCGTGCGTGATGTGTACGCGGGTGTGTGATGTGTGAGCGCGTGCGTGATGTGTGAGCGCGTGCGTGACGTGTGCGCGCGTGTGATGTTTGCGCGCGTGTGTGCTGTGTGCGCGTGCGTGTGTGCTGTGTACGCGCGTGTGTGATGTGTACGCGCGTGTGTGATGTGTACGCGCGTGTGTGATGTGTACGCGCGTGTGTGATGTGTACGCGCGTGTGTGATGTGTACGCGCGTGTGTGATGTGTACGCGCGTGTGTGATGTGTACGCGCGTGTGTGATGTGTACGCGCGTGTGTGATGTGTACGCGCGTGTGTGATGTGTACGCGCGTGTGTGATGTGTACGCGGTGTGTGATGTGTACGCGCGTGTGTGATGTGTACGCGCGTGTGTGTGTGTGCGTGCGTGCGTGATGTGTACGCGGGTGTGTGATGTGTGAGCGCGTGCGTGATGTGTGAGCGCGTGCGTGACGTGTGCGCGCGTGTGATGTGTGCGCGTGTGATGTGTGCGCGTGCGTGTGTGCTGTGTGCGCGCGTACATGTGTGTTGTGTGCGCGTGGGTGTGTGCTGTGTGCGCGCCTATGTGTGCTGTGTGGGCACGTTCGTGTTTGCGTGTGAACTCGTGTGTAAATGCTGAAGGGAAACAGTGAGGTAGCGCGAGAGGAAACAGAGAGAGAGTGCGAGCGAGAGAGAGCGAGAGAGAGAGCGAGAGAGCAAGAGCGAGACAGCGGGGGCGAGACAACGAGAGCGAGAGAGCAAGAGCCAGATATAGAATAAGAGCGAGAGACCTAAAGATAAAAAAAGATATACACATTCTCGGAACAAGTGTAAACTTGTAACATTCATTAACCTCATATGCAATGCTTGGTCGGGAATGAATGCACATTGTTGGCTCAAATCTGCAATTCACATATTAAAATCAGCATATCTTAAAAAGATTCTACACGTTTTAGCCCTAAATATTTCGGAACCCAGTAAGGACGCCATGCCATGATTCAGCAACAATAACGGCAACAATAACAAACAAAAATTGCAACGATAACAATAACAATGATAATAACAATGATAACAATAACAATAATAATAGCAGCAACAGCAACAGCAGCAACAACAGTAACAACAATAATAACAGTAATAATAATTATAATAATAATAAAGAATGAATTTGTCTATAATCGACAAGTCAAATTCATACACCTAACTTCAAACCCACCAAGTTTCCTAATCCCTCAAAGACTGTTTTGGTGTTGAAGTTATACCTTCCTAAACTTCGAATACATTTTTCTCTTTCTCAATCACGGCGCGACATGTTAGACAAGGCGACTATCTTACCTGAGTACAATCTTTGCAAATATCTCACCAAGCTGACTGAGACACAAAACACCAACTTATGATATTTAATGAGTGATTTAGCGTTTCAAAGATTCCAGGAACGAGAGAAAATTGACCGAATTAATCTAGATTATCATAGAATGATTACGAGATAACTCGTACTGCAAAGAAAATATTAATACTCTTGTTCGTAACATGATCGTCCAAAACACGATGACCCACCAAACGAGGTCATGTTTCAACTCTCCAAAGGGAATCAACCTCTTGGTCTCTCTTACAGAACCTAACAATCTACGAACTGTGTATACATTGTGACGAATGTGAATAGGAGGTAAAGGGAACACGAACTGAGGGAAATACTTTTATTCCTGACTAGTTTCGCCTGAGTGTTCCTCTGAAGAAGCCACTCAGGCGAAACTAGTCAGGAATAAAAGTATTTCCCTCAGCCCGTGTTCCCTTTACCTCCTATTCACAATCTACGAACTCTTAACAATTAAACCATGCGAAAGACAATAAAGAAAATACATTCTACTACCCCTATTAATTCTCTTACTTTTTTTTTTTTTTTTTTTTTTATATATTCACCCAGTGGCGCATTATTACTTCTTTCCTCGTTTCTCTACGTTCATCAAAGGTATTAACCTACTTCCCAAGGTCACTTGTGGCCAAACATTTTGTTGTATTTTATTATAATAAACACAGATGGCAGGTTGATGAATAATGCTATGTTGAACACAAAACTGAATCTAAACTTTGGATATGAAATATTCCATTTCAGGCCAGAACTGGATCTGTACACAATGATGGCCTTATTTGTTATATTATTATTTTTATTTGTTTAATTATTCATTTATTTATCATTATTATAATTGTTTCGCATCCGACCTAGTTACGGACCAAAAGGTCTCCTGTCTGCATACTCCTCCTTTGTAATTCTTTGAAAAAGGTCATAATTGTAGTTATCTTGATCGGATGTCGAGATTTGGTCTTAGGAGCCAATAGCGTTCTTTCAATCGCAGAGGCTTGTTTCTTTGTCAGTGATTAACTGGGCCAAACGCCTTTGACCAAAGTTTCTGATACACCATTGACTTCCGGAAACTTTGACGTGTGTGGACCGTGCATGCGCACATGCACACACCCACAAACATGTACGTATACTCACGTACACACAGCTCGCTACCGATTACCGTTGATGGCACGACGTCACAGACACGCGAGAGCGTCTGGCTGAGGATGTGCAGGTTTCATGATGCTGCAAGCCGTTACTGTCCTTCTTGAGCAAAGGGATGACTGCGTGTGTAGTCATATTATCTATATATCGGCGGACAACATGACCTCTGTGCTCATCCGGGAGGTTAATACTCGTAGATGTCGACAACGGGTCCAATACGTGATCAAAGACCATTACGAGTTACAGGCGCGCGCGCGCACACACACACCACACAAACGTACACAAACGCATACGTACACATGCACATGCGAAGACAAACACATGCCTACATAAACACATATGTACATTAACACGTATCTACAATAACACAAATACACACGAATACACACGTACACAAACATACATGTACGCAAACACATACGTACACAAACACGTACACAAACACACGTACACAAACACGTACACAAAC
Organism: Oratosquilla oratoria; assembly: GCF_046742065.1. NCBI lineage: Eukaryota > Metazoa > Arthropoda > Malacostraca > Stomatopoda > Squillidae > Oratosquilla > Oratosquilla oratoria. The sequence goes on from NC_134808.1 coordinate 44,276,666, forward strand.
ACACGTACACAAACACGTACATAAACACACGTACATAAACACGTGCACAAACACGCACGTACACAAACACGCACGTACACAAACACACACGTACACAAACACGTACACAAATAAACACACACATAGATCGGTCATACGAGCTCTGAGCTCTCGTCCGGGAGGAAAATAGCTGTCGATCACGAGTCCAACACGTGATCCAAAGACCAAGGTGAAAGCCTAGGTGAACACACACACACACACAAACGCCTTGCCCACCTGAGCTGGAGCTCCGCCTTGCATTGTTCTAAATTAGCAGTCGAGCGCGGTATCACTATACCAGCAAGCCAAGTGTGATTCACCATGGTTTGGATCACGTGTCGGATTTGTGATCGACAGTTATTAACCTCCCGGATGAGATCTCAGAACTCGTATGACCGATCTATGAGTAATACTGTGACCTTACACGTACGCACACACCCAACTCCCCCCCCCCCACGAGAGTTAGAGTAACAACCCGCAGCGCAGCGATACTAAAATTATTTCAGCCCTGGGCGAGATTCGAACCCGGACCGCCGTAGTGGCAGTCGGGAACTCTAACCACTGTGCGACGAGGTTGTGTGTGGGCGTGGGCGTGTCCGTGTTCATGCTACCTCTTCCTGTTTATTAATTTATAACCAAATTGACTTCGCGAGCTGAATAAATCGCAATATTATTGAAAGGTGTGGTTTATTAGTCTGAATCCGTGAAAACACTGCTTCTAATTGTAAATACGTTGCTCAAAAAGAATTTGCAATTTCGCACTCGAAATAATTTGTGTTTATTAATTCGTACCCTATTTTGTACAGAACATGAAATTAGGGGTGATTTATAAACAGTAGTGCGAGTTTAAAAGCAAATATTCCATACATGACAACTCAATTCGTTAAAAAACAAAAATAAACAAATTGAAAAAAGATAAAAAAATAAGAAATACAAAATCAAATAAATAACATAAGATAAAATGAGACAATGAATTAGAGTAGAATGAAATAGAACAAAATAAAAGATAAAAGATAAAGAAAAATACAAAAAATTTATTTGACAAGATATAAAACAAATAAGATAAAATAAGACAAAATAAATTTGAATAGAACAAATAGAATAGAATAAAAGATAAAAAAGAGAATATAAAATACAAAAAATATATCAAACAAGATAAAATAAAATAAAATAAAATAAAATAAAACTAGCTTGTGTTATATCTTCAGAAAATGAATACATTTACTATGTAGCAACCTATGCATTTAAGGAGGGCTTAAAACATATAGCAACTATATCGCCACATAATTATAGAAAAACAAGATATACTGTATAGCATTGATATCACTAGTTATCCTAAGGATTGAATGAAGATGTACGAACGCACGTTTGTGTCTTTACCCATTTACCTAATTGAATTTGCCTAATTGCATTTACCTAAATGTATTTAGCTAATTGTATTTCCCTTTGTTATATTATGCAGAAGAGCTACGCTTGTATACGCGTGTGTGTGTGTGTGTGTGTGTGTGTGTGTGTGTGTGTGTGTGTGTGTGTGTGTGTGTGTGTGTGTGTGTGTGTGTGTGTGTGTGTGTGTGTGTGTGTGTGTGTGTGTGTGTGTGTGTGTGTGTGTGTGTGTGTGTGTGTGCTTGTATGTGTACGTATGTGTATGTGCATATATGTGTGTGTTTGTATGTGTGCGTATGTGTGTGCATATATGTGTATACGTGTGCGTGTATGTGTACACGTGTGTGCGTGTGTGTACGCGTATGTGTGTGTATCTGCGCGTGCATGTGTGTGCGAATGCATGTGTGTGCGAGTGCATGTGTGTGCGAGTGCATGTGTGTGCGAGTGCATGTGTGCGAGTGCATGTGTGTGCGAGTGCATGTGTGTGCGAGTGCATGTGTGCGCGTGCATGTGTGTGCGAGTGCATGTGTGTGCGTGCATGTGTGTGCGAGTGCATGTGTGTGCGAGTGCATGTGTGTGCGAGTGCATGTGTGCGAGTGCATGTGTGCGCGTGCATGTGTGTGCGTGCATGTGTGTGCGTGCATGTGTGTGCGTGCATGTACACGCGCACACATGTTTGTTAGATACAATATACGTCAAGTGCAGCACATTCGATCCGAATTTGTCAACACGCACCACACTCCGTTGGTTCATGACAATCTGCATTTCCCTTGAAATACGATATTCGGTGAAATCATAACGAGTAATCCATCTCCCTCATCTCTCTCTCTAGCTCTCTCTCTCTCTTTCTCCATCCTCTCTCTCTCTCTTTCTCTCTGTCCCTCTCACACTCGCTCACTCACACACACACACACACACACACACACACACACACACACACACACACACACACACACACACAAACACACACACACACACACACACGCTCACAAACACATGCTCACACTCCATCATACACATACACAAACACATACTCAAACACTCACATACACAAACACACAAACACTCCCACAAAAACATTCAAAAATACACTCGCAATCACATGGCCACACAAACACACACACACACACACAAATACACAAAGACGCGCACACACAAACACACACATACACTCACAATCACACGCTCACACAAACACAAATACACAAAGACGCACACACACACACACACACACACACACACACACACACACACACACACACACACACACACACACATTCACAAAAACACTTCCATCTTCAGGAAGAAAACCTCCACCAAGGTAAAGGATCATCAGGAAAGCGTACAGCGGAAGGTCTTACACAATACCAATAAAACGATCCATTTAATCAACTTTAGGAAAAACAAAAGAGCAATCGGCTTCTACGGATAAACCTCTCTACGTCCACCGGACGTGACTGACATAAAGGTCAACTTGATGCCTCTCTCCGAGCGGTACCGTTCGTCCGCTTTGCGCCTTGTACGTCTTTTTCCAATTGTTTATTTCCTCGAGTGCTGGGAGGCTGAAGGAAATTGGAAAAAAACGTTTGAACGGTTTTGGTAGTTGTAACATTCGTTTGCTTGTTTATCTTATTCTGTCTTTTACCTATTTGTTTATCTTTTTTTTTTTGGGGGGGGGGGGCTTTGGGGATTTCATTGTCACTGATATATAACGCCGGGAGAAGGAAGTGGGGAAGGGGAAGGGGGCAAGGAAAAGGGGGCAAGGAAAAGGGGGCAAGGAGATGGGGGGCAAGGAGAAAGGGGGGCAAGGCAAAGGGGCCAAGGAGAAAGGGGGGCAAGGAGAAAGGGGGGCAAGGAAAAGGGGGCAAGGAGGAGAGGGGAAGGGGAAGGGGGCAAGGAAAAGGGGGCAAGGAAAAGGGGGCAAGGAAAAGGGGGCAAGGAGGAGAGGGCAAGGAGGAGAGGGCAAGGGGGAGGGGGAATGTGGGCAAGGAGAGGAGAAGGACGGATAGGGGCAAGGGGAAGGAGTAAGGGGGAAGTGACAATGGGGAGGGGTAAGGGGGAGGTGACAATGGGGAGGGGTAAGGGGGAGGTGACAATGGGGAGGGGTAAGGGGGAGGGGGGAGGGGAAGGGGAAGAGGGGCAAGGAGGGAAGGAGGTATGGGGGAAGAGTAAGGGGGAAGGGGGAGGTGGCAAGGGGGAGGTGGCAAGGGGGGAGGGGGCAAGGGGGGATGGGGCAAGGGGGGAGGGGGCAAGGGGGGAGGTGGCAAGGGGGGAGGTGGCAACTGGGGAGCTGGCAAGGGGTGAGGTGGCAAGGGGGGAGGTGGCAAGGGGGGAGGTGGCAAGGGGGGAGGTGGCAAGGGGGGAGGTGGCAAGGGGGGAGGTGGCAAGGGGGGAGGTGGCAAGGGGGGAGGTGGCAAGGGGGGAGGTGGCAAGGGGGGAGGTGGCAAGGGGGGAGGTGGCAAGTGCACAGGTGTCAACGGGTGACTTGTGAAGGGGGGACGTGGCAAGGGGGGAGGTGGCAAGTGGGGAGGTGGCAAGGGGGGAGGTGGCAAGGGGGGAGGTGGCAAGGGGGGAGGTGGCAAGGGGGGAGGTGGCAAGGGGGGAGGTGGCAAGGGGGTAGGTGGCAAGGGGGGAGGTGGCAAGGGGGGAGGTGGCAAGGGGGGAGGTGGCAAGGGGGGAGGTGGCAAGGGGGGAGGTGGCAATCGGGGAGGTGGCAAAAGGGGAGGTGGCAAGGGGGGAGGTGGCAAGAGGGGAGGTGGCAATGGGGGAGTTGGCAAGGGGGGAGGTGTCAACTGGGGACGTGGCAACGGGGGAGGTGGCAAGGGGGGATGTGGCAAAGGGGGAGGTGGCAAGGGGGGAGGTGGCGATGGGGGAGGTGGCAAGGGGGGGGGTGGCAAGGGGGGAGGTGGCAAGGGGGGAGGTGGCAAGGGGGGAGGTGGCAAGGGGGGAGGTGGCAAGGGGGGAGGTGGCAAGGGGGGAGGTGGCAAGGGGGGAGGTGGCAAGGGGGGAGGTGGCAAGGGGGAGGTGGCAAGGGGGGAGGTGGCAAGGGGGGAGGTGGCAAGGGGGGAGGTGGCAAGGGGGGAGGTGGCAAGGGGGGAGGTGGCAAGGGGGGAGGTGGCAAGGGGGGAGGTGGCAAGGGGGGAGGGGGGAAGGGTTAGGCGGCAAGCGGTGAGGCGGCAAGCGGGGAGGCGGCAAGGGGGGAGGTGGCAAGGGGGGAGGTGGCAAGGGGGGAGGTGGCAAGGGGGGAGGGGGCAAGGGGGGAGGTGGCAAGGGGGGAGGTGGCAAGGGGGGAGGTGGCAAGGGGGGAGGTGGCAAGGGGGGAGGTGGCAAGGGGGGAGGTGGCAAGGGGGGAGGTGGCAAGGGGGGAGGTGGCAAGGGGGGAGGTGGCAAGGGGGGAGGTGGCAAGGGGGGATGGCAAGGGTGGCAAGGGGGGAGGTGGCAAGGGGGAGGTGGCAAGGGGGGAGGAGGCAAGGGGGAGGTGGCAAGGGGGGAGGTGGCAAGGGGGGAGGTGGCAAGGGGGGGGAGGTGGCAAGGGGGGAGGTGGCAAGGGGGGAGGTGGCAAGGGGGGAGGTGGCAAGGGGGGAGGTGGCAAGGGGGGAGGTGGCAAGGGGGGAGGTGGCAAGGGGGGAGGTGGCAAGGGGGGAGGTGGCAAGGGGGGAGGTGGCAAGGGGGGAGGTGGCAAGGGGGGAGGTGGCAAGGGGGAAAGGGGGAAAGGGGGAAGGAGGGAAAGGGGGAAGGGGGGAAAGGGGGAAGGGGGAGGGGGCAATGGGGAGATAGGTATGGGGGAGGAAGTAAGGGGGAGATAGGTATGGGGGAGGAAGTAAGGGGGAGAGGGAAGGGGGAGGGGGCAATGGGGGAGATAGGTATGGGGAGGAGGTACGGGGGAGAGGGAAGGGGGAGGGGGGCAAAGGGGAGGAAGGTATGAGGGAGAGGGAAGGGGGAGGGGGGCAAAGGGGAGGGAGGTATGGGGGAAGAGGAAGGAGGGAAGGGGGCAAGGGGGGAAGGGGGGAAGGGGGGAAGGGGGCAAGGGAGTAGGCCATTGGGTTTACGGCGACATTGACTAACAAGTGTGACGGTAAGACGGAGCACGGTGGGGTCGAGAGGAACGTGGAGGACGAGGAGGAACGTGGAGGACGAGGAGGAACGTGGAGGACAAGGAGGAACGGGGAAGACAAACGAAGGACAAGGAGAATTTAAGGAGGACAAGGTGAATTTAAGGAAGACATTGAGAAACAGGGAGGACAAGGAGAAACGGGGAGGACAAGGAGAAACGGGGAGGACAAGGAGAAACGGGGAGGACAAGGAGAAACGGGGAGGACAAGGAGAAACGGGGAGGACAAGGAGAAACGGGGAAGACAAGGAGAAACGGGGAAGACAAGGAGAAACGGGGAAGACAAGGAGAAACGGGGAAGACAAGGAGAAACGTAGAGGACAAGGAGAAACGTGGAGGACAAGGAGAAACGTGGAGGACAAGGAGAAACGTAGAGGACAAGGAGAAACGTGGAGGACAAAGATAAACAGGAGGACAGTGAGAAACTGGGAAGACAAGGAGAAGCGGGGAAGACAAGGAATAAATGGAATAGAATTAGTAACCATGTAGTAGTGAGCGCTGAAACTATCGGTTGCTTTAAGAGAAGATTAGACAACTTGATGGATGGGGATGATTGATAGTAATGAACATGGAACTACCTAGTGTAAGCCTTATGGTCTCTTGCACTTTCCTTCTTTTTTATGTTCTTAAAAAAGTCACTTTGAGGCCATATCTACCAAACTATACTAGTCCGCTCATTTGCATAAGCTTCCTGAAGTTTCCAAGAGATTTATCATTAAAACTGAGAAAAAAAATACAGTTGGTACCCCTGAGTGTCAAAAATCAACAGATGGAATGACACGGTTGGTCGGATTCTACCTCTCCACACTGAAACAACCTATGATAGAACCAATTATGGGAAAATAAGCCAATTCGAAACCATACACACTGAAATTATCTCGTGAACTCAACCATAACTTTGCATCCAACAGTGTCACACTCAGGGATACCAACATTTCCTCCCCACCCACCTTAGAGTTACCAACAGTTCAATCCTCACTTCCCTCAGGGCTACCAATAGTAACTCCCCTCTCCCTTCCGGGCTACCAATAATTCCTCCCCTCTTCTCTCAGGGTTACCAATTGTCCCTCCACCCCCTCAGGGCTACCAACAGTTCCTCCCCTGCCACCTTAGGGTTACCAACAGTTCATTCCTTTCTTCCCTCAGGGCTACCAATAGTTCCTCCCCTGTCCCCTCTCCTCTCAGGGTTACCAACTGTCCCTTCCCTCTCCCCCTCAGGGGCACCAACAGTCCCTCCCCCTTCCCCCTCAGAGCTACCAACTGCTCCTCCCTTGCCCTCCCTCCCTCAGGGCTACCAATCCCCTCTCCCCTCAGGGCTACCAACCTTCCCAACCCAGGATCTGACTAATATGTACATTTTCTCTACTAGCAGCAAACGCGACTATTTTAACATGAAAAAAAATCTACAAGAAAAATAATTAACAAACAAACCCAAACATGGAATTCTTTTCCCAGTCCAATAAAGTGCGATTCTAAAGATAAAAAAAAATAAGAAATAGAAAAAAAAATCAATAAATAGATCTTCACAACTCCCTTCCACCACAAAACTCCTCAACTCCAGGTATGGATTATCGACTGAATGAACTTTAATGTGATCAACATTTGAGAGACTTAAGCTAAACCCCTACGGACCCGAGGCACCCACTCTTGTACGATTGGGGACTAATTTCTAATCTTAAAAAATGCTGCTTACTTAACTCCTATTTCTGTTATCTCTTACGACCCCATCCACGGTGCGATCTGGCCTTGAGTCTGCCGTAAAGGTTTGACGTGTCCAACCCACATACACGATCCAATCTAATTGGATCCGACCAGATCTGTCCTGCGGCCTGAAGACCATATCGTATCGTGGATGGGCTCCCTAACCCTCCTCAAGCCACCTCTACGACTGAGCGGGTTAGGGCGTTGTTATTTGCGGCGAAGGTCGAGAGGATGGCGGTTCGAACTCTGCCGCCGGCGAAGCTGAACCAAGGACATGGTTCATTAAATTTCTTTAATTCAACCTTTGTTTCCTGTTCGAAAATCCGTCAGAAGTTCAGTTTATAATGGATTACAATGGCGAAAATTCCGACAAGCTTTTCGGTCCACGAGTGCATGATGAATGAAAGATGAATGAGAAATGCGTGATGTATGAATGATAATTCATCATGAATGATTAAGTGAATAAATGAATGATGAATGCATGATGAATGAATTGACGAATTAATGAATGAACGAGTATGATGAATGTACGATACTGTAAATGAACACGGAATGCATAATGAACGAGTGCATGAATCATAGAACAAGTGAATAAATGAACAAATGAATAATGAATGATGAAAATAATGAAAAAAATAAAAGATAAATAAAAATAAATAAATAAATTAAATAAAAAACAAAATAAAAAATAAAAATCAAATAAAAGAAATAAATAAAAAATAAAAAATAAAAAATAAAAATAAACAAATAAATTAAATCAATGATAATGCTCCCAAGAGACGTTATGGCTGTTTCGTATACATTGTTAATACATTAACGTCCTACAAGGACCCCCAGGATCGTGACCCCATCCACTCCAGGGGACATCAATACAAACATAAGTAGATTCAAGTTAGCCGCGTTGGAGGACACGCAAGCCGCGTCTGTATTAAAGAGGACACAAGAATTACGTAATTCTTCCAGTATGTAATGACTATCATTTATTTTATATTATTTATTTGTTTTGTTATCATTTGTCTGTTTATTATTATTTGCATGATTCCCATTTATTATTAGTTATATGTCAATTTACTATTATTTCCTATTTACCTGTTTGTTTATTATCTAACTATACCTTCGCATTTATTTATATATCTTATTTATCATTTACATTATCATAGTTTTTATTTATTCATTTATTTATTTTTCATTATCATTATTTCTTTTTCGCATCCGACCTAGTTATGGACCAAAAGGTCTCCTGTCGGCATGCTCCGCCTTTGTAATCCTTTGGATGATGAAGGAGCTATGACGTCTGGAAAGCTTTCGGCCATCTCTATTCCAAGATGATTATCCCCTTTAGTCCCAAAGCAGCTTTTTATTTTCACATTATTGTCTGATATCAACTTCAACCTGGTGACGAACTCTGGGGATTTTGTTCTAAATAGAGTTGGATCTTATTCAACTGAGAGGAGAAAGGACTCTAAGTTCAAGAGTCTCACTAACGACCGGGACCCCAGACCAGAGATCTCCTCGTCTACGCAACATTACCAGTTTTAGCATAAACAAGTTTACTTAGACCCGTTACTGTATTGAAGGTATTAAGCTTACTAGAACCTATACATCAAGAAGGAAGAACGGATGATTATCGGTGGTATACTTAAAAAAAATCTTTCCTTATATGAATATTATATGAATCCTTGGAAGGGAAAAATTTATATAAAGATATTTATTTTAAGAATACCACAGTAAGATTTGTACGGTGGTATTCTTAAATACAAAAAAAATCTTTCCTTATATAATTTTTTGTATAAGTACTTGGAAGGGTAAGATTTATATATTCTTAAAAAATTCTTTCCTTATATAAATCTTTCCCTTCCTAGGATTTATATAAGATTTCTATAAGAAAAGATTTTTCTAAGAATACCACCGTATATCCCTTGATAGTATGAGAAGAATACACTAGGGAGGGTGGACTATGAAGAAAAAATAAATACAGACTACCATTACCTTTAAAAAAAATTACAACTTTTCTGTTCCCAGTTATCCCCATGTAAAATCAAATCAAGTTACTGACGTATTTTGAAGCTATACGACCACCTAACAGGACCAGTTATGACATTATGATGATAATTTTAGACAGTTTGTCGAGTAAATAGGGGTGTGAGGATATATGGGGCAGTCCAAACCCCTTGATAAAAAATGAACAAATAAATCAATAAAGTAATGAATAAGTGAATAAATAAATACATGAAGATATATAAATACATCAATACATGAATTAACAAAATAAATAAACAAATAAATAAACAAATAAATAAATAAAAAGTTAAATACCTATATACTACCCTACCTATTTCCAACCACATCCTCCACACACGGACCGCACGCCAATCACTGTCACCCCCACCCACCACCCGCGTCCTCAGATCCACCCTTAAAGCCAGATCCACACCAAGCCTCGTGCAGAGCTGCATGAGGCATGGCAGTGTTGAACGCAGTGGGGCGAGTGTCCGCACTGTCTATCAGCACTGACAATGTGATAGTTCTGATAGACCAGCGTTTCTCAACCAGGGTTCCGCGGAACCAAAAGGTTATTGTAATAATGTAATATACACATCATCCTAACCTATTATTACGATGAAAATAAAATGAGAAATATGGTATACATTTCTTTTTTTTTTTTTCTTCTTTTTTTTTTTTCTTTTTTTTGCGCAGGGGTTCCTTGAGACATGCAATTCATTTTAAAGGTTACGTAAGGGTAAAGGGTTGAGAAACGCTGTGATAGTGTAAACATTCGGCGCTACACTCAGTACTGCCAACTGCCTTATGTAGCTCTACTTGAGGCTCATTATGGACCCGAGTTAATTAAACCGATACCTATAGGCTATACCATGTGCTTCACCCGTCCCCTTATTTTCATTACGTCCTCTCCCCCTTTCCAACTTTAAACACGACTACCAGGCTGCGTCTCTTCCCCTGACTTATTTTAACCTTTCCCAGTAGAAGAAAAAATATATAAAAAATAAATAAAGATATAAATAATAATAATAATAACGCCAGCGACCCTCGTCACCTGCCGAGCAAGCAAACGCCGCTGAAAGACTACGTCTCGGCCATTGCAGCAAGATGGGGGGGAAGCGAGGTCCAGAAGGTCGGGAAACGTGTACTCGAAACGGAGACCGTGACACGCGAAGCTGCATAGCAGAGGGTCTTGAAGGCGGCAGCAGCATGGGAGGGAGGAATATAATCCACATAAAAGGCACCGCGTCCATCACGGGAACGCGGACGGGTCGCAACAGTCGTGAATTGAAAAAAGATCCAAGGTCAGAACGACAGCAGCAGGAGCGTGGGCGTCCCGTGTAGACGTGGGCGTGAGTTCACGTGTGTATACATGCACACGCGCACTGTGTGTCCGCAAATGCACGACCGGTGTCACACTACACGGCGCTGTCGCATCCGGCCAGATTATGGCCAAGCTCAATTACCTTAATAAAATCACCTGGCGACGGCCATGATTTAACATAACGACAACCACCTCCCCCCTGCTTAAAATACTATCATAACCTTTCGAGTGTAAAGACAAAAAGGGAGACTGGTTCTGTGTGTGTGTGTGTGTGTGTGTGTGTGTGTGTGTGTGTGTGTGTGTGTGTGTGTGTGTGTGTGTGTGTGTGTGTGTGTGTGTGTGTGTGTGTGTGTGTGTGTGTGGTGTGTGTGTGTGTGTGTGTGGTGTGTGTGTGTGTGTGTGGTGTGTGTGTGTGTGTGTGTGTGTGTGTGTGTGTGTGTGTGTGTGTGTGTGTGTGTGTGTGTGTGTGTGTGTGTGTGTGTGTGTGTGTGTGTGTGTGTGTGTGTGTGTGTGTGTGTATGAGCACGTGTACGTGCTGGACGCTCGTCTGCGTACTGAACTGGGCACCCTCTGGTCACACTGTTCTATCGTATGTGTTGTCTATCACGTGGCTCTACATCTACTCCCCATCTAAGAAAGGGTCAAGTTTCGACCTACGGATTTTTTTTCCAAGGGACAATGCGCATAAGGCAGGCACTGGCAGCCAAAATACAAATGCAAATTAAATATACATATATATATATATATATATATATATATATATATATATATATATATATATATATATATATATCAAGATACGAAAAATAAAGATACAAGTAAACAGTATATGATGCAAGATCGAGAGAATACAAGGTCAACTCACGCGCATGTTGTGACGTCATCAGAAGTGGAGCCCACAGAGAAAATGGTGAAAACGTAAGTGAAAATGTTAGGTAAAAGAGAAAACGTACAGGCACCACAGATTTTATGGGAGACTTACCTATTTCATGTTCTGCAACCGTTAAAATGGGGGTTCCATTTTGGAAAAATATTCTTGTGGTTTATTTTTGACATATTTAATAAAGAAATTTAAAGGTTAATCTTTGTGTAGAGGGCAAACAAGTATCCAAGTCTATGAATCCATTTACCACAAACAATTATCTTTGTCTATGAAGAAAACGATTTGCCAAACTTAAAGGATATGGCATGAATTATCGATGATATGTAGATGACAGCATGCCACTTGTTTAAAAACAATACACATCCCTGTTTCGGTGGTACGGTTACCCAATACTCAATATGGGCGTTTCCTTTTATCATTACTTTTTAACACTACGTTATTTCATTGTTAAATACTAATTATTCTTATTTCCATCCAATGTCAATATCCCAAGAAATAACAAAATTAGGTACAAATTAGTATAAAACACGGTAAGCAAATATTACATTTCCGATTTGTTTACATGAAACACTGACATTTCATTTTTTTGTAACAACGACCCATGTATATTACATGGTTGACGACTGAATTTTGAGTGCAACAACTTTTATTGTGTAATTATTGTATTATATTTTGATGGGTTAATATAAACAATCACAAAATTTTAATTGAAATGTCGATATTTAACTATCAGATTCAATTTCTATCCACAAACATCATACGGCAATGACGCTGGCTACGTAAGCTAAGCTGGAATGCATTTGCTTCAAAGTGCCGACTGCATATGTAAGAATTGGTTGGATTAAATCTTTCTGTTCGTTTGCAAAACGTAATCCACTTATTTCTCACATATTCATCCTCTGGAAATCCATGGTAAGTTATTTCAGACCCTTTCACATGTGTTTTTCTGCACAATGGGACGGTATAATTGTTTTAGTTACGCACAAATATTCTAAAAGAAAACGGAGACACGTTCCCGACTCCAGCCACACCTGGACTGAGGCCGGAATTTCAACGAACCCTCGGCCAGGCACTTCTAGTGACGTCACTGCGCAAACGACCTAAATACTGGTTAGCTGTTGAGTAGACCTTGTATTATCTCGATCTTGATATGATGATGATATGATGACATGGTTTAACGTCACACACTCCCCCTCCTATCGGGAGGCTAGGACGGTGCCCCTCACAGAGAGCTTTGTAGTGTGGAATTTAATGAATCATGCCCTTGGTTCAACTTTGCTGGTGGCAGGATTCGAACCGCCCTCACCTCGACCTTCGCCGCAAGTAACGACGCCCTAACCCACTCAGCCAGCGAACTTCCTCAATATATAAATAGAAATAAAAATAAAGATGAAAATGAAAATACAAAAGAAAATAAAAGTAACGAGAAATTGAAATAGAAAAATACATATAGAAATCCTAGATCCAAATGCAACAGACAACCGACCTGCAGTGGCACAAGAAGAAGTACGAGTATAAAACATTACATATGACAACAGCTGGTATTCTCTTGCGACTTAACAAGTAAAACGCAGTTTTCATCGACTTTATTCCTCCTGCCAGAGTTCCCTACGACACGTATAAAGCCCCAGGGACACCAAGCATACGACCAGTTTCCGACCAGTTTTCGACCAGTTTCCGACCAGTTTCCGACAACCTACCTGCGACTGTGGCACTTTTGTTTCTTTCACTCATGGTTAGCGCCAAGTGGCTATTTCATATTCATTTTCATGACAGGGGAGGAGATTCATTCCAATTGTATCATTGTCTTGAATTCTTTTTTCATAAAAGTACAAATTAGCCTGGTCGGTGGTGGTCGGAAACAGGTCGTAAGCTTGATGTGACTGGGCTCTAACCAAGACAAGTCCGACAAAGCCAATAAGGATAGAATCGCTGGTAAACTATCCCCCATTACAACCATTCCAAGAATTACATGGTGCAAACGAAATACCAAACTAATGGAAACTATGATTATCATTGCTTGTTATTATTATCATAACATAACATAACCAAACCTACTACCAAACCTTACTAAACCAAACCTAACCAAACAGTTTCAGCTGTTTACGAGTTATGTTTGTGATCAACACGCCTTATTGATGACCTCTTCAATTTGAGTCAAATTCTCGCGTGGATGCCTAATGTACGATGCATCACACTACTCGCGCTATAGAATATAAAGTCACTGCTCTATTACTAGTTCTCTTTCACTCTGATCAATAATAAACATAGAAAACGTGATCAAACCAGTTCACAGAATTCGGGGGTCACTTAGCTATAACTACAAAATAAAATATAATAATGACGTTGACGCCGCGCCGGTATCTTCGTATTGACGCCATCGTATGCGTCATCGTATACGTCATCATGACGTAACATGACGTCATCATACGTCATCGTATGCGCCATCGTATGGAAGATGTTAATCCCAACTCTACAAAGAACATTTGCTCCAGATTTTACATCTACAACACTTTTTTGTTGTTGTAAATTATGAAATTATATATTTTTACAAGATAAAGCATATAAAATACCAAGCAATTTTAGAAATATTTGAGAAATCCCAATTTTGAGACGCGGGAGTGAGGATGAGGGATTGCTAAATTAAGTCGTTTCAGTAAATTATTACTTGTTTCACCTCTTCCCACCCCTTCCTCTCACCCCACCCCCTCCGTCGGGCCCACTTGATACCCCAAATTCACTAAATCACCTCCACCTTCTCTTCCCCATTATATCATTCCTATACGGCAATTTAAAATATATTTTTATCAATAAATATCAAATCTAAGCACTTTTAAAACCCTTTAAACAAGCCTAAATTATCTAATATTCTGAAACCATACCACGATTACATTGTAATACAAAATCTTCATTTCGTCACGATTTGCAGTTTATTTAAGATATTATTGTACATTTTAATACTACGGCCCTTCCAGCTTGTTGGTGATAAATGCTATATTAATCTACACTAAAGAATTACTTTGACAATTTTTTTACGCCGGAAGAATTTTCAGGCAGGTTACAATAATCTCCTTTCGTCAAGGTATTATCCTCTTGTTCAAAAATTAATTTAGAACAAAGTAAAAATTCTAAATACCTACGAGGTATACAGTACATACATATTACTTGAAAATATGATACAACAGCAACAAAGGCGTGAGATTTGAAAAATAAAACGGACTTGTGAGTTAGGCTTATGTAAAAGAGCTTTGTAAAGTATTTTGCCAACATCCGACAAGTAAATATATATTTTATTTTCCTGTCTTTCCTTTTAGTCAGTAAAAATTTCATATACTCCATTTGATCGCAAAATCCAACTGCCTTCAATAACAGTGGTACGACTGTATTTAGTTGTGCACACCTACGTGATATAGCATTAGAAAATTAAATATTAATTTTGTAAAATATAATACATGAACGTAATATGCGATTTTCTTGACGGAAACAAACAACAAAGAACGAAGACGCTAGGATACTGTCACTGTCAATAAGACCCATTCTCTGATTTACTTTTGTTTTATAAGAATATATGGCTATGCACTGTAACACTAGATAATTAAAATATAATAAAACATATAGACAAAGGTAATAAAAATATATAGTCTTACCTTGACAGTTGCTGTAGACTAATTGATGTTTATCTTCTCTCTTCACAAACAACGAATAGATAACACACATCACTTTATCACTTCATTTAATCACTAACAAAAATAAAACTTCGAATTTACCCGATATGAAATTTCAGGTACCCTGTGAAAAGAAGATTCACTTTTAAAACAAAAAAATAGGTCTTAGAAATAATGTTATTATATTTTAATTACACTGAATTGATTCATACATCGTTAACCATGCATGTACATAATAACTGGAAGCGTTAATCTTCGAAAAATTCAATCTATGTAAACAAATCTTCGAAAAATTTACCTTCGTCCACTCCGCGCAGTTCCAAGACGACGTTTAAATTTCCAACTTTTATTTATGACGAGTAATGGACGCTCCCTAACAGACCAGCCAATGAGAACCGACCTTTATGACGACACAACAGTTTTCGATGTTATAATTGGTTATCAATGACGCGTCCCGCCAACAGCCTGAGGACCAATCACATTACGCGAATGATCTTGCCTTCAGGAGAGCATGAATTACGTACAAAACTTGTGTGAATCTAAGTTAACACAGGTTGACTTTCAAAAATCCGGCAACCTCGGGACCTGAGGACTGCCGGATTTTTTAAAATGCCGGATTTTTGAAGTTTATAATTTTGTATGGTGTACCCCGTATATATTTAAAGAAAATTACCACCTGCACAGCCCTTTAATGGGAAAAATAAACACTAAGTGAAAAGCAAAGGAAATTTTATTATTCACGAACTAAATAAAATACAGTAAAGATAGTTATATAGAATTTTAATTCAATTTTGATAAAACATATAAAACTGATCCTCCGAAGAATTTTAATTAAACTAAATCAAATACTCCGTACTGTACTTCTTAGGAAAGAAGCTAAATAGCAGATGGGCTTTTTACACATAATGTCGCAAGTTTCACAAATGGTTCGCAAAGACACATTGGTACCAATTTTTTTTTTTTTTTTTTCCACTTTCTCTGCGATCGATAACGCGTTTTATGTCACGTTTCTTCTTTGTTGATTCCATATTGGGGCTATTCAACAACAAATAAATGCTATAATGAGGAGAATAATGAGAAAAATGAGCAGGATTACTTGTTAGCAGGTGGAAGCATGAACCAACAGCTGATTCTGGCGTATGCGACAGCTCCAGAAAACAGTGGCGCACCAACGCGGGAAATATGAAAATCAAAATGCGCTCCCGAAATCTGTCCCGGATTTCTGAAGATTCCGGATTTATGGTTGCCGGATTTTTGAATGTCAACCTGTATAATACCTAAGCAAACGAACACGAAACCTATTTAATACGATAATAGTTTTAAAAAACTTTTAGATGTTTCCTAACTTGTAATTCATAATATATGATGGGTTCATGATCTCGTACGGCAAACAAATGATATTGAAGATTCCCTTAAAGAATTTATTCCATTTAGGCAATATTTTGGCAACATGGAATACGTCATTGTCGCATACGGAGAGTACCTAAACAAGGCAACATGTAGCATGCGACAAAACCAGCGTGTCGCCCCGTATTGTCCAAATTCCCACAAACCATAAGATTTTTAGAACAGTTAAAGACTGTTTCGTGCCATAGAAAAACAATAATGATAATAAATAAATCAAGTATATAAAATTTGACATTTGGCACCTACACTACATGAAACAGCAGAGTTGCCATGTATACTCAGATTCATTAATTATATCGCGTAATAATCCATCTCACATAATACTATTATCAATCTACGTACAATATTAATCGACCCTTACTAGGGGTGTGTGAAAGAGGGGAGTAGTAATTATTTCATACTTAGTGTCTATGATAATGACCGTGTAGAGATCACTGAACGTAGGTAGCAGGCTATTTGATACAAGTTTTATCATGATACCTTGTCGGTCCTGTTTGTACATGCGATTAAAAAAAAATCAAGCCTTTCCATCGACGCCATGTTTGTTTTTTTATATCGATATATGTTCTTGATGTTTTTTTTAAACTGCTTGTTTTGTGTATTTTGATATCAAATAAAAAAAATCGTATAACGTTTCTTTAACATTGTTAAAACTGTATCACTTTTAGATAGTGTCTGACTTGTTTGTTCTTGTGTAAAGATTTTTTCACCTACGACAGTTCACCACGGATTCACCACGACAGTTCACCACGGATAAGAATTCATCGGCTGAACGACAACCAGGACATAGACAAAGGATACCATTCTGTATAGACGTCCATAAAGATAGTCTTCATCAGCGTTTCTCAACCTTTTTACCTTTGCGTAACATTGAAAATAAATTGCATGCCTCAAGCCCTGCGAAAAAAAACACATATACCATATCTTTCTCATTTTTTTCATCGTAATAATAGGTTAGATAGGATGATATATATATCATATTATTACAATAACCAAGAATATGTCGTGCGTGTTTAATGATATTACGTACATGAAATTAAATAAAGAATCAAAAGTGCATTAGCTTATCTCACTTGTTCTCGCGGAACCCTTAGGGACCTTTTGCGGAACCTTAGGGTTCCGGGGAACCTTAAGGTTAAGAAACGTTGCTCTATATCCTCTTAGATATCGAAAAGGCCCCACGGAGATAAACGAAATAGCTTTGCAACATAGGATATAGAGAACAAGTGTCTTACTCAGTGAGCAAAGGGTTACCTTGTCCAATATTCCTTGAAAATTTTATAATTTTCCGTGTAATTAACCTATGCCGGGAAAGGGTCTATCAAGCAGGGTTGCTGCTGTGTCTAATTTGTTTCTTGTGTAAACAAAAATGTTGGAAAAGATATAAAGTTTTATGAGCAAACTGCAGTGTCAATACATCAGTCATTAACCCCCTTACATACACGCAAAGGATTATGAAGGAGGAGCATGCCAACAGGAGACCTTCTGGTCCATAACTAGGTCGGATGCGCAAAAATTATAATTATAAATAAATAAGTAAATGAATAGATAAATGAATAAATAAATGAATAGATAAATAGAATAATAATATAAATAATGATAGATAAAATAAATAAATAATTAAAGTTAAATAAAAAACAAGCAGGTAAATAGTAAATAATAATAAATGGACGGATAAATAAATAAAAAATAATCACATAAATAATCATAAACAGACAAATAACAAACAAATAAACAAATAATATAAAATAAATGGTTCTCAACAACTCAACCGCAATCCTATGGGGGGAGTCCATGCCCCCCCAAGGGGTGCACGACAAGAATTTAGGGGGGCATAGCCTGCTATTGAAAATTATATATTTCTATGTAATGTGAGGAATTTGAATATAAAAAAAAGTCATCACCATATCCTGCCAGAAAAAAATATATGATAATTATGATTGTCAACTTTGTAATAAAGCGAAGAGTTCCTCTTCATCAACATATTATTATTATTATTATTATTATTATTATTATTATTATTATTATTATTATTATTATTATTATTATTATTATTATTATTATTATTATTATTATTATTATTATTATTATTATTATTATTATTATTATTATTATTATTATTATTATTATTATTATTATTATTATTATTATTATTATTATTATTATTATTTTATTTTATTTTATTTTTTTTCATTTTATTTTTTTTATTTTATTTTAATAACAACCTCCTACTTGTCTGACACAAGTTGCAATGGAAATAATCATATATATCATAAACACACACACACACACGTGTGAACTGTACAGTAAAATCTCTCTTACAAAAATATTAAATCTGTACGATAATAAGCTTCAGGTCTCAAGTCCTCTGAATGATGAAAGAGCAGACATTTTTATAGCAGAGGACGAAACAACAGATTTACTGTCACAAGAAACAATACGCCACCGACAAAATAAACCGCTTATTTGTCATTATATTCTGAAAGATTCTTCTCTTATTCCCTTACCCCAAAGGCAAGACTTAGTATAAATTACATGCAATGTATAATCTCGTACTAGCGACATCTATGAACCGAGAACAGAGTTTGCGTTTTCTATGCAGTGACGACTAGCCACTGTCAGCGAGCTTTCCTATCTTGAGTTAAATATTCACCATGGAATTGTAACGCCAGTTCATCTGCGGAATTTGTCAACTTTTATGTCAGTATTCTAATATCTATTATCAATTGTGTACAGAATGAGAGATAGCGAGAGAGGGAGAGAAAGAGTGAGTGGGTGAAAGAGAGAATGTGTATTTACCTAGTTGTATTTTACGGGAAGGGGAGCTATGTTCGTGGTGTCCCGTCTGCATACATCGTTTTATCTAGCCTGTAGTGTGTGTGTGTGTGTGTGTGTGTGTGTGTGTGTGTGTGTGTGTGTGTGTGTGTGTGTGTGTGTGTGTTCACCTTGGTCTTTGGATCACGTGCTGGACTCGTGATCGACAGCTATTTCCCTCCAACTAGAGAGCTCAGACCTCATATATGACCGATCTATGGGTAATACTGTGACCTTACAAGCACACACATACCCAACTCCCCGCCCACAAGAGTTGGAGTAACGACCCGCAGCGCAGCGATACTGAAATTATTTCAGCCCTGGACGGGAATCGAACTCGGATCGCCGTAGTGGCGGCCACGATCGCTACCACTACGCCATCGAGTCGTGTGAGTGTGTGTGTGTGTGTGTGTGTGTGTGTGTGTGTGTGTGTGTGTGTGTGTGTGTGTGTGTGTGTGTGTGTGTGTGTGTGTGTGTGTGTGTGTGTGTGTGTGTGCGTGTGTGTATGAGTGTGTATGCGTGTGTATGTGTGTGTGTGTGAGTTTAGTCTTTGTTAGCTTACTCTTCAGAATGGCTTTACTCAACTACATAAAACCGTATGATAGCTCGAAAATAAATACATAAAAAGCCATCACTGCAGCTGAGGAGTTAATTAAAACACCCTCAGGGCCTTTAGTGTTGTGAACTGCCCTTAATCAAATAAAACCGCTTAGCGTTGGTCAAAGTAAAATCCTTACAAAAATTAATTATAACAAAGAAATAAAGATTACGATCTTTACAAATATAAAATTAATCAACATGAGATTTATTTGTTGTATGTACTATCTGCCCATTATAAGGGCGTGGTGGGATGAAAGGGGGGGGGGAAAGAGATGGGGGACCAAGTTAAAACAAACAGGTACAATAAAAGACCCGTTTATCCACTCTTCCCCTTTCATCATCACGAGAACGAAGAAGGTCACCCTCCCGTCTTCCGCCACACCCTTCGAATCAAACAAAACAACAAACCTTTCCATACTTTTACCATTAGCTATCATGAGTTGCCATTTTCTCTTTCACAGAAAATGTGACGTCGTTCCAATGACGTCATTCATCTGAAGGCTCATTTTTATGATATTGACAGATCAATAACAGATGTCAAATGAATGACATGTCGATGTCAAATATCTCACAGGCGTAGACAAAAGTATAGAAACATCCAAAGGATTACATTAAACAAGTATAGATTCTATTGACAATTATATATTTTTTTCTATACAGCATTATTTTTTATATGGTGAGAGGCTGGTGCTTTAACTGGCTACCCCCTTTATAAGGGGGAGAGACCTTTTGGTACATAGATATCAAATACACAAAAACAGAGTCTACATGAACAGTGAGTGCTATAGGGACATTTGCGACATAAAGAACAGCTGTTATTATTCTGAAGAACAAACTCAAATAGAGATTATCATTACGTGTTCTGTTCTGATTTAAGCCATAGGATTTTATTCACCACAAGAACGAAATAAGGAAGAGATAGCGTTTCGAAGAACATATGCCTCATGTGTGTGTGTATGTATTCACTCGGTCTTTGGAACACGTGTTGGACTCGTGATCGACAGCTATTTCCCTACTGGAAGAGAGCTCAGAGCTCGTAGGTCCGATCTATGGGTAATGCTATGACCTTGCACACACACACACCCCCAACTCCCCGCCCACGAGAGTCAGAGTAACGACCCGAGGCACAGCGATACCGAAATAATTTCGGCCCTGGGCAGGATTCGAACTGGCTACTGGGAGCACTTCTGCTTCCTAGTTCAGCGCTCTACCAACTGTGCCACCGTGTGTGTGTGTGTGTGTGTGTGTGTGTGTGTGTGTGTGTGTCTGTCTGTCTGTCTGTCTGCCTATCTTTCTATCTATATGTCTGTCTTTCTGTCTGTCTGTCTAACTGTTTGTCTGTCTGTGCGTGAGTGCATTTTTTATGCACTAGGAAGAAACCAACGCGCCAAAGAGGTTTAGCCACGGAAAGGGACAGGACTAGAATCGAGGCAACGTAGAATTAAAAAGTTTCCAGCATTTGACTCATTTTATTTCAACATATCTTACTTTTTTAACCATTCGTTTTATTTGCGGTTTCCTTATTCCTGTTCATTGATCTATTTTATCTTATTCTATTTACATTTTCATTTATTTTTTTTCTTTCATTTTCGAATGGGATTAATCCTTAATCATACAAAAATGGCGTGCGAATCGGGTCAATACAAATTTCACATAAGTTCTTAAAACACCGATTGTTTAATTTCCATTCGATCAATAGCCACGTACGAGGCTCAAACACGTTCCTGACGCCATCATGAACGAGTATGTTTTCGTTTGAACCAGAGGTCGAGGCTTTATGTGTCGCGTTGTGTGCAAGGGACTCCATTTGAAGGTTTCGAACATTGGGAGACCTTATAACCGAGACTCATCAGTTAGGGAACCGAGGGGTGACGTGATGCTGCGGGATCCGAAATACCCAAAACCCGTTTTTGAGAAATGTGTGTGTGTGTGTGTGTGTGTGTGTGTGTGTGTGTGTGTGTGTGTGTGTGTGTGTGTGTGTGTGTGTGTGTGTGTGTGTGTGTGTGTGTGTGTGTGTGTGTGTGTGTGTGTGTGTGTGTGTGTGTGTGTGTGTGTGTGTGTGTGTGTGTGTGTATGTGTGAGTGAGTTTGTGTACGTGTGTGTATGCGTGATTGTGTGAATGTATTACATATATGGCTAGATATTCATATAAAGAGAATGAAATAGGAGAGGGGAGAAAGAACAGATAGAGAAAGAGCAGAGAGTAAACCAGAGAACAAGCATATTACAGTATATATATGTATATGTATATATATACATATGTATATGTATATGTATATACATATATATATATATAATATATATATACATATATATATGTATATATATATATATACATATATATATATATAATATATATATACATATATATATGTATATATATATATATATATATATATATATATATATATAAGCATATGCTCATCTTGCACACTTTATCCTAGGCTAGCGGTCCAAAGCATATCTGAATTAAAGCTTATCACATAACATTTCTGAACATATTCACTTTCAACGAAACAATACAATGTTAGCCGGGCGTGTTTTGGTTATTGAACTGACTGTAGCATAGGAAGCGAGCCAGACAAGCGCATTTTTTACCAGATTAAAGAAAAATATTAAAAAATTCATTCTAGGCAGAGCAAGATTTGTTCTTCATGTGTAACATAGTCTTGAAATATGTAATACGTACTACTGATAAGCTGTTTTGTTAGCAATGACTTATTCGTGTGTGTGTGTGTGTGTGTGTGTGTGTGTGTGTGTGTGTGTGTGTGTGTGTGTGTGTGTGTGTGTGTGTGTGTGTGTGTGTGTGTGTGTGTGTGTGTGTGTGTGTGTGTGTGTGTGTGTGTGTGTGTGTGTGTGTGTGTGTGTGTGTGTGTGTGTGTGTGTGTGTGTGTGTGTGTGTGTATGTGTGTGTGTACCACAGAAAAATACCTAGAGGCTACCAGCAACTTTCGAAATCCATCTACACCTCAACCGAATAAAACCCCAACTCAATCCAACCCAAAGCAAGGCATGCAAAAGGGCCAACCACAACCCCCAAAAAAGGCAGAGAGGGGGGAAACGGGCAGCAAGAGGGCAGGAATGACGTCGCTTTCCAGAAATAAATCCGGAAATAAGGACACTTTGTTATCACTTCAAACAGAAGGCTGTTTACAAAATCCGTCTAGTTAATTAGACTGGGGTAGCATAACAAACATGCGTAGGGTCCAACTGCCTCATGCCCCTGAAATTCTATTAGAAATGAAAACAGTTTGCACAGGGGGCGCAAACATCAATTCATGTTGCTGTGTATATTGTCCCTCTCTGTCTCTCTGCCTCTCTGTCTGTCTGCCTCTCTGTCTAAAGCCTGTCAATCTGCCTACCTGTCTGTTTATTATTTTGTCTGTTTGCCTGTATGTTTATTCTGTATATGCACGTCTGTCCGTCTATCTGCCTTTGTTCGTCTGCCCGTCTGTCTGTTCATCTATGTCTGTCTGTTTGTTCGCCTGTTTGTCTGTCTGTTTATTCGTCTGTTTGTCAATCTGCCTGCTTCTATGTCTATCTATTTGTCACTCTGTATTTCTGTCTGGCTGTCTCACTGCCTGTCTGTCTGTATGTCTGTCTCTCTGTCTATCTGCCACTTTGTCAGTGCCTGTCTATCTATGTCTGTCTTTCTGTCTGTGCCTGTGTCTTCCTATTTGTCAGCCTATTAGTCAGTCGCTCTGTCTGTCTGCCTGTAGATGTCTTTGCTTTTTAATGTCTCTTTCCGTCCGTTTGGCCTTCTATATATTTATCTGTTTCTTTGTCCAGCTGTTTGTTTGTCTGTCTGTCTGTCTGTCTGTCTGTCTGTCTGTCTGTCTGTCTGTCTGTCTGTCTTTCTGTCTGTCTGTCTGTCTGTCTGTCTGTCTGTCTGTCTGTCTGTCTGTCTGTCTGTCTGTCTGTCTCAATTTCTTCTGTAAAGGAAGAAGAAGAAGAAAAGAAAGAAAGTGAAATATCCATCTACTCTCGCACATGCTGTGCCCTGACATCTAAACCAAGACGGCTTTTTCACTCCATTACTGACAAAATATATAACATAAATAAAATCGCCTGCCGTCAGCTAGAACGAAAACTTTAAATGTCCCAAACGAAGCCTTTGACCCTCAAATGGTTAACAGTGCAAAGGATTTACAGTGTAGAGGGCTTGCAGTGCTAAAAACTGCAATCACTGTATTCAACAGGTACAGCCACTTGACCGAGTAGACCAAAGCGTCGAGAAGGAGTGTCACCTTTTTCTTCTTTTTATTCTTCGTCTGGTTTCGTGTTTTACCTGACTTGGTGACCGATAACCTTTGAAAGACTCATGGTCATTTTCACTGGGGTAATATAAACACGTGTTAACGCTTTGCTGAAAAACGAAAATAAAAGAAATTTCCTGAGAGACCAAAGGGAGCGTTTCAGGGATGACCCACGATCGTTCTCATCCAAGGCAAAAAACGAATGTGGACATAATCTTTCTACCAAAATAAATGAATGAATAAATAGATAAATAGGTAAATAAGAACTACATTGAGTAAGGAAATAAGTAGATTGTAATTAACATTAGATGAATAGGCGAATAAATAGACCATAAATATCACATGAAAACAAAGGAAAATATCAATTAATTAATTAATTAATCAATTAATTAATTAATCAATGAATTAATAGATGAATAGGTAAATAAGAACTACATTGAATACACAAATAATTAGATTATGATTAACATTAAATGAATAAATAAATAAATACATAATGAATATCAAATGAAAACAAAGGAAAAGATAAATGAATAAATGAATAAATGAATAAATAAATAGATAAATAGGAAAATAAGAACTACATTGAATAAACAACTAATCAGATTACAATTAACATTAGATTAATAAACAAATAAAGATATAATGAATATCAAATGAAAACAAAGGAAAAGATAAATAAATAAACGAATAGATAAAGAGATAAATGAATTAATTGGTGTCTAATGGTTGGTCCAATTATATTCTGATGTAAATATATGTCACGATTCTAAACCAAATTAACCGACAAAAATGTCCGTGAACTGTACAGGGGAAACTGCCATATTCTGAAAGTCGAAAATTGGCTGAGGAATATTATCACTCTAAACGACTCCTTATGTACCCCATTAAAGCCACCTGACCTTGAACTGTCTTGTTTGGTTTTACAAGAGCCTCCTTTTGCTTTTTTTTTTTTTTTTTTTTTTTTCATTTTTGAGTCCTTTTCTCTCTCTCTCTCTCTCTCTCTCTCTCTCTCTCTCTCTCTCTCTCTCTCTCTCTCTCTCTCTCTCTCTCTCTCTCTCTCTTTACATTTTTTAGTCCTTTTTTCGATCTCTGAGGCATGTAGAAAAATGAAATATCTACCCCCGCATGGGAAATTATTTTTTCGTTGTTGTTGTTGTAGTTTTTATGTTGTTGTTTTTTCAGGCTGTTGTTATCTCCGTATCAGTACAAATTAGAAAAAAAAATAATTATTCTTTTTTATATCTCTGTATTAGTGCAAACTATTAAAACGTATTATCGACACACATTCTCTCATCTATAATAGTTTTCATCACTAAAGGTCGTGTGAAGGAACCAAAAAAATCTGTAGTGAAACAGCAGCAACAACCCTACAATGTAAATATATTACTTCAGTTCCTTTATGGGATATAGTAAATTGCATAGAACCTATCAAGCCTTAGTCTAGTTTATTCAATTAGAGTAGTTAATTCCCCCCAAAGGACGGTAATCCGGTTTAGAACTCAGACTATAGATTCTGAGTCTATTGTCACTCTGGTAGAACGCATATAGGGTAACTACACTATTAGAAACTGTAATCACTTCAAAAGTCTCATATCATTTACACCACTTTCTGGTCTTTATTTATTGACTTAACGTCACAAACTCCCTCTATCAGGAGGTTAGAACGGTACCCCTTACAGAGGACTTTATAACGTGAAATTTATTAACCATGCCCTTGGTTCAACTCGCCGGTGGCATGGTTCGAACCACCATCACCTTGACCTTCGCCGCAAATAACGACGCTCTGACATAGTCGACCAGCGAGCATTCTATCTCTACTTATCAATCTATTATATTTCTAAGCCTAATGATAATTCTATCGACTCTTCAAATATACAAAAAAATTCCTTTGATGTTAAGATTACAATAATTAGATATTGATATTAGATGACAATATCACGTATTTTACCAAACGATGGTGAACTTAACTCATTAGAGGATAGACTAATTAGCGAGCCCAGTAAACCAATTAGAAAATTCTAAAATTACATAAATTAGTTTTTCCTCATCAACCACGTTTTCCATCTTTACTGAAAACAACACAAAAACACAAGAATGGAGGTGACTGCAGGAGACCATATGGCTTACACTAGACAGTTCCCTGTACGTTTCTACCTGTCATCCCCATCCATAAAGTTATCTAATTTCCTCTTAAAATAACTAATTGTTTCAGTGGTCAATACATGGTTACTAAGACTATTCCATTCGTTAATAACTAAGCTGATAAAACAGTTCTTCCCAATTTCTTTAATAAACCTAAATTTGTCAAATTTGAATCTATTACTACGAGTCCTGCCCTGGTGTCTTAATATGATGACCTTGTCTGCATCACCCTTGTAAAAGCCCTTGAGAACAATACAGCGATAACTAGAATTAATCAATAAATTAACCACAGAACTAATGTTTTATGGAAAGGGCATTTTCTTCCAGGAATAAAGCACATAAGGCCTAAATTGTAAGTAAATGAATAATGAAAATAGGCTTAATGCTGTTTCAAGACAAGTCTCCCTCAGCTGTACTGCTTGGCCAGTCGGGAGTGAGGAAGATATACGAGTAAATGATTACAAAGGAGGAGCATGCCGACAGGAGACCTTTTGGTCCATAACTAGGTCGGATGCAAAAAATATATATAATAATGATAAATAAATGAATAAATAAATAGATAAATCAATAAATCAATAAATGAATAAACAAATAAACAATATATACAAATATAATAATATACATGATGATAAATAAAATAAGTAAATAAATAAACAGTTAAAGTTGAATAATAAACAAACAGGTAAATAGTAAATAGTAATAAATTGACAGATAAATAATGATGATATATGATATGATTTAACGTCACAAACTCCCCCCTGCTGGAAGGCTAGGATGGTGCCCCTCACAGAGGGCTTTGGTAGCGTGGAATTTAATGAACCATGCCCTTGGTTCAACTTCGCCGGTGGCAGGATTCGAACCACCACCCCCTCGACCTTCGCCGTAAGCAACGACGCCCTATCCCGGTCAGCCAGCGAGCTTCCTGATAAATAATGATAAATGATAATCAAACGTAATCCAGGTTTCAAGGAAAGAGGTGTGTAGTCAAGTCATGGAACGGAAGATGAAGCAGAACAAAGCCATTTGAGGTTTCAATTGTGGGGAAATGAAACGGTGAGCGAAACGTTAAGAAACGGTGAAGATCTTTGAAGGAAAAGAAAATGAATTGAACGTGTTTCGAGTGAAACAAAAATAAAGAATGAAATGACTCTTGGGAAATACAAGCGAGAGAGGAGATAGAAGTATCTGTAGTGTTCTCGGTAAAAGAAGTTAACGAAGAAGAATATAAATTAAATGTGTGCTTGCAGAAGAGATGATATATATATATGTGTGTGTGTGTGTGTGTGTGTGTGTGTGTGTGTGTGTGTGTGTGTGTGTGTGTGTGTGTGTGTGTGTGTGTGTGTGTGTGTGTGTGTGTGTGTGTGTATTTATATATTTATGCAGATAAATCACAAAACTGGCACGTAATACAACAACATGCTAGCTACCACTAAGGAGTATAGAAAAACGAAATCCCCAATCGCTTTTGTGTATTTCACATCCTCAGGGAAGATACAGATGAAAGTGGTAGAAAGCACAAAAATAAAAATACCAATGATATAACCAAGAATGAATACAAAACAAATTTAATCAGTCAATACAAAGATTAGAGTTTGATCATTGTGCTGACTGAACTAAAGCTTCACTCTTTTTGTCATACAATTCAATTGTCAACAGAAATATCATAGTGAGCAGTGTCCTCAAACATTCTGAAGGAGCTAATCTTAACATTAGAAGTGGCTTGTATTAATCATTCTCATCATTAGTAATATTTGTAATCAGGTTGGAAATTCTCACTAAATATCTTTTATTGTGAAATTATATGTCGTTCTAGAACTATACTTTGGTTGGGACTGTTGTATCTATATATGTGTTGTGACCGTTACTATTCATTTCCTCTGGGAATCTCTACTAGAGAATCAACACTGTTACCTTTTCCCAATATCGTTTGTTTTACAACCATTCCCGCTTATATCGTTGGAACTTATCTTTTCATGCTTACTTTGTATCACTTTAAACTGTATCTCTCCTGAAGACGTGAAATACACGAAAGCTATTCGGAATTTCGTTTCTTTTTTTCCTTTGTGGTAACCAGCATATATGTATGTATGTATGTATGTATGTATAAATGTATGTATATATGTATGTATGTATATAAGTGTGTGTAAATAATAATGAACAAAATAAGTTAATCAATAAATAGGTAAAGTTAAATAATAAACACACAGGTAAATAGTATATAATAATAAATTTACAGTTAAATGATAATAAATGATAATCAAGAAAATTATGATAAACAAACAGACAAATAATAACAAACAAGTAAATAAATAATATAAAATAAAGGGTAGGCATTACGGGGTCCTATCAGCATACAGCTCCTCTTTCTCCATTTCTACTTTCCCTTTGTCCCATTACTCTCCTTCGACATCTCTTTAAACCCACATTTTCGGTACAAAATAACCCAGAAGGATAAAAGCGCTGTCAACTGCTGAAAAACACTACGGGTCGTACTTCTTAACTTTTTCGCCAGGCCTGCCGATCGCTTTCTACCATTAGAAAGAAGAATTCTACTAACATTGTTAAATTATATTAACGAAAAATATTGGTAGGTTTTGTGGATTAAGCCAATAATCCAAAGTCACTTAACTAGAACTATAATGGTAGTATTAAATATTCCTTGTTTATTATACATACGTACTTGTAGTATTGTATATTTATTATTGTATGTTGATTTTATTAGTCATCGTATATTTATTTTCACCTTTTTGTAGGAGAGCCAAGACGCATTGTGTAAGATCAGGTAAGACTCTACCTTCTAATGGCAAATAACATTCGTCAGTTCCGACGGGAGGTTGAAAATTACGGCCATGAAATACCTTTGACCTTTGCACTCTCTCCCTTTAATATCGTACTTACCCTGCGTCATGTCAAACTTTATTCAACCCCGTTATGTAACATACATACCACGTGTGGAGGTCTTCTATAAATTTAGAGCCAGTATAACAAGGGTGAGTCTATGGCTTCACGTCTCAGGAACGTTTATCATCTTAATGACAGTCTAACCTCGTAATGCTTGCTCTTTCTCTTTCTCTTTCTCTTTCTCTTTCTCTTTTTCTTTCTCTGTCTCCGTGTCTCTCCGTCT
>NC_134808.1:44326097-44328597 GCF_046742065.1 Oratosquilla oratoria
TCACCAGCTATAGATAAAATTTTGAAATTATGAAAATATAAAATAGAAAATAAATTAAAATAGAATAGAATAAAATAAATCAATAAAACGACCACGGAAGGCCTTACCAGCTATAAAAAAATATAGCTATGAAAATATAAAATAAAAAATATAATAAAATAAAATAAAATAAATCGATAAAACGACCATGGAAGGCCTCATTAGATATAGATTTTGAAATTATGAAAATAAAAAAATCAAATCAAATCCAATCAAATAAATAAATAAAACGACCACGGAAGGCCTCACCAGCTATAGATAAAATTTTGAAATTATGAAAATATAAAATAAAAAATAAATTAAAATAAAATAGAATAAAATAAATCAATAAAACGACCACGGAAGGCCTCACCAGCTATGAAAATATAGCTATGAAAATATAAAATAAAAAATAAAAAATAAATAAAATAAAATAAATCGATAAAACGACCATGGAAGGCCTCATTAGATATAGATTTTGAAATTATGAAGAAAAAAAAAATAAAATAAAATAAAATAAATAAAAAAAAACACCACGAAAGGCCTCACCAGAAGGAAAAGAACAAAGAAGTCAAAAACCAAAATCAAAAGAAGAATCTTAATATTTTTTTTTTCGAAACATGCTGCGAGGAACTAAAAAAATGTGCTATTTTATTACCTGTGCTCTTTCACACGAAAGCGCATACAAGTAATACCATATTCCTCTTCATCCCACATCTTCGTTGCAGTTATCAAACTAATACTCATTTATATATGTACAAAATATGTATGAAATTCTAATTAAATATTGGGTTTATCATAATTTGTGCATTTCACAAAGTTCCTTAATGTGATTTCAGCTTATCAGTATACGGTAAATTTTCGATTTTCTTCAGACACATGCTAAAATTTTTCTTAGGCAATATATCTTTCTGTGAGCTCAGTCCATGTAGGCTTGTGTTCCGTACATTACATAAAATTATCTTTATCATTTATTCGTCCAATAAATAGACTTAATATAACAACTTGTCCAACGATTTCGTTATCGGAAAGGATAATTTTATCTTGGAAAATGTAAAGTCGATAGTTTCCTCCTTTTCAAGAAGAACAGTAAAATAGTCTCAAAGACCGGACAGCAGCTAGACTTCCCTTCAGAAGTCAACATTATTTACACAGTTAAAAAGTAATAATAATTAAATAAAAAAGATGTGCATTATCATTAATGACAGAAATTTAAAAAAGGAGGAGGAGGTGGGAAGGAGGTAAAAGAGGGAACAGAGGACGAAGAAGAGGAGGAGGAGGACGAGGAAGAAGAGGAGATGAAGAGAATGAGGCTCAGATATGGATTAAAAATGAGGCTGAGGAAGAAGATAAGGAGGAGGAGGGGAGGAGGAAGAGGAGGCGGAGGTGGAGGAGGAGGAGGAGGAGGATATGGAGGAAGAAGAGGAGGAGGAGAAGGAGATGGAGGAGGACAAGGAGGAGGAGGAGGAAGAGAGGAAGGGAAGGAGGAAGAGGAGGTGGAGGTGGAGAAGGAGGAGAATAAGGAGAAGAAGGAGGAGGAGGACTAGAAGGAGGAGAGTGAGGAGGTGGAGGAGTAGAAGGATGAGGTGGAGGTGAAAAAAGATGAGGTGGAGGTGAAGGAGGAGGAGGAAGAGGAGGAGGAGGAGGAGGAGGAAGACGAGGAAGATAGTGAGGAGAAGTAAGTGGAGGAGGAGAAGGAGGAGGAAGAGGGTGAGAATGTGGAAGAGTAGAAGGGTGTGGTGGAGGTGAAGAAGGATGAGGTGCACGTGAAGAAGGATGAGGAAGAGGATGATAAGGAAGACGAGGAAGAGAGTGAGAAGTAGGTGGAGGAGGATAAGGAAGACGAAGAGAGTGAGGAGAAGTAGGTGGAGGAGGAGTAGGAGGAGGAATAGAAGGCCCTCGGGGACATCAAGTCGAACTGCATATGACAAAAAAAAACTCGAGGTGTCTCACGGGGAGTTCCTTCCCGAACTCAAAGACTTTCCGAATTGGAGACGCAGACTCGCAGGATCTCTGACCACAAGAGGACAAAACAACAGACGTAGAAGAAATCCCGAACTCAAAGACTTTCCGAACTGCAGACGCCGACTCGCAGGATCTCTGACCACAAGAGGACAAAACAACAGACGCAGAAGAAATCCCGAACTCAAAGACTTTCCGAACTGCAGACGCAGACTCGCAGGATCTCTGACCACAAGAGGACAAAACAACAGACGCAGAAGAAATCCCGAACTCAAAGACTTTCCGAACTGGAGACGCCGACTCGCAGGATCTCTGACCACAAGAGGACAAAACAACAGACGCAGAAGAAATCCCGAACTCAAAGACTTTCCGAACTGGAGACGCCGACTCGCAGGATCTCTGACCACAAGAGGACAAAACAACAGACGCAGAAGAAATCCCGAACTCAAAGACTTTCCGAACTGCAGACGCCGACTCGCAGGATCTCTGACCACAAGAGGACAAAACAACAGACGCAAAA
>NC_134808.1:44333597-44346097 GCF_046742065.1 Oratosquilla oratoria
AGGAGGATGTGAAGGAGGAGGAAAGAGAAGAGGAGGAGAAGGAGGAGGAGTATAAGGCAAAGGTGGAGGAGGAGGACGAGGAGGAGGAGGAAGGGGAGGTGGAGGAGGTGGAGGAGAAGGAGTAGGAGGAGGAGGAGGGGAAGGTGGAGGAGTAGGAGTAGGAGGAGGAGGAGGAGGAGGAGGGTAAGGTAGGAGGTAAAGGAGGAAGAAGTGGAGGAAGAGAGAAGAGGAGGCGAGGTTAAGAGGAGGAGGAGGAGGAGGAGGAGGAGAAGGAGGAGAAGAGGAGAAGTAGGAGGAGAAGGAGGAGGAGGACTTAAAGTAGGAGGTAAAGGAGGAAGAAGTGGAGGAAGAGAAAGGGGAGATGGAGGAGGGCGAGAATGATTAAGAGGAGGAGGACGAGGAGGAGGAGGAGGAAGGAGAAGAGGAGAAGTAGGAGGAGAAGGAGGAGGAGGACTTAAAGTAGGAGGTAAAGGAGGAAGAAGTGGAGGAAGAGAAAGGGGAGATGGAGGAGGGCGAGAATGATTAAGAGGAGGAGGGCGAGGAGGAGGAGGAGAAGGAGGAGAAGAGGAGAAGTAGGAGAAGAAGGAGGAGGAAGACTTAAAGTAGGAGGTAAAGGAGGAAGAAGTGGAGGAAGAGAAAGGGGAGATGGAGGAGGGCAAGAATGATTAAGAGGAGGAGGACGAGGAGGAGGAGGAGGAGAAGGAGGAGAAGAGGAGAAGTAGGAGAAGAAGGAGGAGGAAGACTTAAAGTAGGAGGTAAAGGAGGAAGAAGTGGAGGAGGAGAAAGGGGAGAAGGAGGAGGGCGAGAATGATTAAGAGGAGGAGGACGAGGAGGAGGAGGAGGAGAAGAAAAGTGAGTGTAACTATCCTCAGACGCAACAGGTGACTCGTAGAGAGCAGAAAAACTTAAGATTTTTTTAGGGTTCCGGTTTCTTCTGTCACTCCCCCCCCCCTCTCTCTCTCTCTTTCTCTCCACAATCTTCCACTTCCTATCCCTTCCACATCCTTCGTCCACTCCTTTCTTCATGGACACTGAACTCACTCTCCATCGTCCATCTCACTGAACCACCTTCTGCAGGTTCATCGTCGGTTTTAGGTTGTTCCACGAAGTGGTTTCGATGTCTTGAAGTAGACTTCGAAAGCCAAGAACCCAAGTTCGATGTTCATAACGAGATCTCGAGGAAGAAGAACCTAACTTCGATGTTCATAATGAGGTCTCAAGAATCCAAGAGCTTGACTTCGATGTTCTTAACGAGGTCTCAAGAAGCAAAAACCCAAGATCGATGTTCTTAACGAGGTTTCGAGGAACAAGAACCTATCTTCGATGTTCATAATGAGGTCTCAAGAACCAAGAGCTTGACTTCGATGTTCTTAACGAGGTCTCAAGAAGCAAAAACCCAAGATCGATGTTCTTAATGAAGTCTCGAGGAGCAAGAACCTAACTTCGATGTTCATAATGAGGTCTCAAGAACCAAGAGCTTGACTTCGATGTTCTTATCGAAGTCTCAAGAACCAAGAATCTGAGTACGATGTTCTTAGCGAGGTCTTAAAAATAAAGAACCTGACTTCGACGTTCTTAAAGAGGTCTCGAGAACCAAAATTTTGACTTCGATGTTCTTAACAAGGTCCCAGGAACTAAGAATCTGTGTACAGTGTTCGTAGCGAGGTCTTAAAAATCAAGAACCTAAATTCGATGAACTAAGAATTTGAGTTTGTTCTTAGCGAAGCTACGCGAATCAAGACTTTGAGTTCGATTACTCACCATTTTGGAGAACGAGAAGGGCACAGGATGAGGGAATCAAGTATTAATGGAAAAAGTAAAGAGATGAAAGATTTATAAGAGAGCTTTGAGGATTTTTAGGAAAGGAGTTGATGAGATAATTATTTAACTGGAGGGAACGAGGGAATTTACTTCACAAATTTCGAGAAGTAAACTTGCATGTCCGGCAGATTAAAAAAAAAAAGAATTGAGATTTTGAAAACACAATCCATAGACTTTTTTTGGAAAAAGAGGAAGATTTCTTGAGAAGACTAATTATCCGTATAGATTAGAATTTTTTAGAATTTTGAAAAGAAGGAGAACGTGCATGCCCGGTACATTTTTCGAGTCTTCGGAGCCGCGCAATCCAAAAACTTTACGAAAAAAAAAAAGTTTCAAGAAGAATGTATTAGGAAAATCAATTATACACACATTAAAATTTTGGGACATTTGAAAACTAAAGTTACTCGAAGCGCAGGAGTTCCGTTTGTTTGTTTGTTTTTTCGAAAACAGACTTCGATTAGAACTTCGAAAAAAATATATGAAATGTTGCTGACTTCTGAGAAGGAGTTCCAGAACACTGACGAAGATCGTCAGCAGCTGGCATATCACTGACAGCTGGCGGACCGTTGGTAGCTGGTGACGAAAAAGTAGGTTGTCAGGAGGTATCACAGATGTTGGCTTTGTAGTGACACCAGCTGAGGGAGAAAGAGAAAAAGAAAAACATTAAAACACGCAAAGAAAGAAGTATATAATCAAAACTTAAATTAACTTACACTAAGGGACCTCTACCTACAGCAAAGCCCATCATCTTTGACCTGTCAAAGAAGGCCTGAGTAGATAAAGAAGTTGAGAAGTCTACGCCAGGGGGCGCTGAGTAGCTGCGGCCGAAGCCGTCACCTTTGCGCTATGATCTTGGACTGTTGGGGCAGGTAACAGTCACTGCTGGGAATCGGAGAGAAGTGCGGGATTCGAACCCACAACTAAGCGAATACGAGACCAGCACGCTTCCGATTATACCACCAGTACACATATGCTATCAAAAGTTGTTGGGAAATTAACCCGGTCCTTTACATTTACGAGACGGGGCTGGTGGTGAACATTCCACAGCCACGGACATACATAAAGAGAAGGGGATCAAATTTACTTAAGAACCAAGCGTTGAATATCCAAAGTGACAAAATTTTCACACTGAATGTGACAAGAAACAATGGTCTTAAACTGTCGGTAAATAGATTTAATTTGGAAGTGGGTAGAAACAACTTCGCCAACCGTGTAGTTAATGAATGGAATAAACTTCCTGCAGAGGCAGTGCAATGTAGTTCAATTCGAAGCTTTAAGATTCGTTTAGATAAACACCTAAGCAAGATGCTGTAATGACTGCCATTTATTTTATATTATTTGTTTATTTGTTTGTTATTATTTGTTTGTTTATTATTATTTGCTTGATTTTCATTTATTATTAGTTATCTGTCAATTTATTATTATTTACTATTTACCTGTTTGTTTATTATTTAACTATACCTATGCATTTATTTTATTTATTATCATTTATATCATTATAATTTTTATTTATTTTTCTTTTATTCATTTATCATTATTATAATTTTTTCAGCATCCGACCTAGTTATGGACCAAAAGTTCGGCATGCTCCTCCTTTGTAGTCCTTTGTAACATGAAACTACGAAGAAGAGCAAATGGTGTTTCGCAGTTCGTTGCCTTGCACATCAGTCAATGTGATTCGTCGCTGTCTCGCGCGAGTCACCGTGGCCTGTTGGGCTTCGCTCTCTCCTCGTAACTGAGGGAGGAAGAGAGAGGAGAGGGAGAGTGAAGAGGGAGAGAGGAGAGGGTGGAGAGAGAGGAGAGCGAGGAGAAGAGGTTCTGAAGAGAGGAGACAGGGAGGAGAAGAAAGAGAGGAGAAGAAGGAGAGGGAGGGAAGAAGAGAAAGAGGATAAGGTGGAGAGAGAGGAGAAGAAGGTCTGAAGAGAGAAGAGAGGGAGGAGAAGAAAGAGAGAAGTATGAGAGTCAAGAGAAAGAGGATAGCGTGGAGAGAGAGGAGAGCGAGGAGAAGATGGTCAGAAGAGAGAAGAGAGGGAGGAGAAGAAAGAGAGGAGAAGAGGGAGGAGAGGGAGAATGAAAAGAAAGGGGATAGGGTGGAGAGAGAGGAAAGCGAGGAGAAGAAGGTCTGAAGAGAGAAGAGAGGAAGGAGAAGAAAGAGAGGAGAAATAGGAGAGGGAAGAAAAGAAAGAAAGCAAGAAGGAAGAGAGGAAGGTGAGGGATGAGAGAGAGAGAGGGAGAGGGAGAGGGAGAGCGAGAGAGAGAGAGGAGAACGAGAAGGTAGAAAGAAGGAAGAGAGTGAGGATAAGGAAGACAGAAAGGAGAAGTGGGAGAGGGAAGAGAGGGAAGAAAACAAGAAGAGGAAAGAGGAGAAGGTGAGAGGAGAGAGGGAGGAGAGGTAGATAAGAAAGAGGAGGGAATATGGAAGAATGTGATGAGAGGAAGACAAGACGAGGGAAAACAGAAAGATGAGAGGAGGAAGAAGAGGGAGTAAGAGGAAGAGAAGGAAGAGAGGAGGGAAGAAGGAAAAGAGAGAGGAATGTGGGATAGGGAGATATATAAGACAGGGGAGGTGGAGAAAAATGGGCTGACAAAGAAACATCTCAAAACTGATAGTTTGGAGCAATTAAGGACTAGGAGGAGAGGGAGGAGGAAGGAAGAAGGGAGATAGGGAAGAGGGAAGAAAGGGAAGAAGAGGAAGGAGTAAGGAGAGGAAGGAAGGAAGGAAGGACTGGGAGGAAAGGGACGAGGAAGAAGGAAGGGATATAGGGAAGAGGGAAGAAAGGGAAGGAGAGGTAGGAGGAAGGAGAGAAAGGAAGAAGGAAGGAAGGACTGGAAGGAAGGAAGGAGATAGGAAAGAGGGAACAAAGAGAAGGAGAGGAAGGAGGAAGGAGAGGAGGGAGAGGAAGGATAGAGGAAGGAAGGAAGGAAGGAAGGAAGGAAGGAAGGAAGGAAGGAAGGAAGAAGGGAGATAGGGAGGAGGGAACAAAGGGAAGGAGAGGAAGGAGGAAGGAAGGAAGGACTGGAAGGAGAGGGAGGAAGAAGGAGGAAGGGAGATAGAGAAGAAGGAACAAAGGGAAGGAAAGGAAGGAGGAAGGAGAGGAAGGAAGAAGGAGGGAAGGAAGGAAGGAAGGCAGGAAAGAGGGAAGGAAATGCAACCTGGCAGAAACAACAGCGAGTTGACAGTTTGGAGAAGTGAAGGGAACTGAGAGGAGAGGGAGGAAAGGGAGGAGGAGGGAGGAGGAAGGAGGGAGGAGGAAGGAGGGAGGAGGGAGGAGGGAGGAGAGGGAAGAGGAAGGACCGAGGAAGGAACAAGTGCATGCAAGCAGAAGCAGAAGCGAGTTGAAAGTCCTGAGCGACGAAGGACGGGTCAAAATTTCGAGAAGAAAATTCAAAAATCTTTTGTTTCTTCGTCGCAACTCTTATTTCTTCCACGAAATATGATACTCAAAAACTGAATAACAAATCCCTGATCATTTGTACCTCATTAGGCGTAGAACAAACGAGTTAAAAAAAAAAAAACTAAAGCTCATTGTATAAACCTTCAGCATATGATAATACTTTTTTACTAATTAGAGACCATAACTATTTACCTTAATTCTCCTTAATTTTCCTATTAACCAAACTATTCTCAATCTAATCCAATACTCTTATGGGGTACATTAACCTCTTTATAAACTTCTAGATTCCTCCACGCGATGATATTTGGCAATTGGGAACACCAAATATAAAAAAAAATAAACTTATTTCGATGGACGCTACGAGTTCAGTGTTCTATAGACTTGATGTTTATGTCAACCCAATATGGACGTCAAAGGGTCATTTGCCTTCGTCATCAACGCTGCTCGGTCTTTCCCCTCCAATGAACACGTTCATCGTTTCATCAACCTCTTCTACACGGTGATATTTCATAGGTAAATTCTTTTTGTTTCATGTATATGTATATATATATATATATACATATATATATATATATATATATATATATATATGCATATGTATATATATATATGCAAAAAGATCACAAAACCACGTGATCCAATAAATTGCTGATAACCACAAAGGAATCAGGAAAAGAAACTAGAATTCCCAAGCGCTTTCGTGATATTTCACATCTTCCATTTTCCTTTGTGGTCATCATCAATATATATATATATATATATATATATATATATATATATATATATATATATTATATATATATATATATATATATATATATATATATATATATATAAATGTGTGTGTGTGTTTGTGTGTGTGTGTGTGTGTGTATACAGTATATATATATATACATATGCATACACATATTTTCTTTTTCTTTTTTTCTTTCTTGATTCTTTCTTTCCTTACAGGAACCACAGGGAAGAAATGAAGTAACGAACAGCACCCTCCTTCAACCGGTTCCCCCATTCGGCCGTGTCTTGCGACGCAATAATAAGAGGCCTCACATACATATGTTTTTCCGTTCCATTTCATGGCCTTTTATTCATTTTTCATTCTTTCCTTCTCCTCTTCCTTGTTCCTTTCACCTTCAATGTTCCCCTTCTCCTCTTCCCTCTTCTTACTCTTTTCTCGTTTTAGTCCTCCTTCTCTTCCTCCTCCTCCTCTTCTTCCTCCTCCTCCTCCTCCTAATCTTTCTTTTCTTATGTTATTCCTCTTCTTCTTCTTCCTCCTTTTCCAGGTCCTCCTACTTCTCCTCTACTCCCCTTCCTCCTTCACCACCTCCCACTTCTCCTCTACTCCCCCTCCTCCTCCTCCTCCTTCACCACCTCCCACTTCTCCTCTACTCCTCCTCCTCCTCCTCCTCCTCCACCACCTCCTCCTCCGAATCTTTCTCTTTTTGTTTCTGTTCCTCCTCTTCTTCTTCCTCCTTTTCCAGGTCCTCTTCCTCCTACTTCTCCTCCTCCTCCTTTCCTTCTTCCTCCTCTTCTTCTTCCTCCTTTTCCAGGTTCTCCTCCTACTTCTCCTCTACTCCTCCTTTCTCTTTTTGTTTCTGTTCCTCCTCTTCTTCTTCCTCCTACCCCAGGTCCTCCTCCTACTTCTCCTCCTCTCCTTCTTCCTCCTCTTCTTCCTCACCTGCATCCTTCATACCCCACAAGTCGCCGAGGGATTTAATTTATTCATAATTGCATCCCATCTTTGCCAAGCAACTTGAGTTAATTAAGTGAGCTAATGTACACGGCAGATTAACTCCGACAAGTCCAGCACAAGCAGAACCTTTTGTGGAACGTCTAATACCTTCCTCTGCCTCTGCTCGGGATCTAAGACTCCTCCTGCCTCCTTTCTTCTCTCGAATGAGCGAAGGAATGGGATTCCTGTTACGAAGACCACTACGCAAGTACGAGAATACAGACAAAACACATATGAACACACACACACACACACACACACACACACACACACACACACACACACACACACACACACACACACACACACACACACAGGTCAGGGTTCGAATCCCTTGGCAGAGTTTCTAAAAATGTTCATATATATATAATATGTATATATATATATATATATAAATGTATATGTATATATATATATATATATATATATATATATATATACACGACTCGTGGCGCAGTGGTAGAATTGCCGACTGCCACTACGGCGGTCCGGGTTCGAATCCTACCCAGGGCTGAAGTAATTTCAGTATTGCTGCGCTGCGAGTCGTTACTCCAACTCTCGTGGGCGGGGAGTTGGGTGTGTGTGTGCGTGTAAGGTCACAGCATTACCCATAGATCGGTTATATATGAACTCTGAGCTCTCTTCCGGGAGGGAAATAGCTGTCGATCACGAGTCCAACACGTGATCCAAGACCATGGTGAACACACATACGCGCCCAAGCACGTAAGCGAGAACATTTGAACACAAGCACGCATGAACACACACGTGCAAACACATGCAAGCACGAAAGCACAAGTATGTAAACACAAACACATGCAAGCACATACTTAGGCAAGGCCAAGCATTTACAGGCACTTACACACACACACACACACACACAGAGAGAGAGAGAGAGAGAGAGAGAGAGAGAGAGAGAGAGAGAGAGAGAGAGAGAAAGGCACCCCAACAGGAACACAACCCCTCCCGGCTATTCAGAGCATAGATACATATTTTCTTATGTACCCCCATGTCTATGTATTGCTGTTCTTTAGCCTCCTGGAGACCAACACAGTAATGAAATTAATCGCTATACATCCGCTATACCCCACAAGTTTTCGGATTGTGACCCTACATATTTCCTCTGTGACCCCCTAGGCGACCCATTGACCTAAGTTGTGAACCATGGACTTAGTGGTTAGTTGCATAACACTAAAACAATGCGACAGCGGAGTTCAACTCTCCGTTTCCCGCTCGTAAACAAAACCGACTTGCCAAGAGCGACACCAACGCGACATGACGTCATATCTCGTTTTTGCGAAAAAAGTGGATGACACATTCGTCCCATCCTTCTCCCATCTCCACATTTCTTCCACCCAAGGGGATGCTTCCTCCACCTCCCGCTTACTCCCAGATTCCCTCGCAAACTAATCCCAGTTACTTCCTTCAACTCCCGCTCCAAAGACATGTGCGATCTCATTCTTTGCCGAAAAGACGTTTCAACTTCCAGTACTTCTTTGCCCCCACTAAACTCCTTTTTTTCCTTCTTCTTTTTTTATTCCTTCTTGGACAAGAGATACAAGACTCGCGGGGCCATTAGTGCGCATCTTGGGTGTCATCAGATTACAACAGAAACAAAAACTCTTTAGGTCTGAGATAAGGGCAAAGGTCCGGCTCTACCTTTCGTCCTGTCTGTCGGTCTCTTGATGGTTAAAGTCTTGCTGATCTCATATGATTTTCTGAAGAAACCGGACGAGAGGGGAAGGGTGAGGGGATGGAGGGCACTGGGGTCGAGTGAGGCGGCTTCGTGGGAATTACTGTGCGAAGGAAATGTATGAAAGTGGCTTATTAAGAATGTTGTTCTAATCAAAACTTATGCCTAAGTCAGGTCCTTTCGACGCTGGAGAAAAATGAAATTCGTTTTCGGGAAGGTGAGGAGCTTACGGCAGGAGGCTCTTAACTGTGACCTAGACAATCACCTTTGCCCCCAGAAGCTCAGACAACAAACAAACAAACAAACAAAATTATATCAGCCCTGGGCGGGTTCGAATCCCGCCCCGGGGCTGAAATAATTTCAGTATCGCTGCGCCGCGAATCGTTACTCTCGTGGACGGGAAGTTGGGTGTGTATGTGTGTGTGTAAGGTCAGAGCATTACATATAGATCGGTCATATATGAGCTCTGAGCTCTCTTCCGGGAGGGAAATAGCTGTCGATCACGAGTCTAACACGTGATCCAAGATCATGGTGAATCACGCACAATCTTACTGCCGAAAGGGATTTACCTTAAATGAATAAAATCGCTTGGTTGTAGAAGAATAAAACATACAAGACATACACAAAAATAGAAAAATCGACAAAGATTCTTTTTTAAATGTTATGTGCAATTCCTTTTCCTTCTGTAGGATGAAAATGTCCATCACATTTGGAGGTTCTGAAATGTCTGAAACGAAGAGAATTTTGTGTTTCATCTTCTACAAATCGTAAGCAGCTTAAAGCAACCCTTGTTCGAACCTAGGCAGCCAATCATGTTACAAAGGATTACAAAGGAGGAGCATGCCTACGGGAGACCTTTTGGTCCATAACTAGGTCGGATGCGAAAAAATTATAATAATGATAAATAAATTAAATGAATAAATAAATGAATACATAGGTATAGTTAACTAATAAACAAACAGGTGAATAGTAAATAATAAATTGACCGATAATAATAAATGAAAATCAAATAAATAATAACAAACAGACAAATAATAACAAACAATTAAACAAATAATATAAAATAAATGGCAGGCATTACAGCATCTTGCTTAGATATTTATCTAAACGAATCTTAAAGCTTCGAACCGAACAACTTGTGGACCTAAGATAGGTAGAAGAAGAGCAGAAGGTAAGGGGCCTACGCCAGGAGGCACTGAGGAGCTGGGCCCGGAGCCGTCACCTTTGACCTATGCTTTGTACTGTTGCGAGAGGTCACTGCTGAGAACCAAAGAGGAATGTAGGATTCAAATCCAAAATTGTAGACCACACGAAAATATTCATCACCCATCACCGTTATTTTATTCTAACACATGAAAGTAGCAGTTGCCGACAAGACTGACGAGTTAAACACCATATGAGGACGGAGCCTTTATTTGTACGTTTCGCGTATTACTTGAAAAAGCTGTAATAAGCGAAACGTCGTACAAATAAAGGCTCCGTCCTCATATGGTGTTTAACTCGTCATCTTAACACACATTATCTTTACCCCATAATCTCACTTTTTTCCACACCCATTTCTCTATATTTCATTCCATTACCTTCTCTCCTTTCTTTCTATCCTTTCCTTTTTTCATCTTAACACACAGTATCTTTTATTTTACGCCATCATGAGAATTTACATGACCACACTTTTCCTCTTTATCTCATTTCCCTATAATTTTCTTAATTCCTTCTTTTTTCTCTTCATAGTTAAGCATTATATGATAATACATAATCATACTTTTCTCTTTTATCTCGTTCTCTTTTTATTTCTTTTCTTTCTTTCCTTTCTCTTTTCCCTCTACAGTTAAGCATCACATGATAACACATAATTCCACTTTACTCTTTTATCTCATTTTATATTTCTATTCGTTTCCTCTTCTCTCTTTCCTCTTTAGGGTTAAGTGTTATATGATAACAAATAATCCCACTTTACTCCTTTATCTTACCTCCTTATATTTCTATTCGTTTCCTCTTCTCTCTTTCCTCTTTAGGGTTAAGTGCCATATACGCTTTCTTCCAATCACCTGGAACGTTCCGCCCATCTTGAATCCTTCCGAAGATCCAATCAAACCTCTTGGGTACCACACTCCTTTCTCTCTTCAATAACATTTCCTTGGCTATTTCATCCAACTCTCGAACACCTTCATCCTTTCAGCATTTCTACAAATTTTCTCAACCTTCTCTCCTAACTTCCCCTCACTCTCTCTCTCTCTCTCTCTCCCTCTCTCTCTCTCTCCTCTCTCGCTACCTTGTTTAACTCTCTCTTCTTCCTGTCTTTCTGGTTATGCTACTTCGACTCTCTTTTTCTTCTTC
This sequence comes from Oratosquilla oratoria, assembly GCF_046742065.1. Taxonomy (NCBI): domain Eukaryota; kingdom Metazoa; phylum Arthropoda; class Malacostraca; order Stomatopoda; family Squillidae; genus Oratosquilla; species Oratosquilla oratoria. Next base: position 44,344,573 of record NC_134808.1, read on the forward strand.
TTTTTTTGTAATGTATCTTTACCTTCCTTACTTCTCACTTCCATCCCTATCTCTCTCTCTCTCTCTCTTTCTTGTTTTATGTCGAGGTAGATTTTTTTATTTTCATTGAAAAATTCAACATCTTTTCCAGCCTCTCTTTTTCTTTTTAACTATTTTTTTCTCTCTTCCTCTCACCCACCACCGCTTTTTTGTTTTTTTTTTGTCCAAATTTTTCTCGTTCCTCTCCTGTACTTTTCAAAAATTTCTATCAGAATTCCTCTCACACTCTATCTTGTTACCTCTACTTTATTTTTATTTATATATTTTTTTCAAATTTCCCAGAATCTTGGTTAGAATTCCCCATCACTTTCTTTCCCAATTCCCTCACTCTTATTTAGCCGAGAAAAATACCCTTTAAGAGCTAAAAAAGTAATAGAAATTAAATAAAAACCTACATTTCGAATCAGGGAATAATCCCGTCTTCGACCTCTTCGGGTCAAAATTCTTTTTCTACTCCCGAGAGCTTCTGGAGCAGAATCTTCGCTCGAATTCGGTCGCAGACTCTTCGTTCGAATTCGGTCGATACAAAAAAGGAAACAGCACCAGAGTTTCCTCTGTTCTTCTGCCTACAATTACCGCAACGCCTTCAAAGCTTCTAATGGACGCGCCCAGGAAGGACTCTGAACTTCAAAACATCTTCAGACACGTCTTAACACGTTTGACGTTTGAACGCATCTGAATTCCGAACACGACTGAAGTCTCAACATGCCAAAGGATTTATTCCATTTCCGGACTGAACAAGTCTAAGACATGATAATAGTTGAAGTCTGAACGTTATTAGGTTTGAACACGCTTGGAAAGTGAACACATACTGTTTGAACACGTCTGAAATCTGGCCACGTCTGTATTCTGAACAGACTTGAAATCTGAACACTTTGAGGTAAGTGGAGACCCTCAAGTCTTAGATTATTGAATACACTTGAAAGTATTCTCTGTTACTGTTGTCTTCTACATCAAAGTTGGGCCTAAATCATGTAAAATTTGTCATTCAGTCAGTCTGCCTGTCTTTATCTGTTTCTCTGTCTGCCTGTCTCTCCGTCTTTCTTTATATATTATATATATATATATATACATATATATTTATATATCTATATATATATATATATATATATATATATATATATATTTATGTATATATATATACATATATATATATATGTATATATATACACATATATATATGGATAGATATACATATATATATATATATATATATATACATATATAAATATATGTATGTATGTATGTATGTATGTATGTATGTATGCTTGTATGCATGTCCTCCAAGAAAATTTTATTTATTTATTTACTTATTTATTTATTTATTTGTTTGTTTTATTTTACCTTTTTTTGTGGAATTAGAATTCTTGCTCTTCTTTTTTTCCACCAGTGATACTTGGCTGAGATACTCTGTCCACACAATATCTAAAAAACTTAGTCAAACTTCACTGATATTATTTGAAAGGTTAACTTATTGGGCAAAGAA
>NC_134808.1:44351097-44353597 GCF_046742065.1 Oratosquilla oratoria
TGCGTAATAACATGATCACCAATCTTACAAAAAATCCTTATAATAATATGTTCTTCATGACCTTCTACTTCGCTCAAACTATATAACATAGATTTGGTCTCAAGGAACTTTTATATTAAAACATTGATATCAACTTTACTCTTATTCCAGACCAGAGGCTCTCAACATCTTTTCTCACATAACCCGTCCTTATGCACTACTGTTCTTTATCCTCAAAGAAAACCACTTCTACATTGAATCTAATCATCTTGCTTCCACTAACTATCACTAGGTTTCTGTTTGTGGCCGCAATTGTGACACACCGTGGCCTAATAGAGGCCCATGGGACACAGGTAAAGAACCATTGAACTCTAAACAACAAAACAATCCTCAACATGGCCTAAAATTCTATACAACAACACTGGACCCAAACCTCAATCATATTACATATAATGCGGCCATCAGCCTTACATCTTTTACAGGACCTATGACCTACCAATTGATCCAGATTTTATAATAATGTGGTCCTTGGTGACCTACCACTGCTTAGGATAACGTGGTCCTTGAACTCACCTCGGTGCTATATAAGGTCGAGCGTGTGCAAGACGTCTTTGCTTTTCTTCCGGTTTCGTCGGTCGAGCGAAGGTAAAGCTTCCAGTCGAGTCGGGCGTCGCATCGACATTTCAGGCGATAAGGGCGCAAATCCGTTGCCTGGAAATGGGGAAACAGCCTTAGGGGAACCGTGCCAGATGAAGTGGTCGTAAGAATATTTAGAATATAAAGAGAAATATGAATTATCATGTAGAAGGACACGAGACTATGGTATGCCTATATACATATATGCATATATATATATATATATATATATATATATATATATATATATATATATATATATATATATATATATATATATACTGAAATAACAACACAATTGCCGTCGGTTGCACCTCTAAAACTATTTCGTCATAAAGAAGGATGATATTACTATTACCAATTCCAATAACAAGCTATGCTACTATTACTACTTGTTAATAGTCGGAGAACCTTAGAATATGTCATATCTATTCAAACAAATACATGCAATATAATAATCAATTTGTTTCTTGTGAAGAAAAAGTTTAAAGTTTCAATTGCTGATAACTGCACACACACAACATATATTACAGATTTTGTCAAAATGTCCAATTTGCTAAGTTTATTGGTCCACTTCGTTATTCGTTTGACATAAAAGCCCACTCTGCCACGTGCGAAGATCAACCGCGTTCATATATTTCCTGAGAATGTTCATTTCCCCAATTCTAAGGTTTCATATATATTTCCCTTTCGAATTAAGAGATCTTGAGATGTTATCTTTATATAATAATTTCTTTATGTCCTGATTTTGTCAACATATACTACGGGTGTTGCTATTATGCTATACTCAAATACGAATAAAAAGCCTTATCGACGGGTGATTTTTTTTTTTTAATCTTTGTGTACGAAAAATACGAAATGGGGGAATATTTAAGACTTTTGGTCCTCCTCATTTAATTGTCTTTTACGACATGCAGTGTGGCGGGGTATAGAGGTAGAGGGTAAAGGTAAAGAAGAAATTTAAAGGAAGTTACCTGGGTAACTCTGAACCGTAGGGGTATCACTAAAGGCTCTAAATTATTGACTGCATAAAATACATGCACATATATATATATATATATATATATATATATATATATATATATATGTGTGTGTGTGTGTGTGTGTGTGTGTGTGTGTGTGTGTGTGTGTGTGTGTGTGTGTGTGTGTGTGTGTGTGTGTGTGTGTGTGTGTGTGTGTGTGTGTGTGTGTGTGTGTGTCTGTCTGTCTGTGTGTGTGTCTGTCTGTGTGTGTGTGTGTGTCTGTCTGTGTGTGTGTGTGTGTGTGTGTGTGTGTGTGTGTGTGTGTGTGTGTGTGTGTGTGTGTGTGTGTGTGTGTGCATGTATATATATATATGCATTTATGTATGCATGTATGTATGTTTATACCAACTATTCACTGATATCGACCAGAATGTATGTCAAAAAGATTCATAACATCAATTACAGATGTGTAATAACTCACTACAAACACAACAACAACAACAACAACAACAACTACAGTGACAAACAAAATACTCACCTAACCAACCATTATTAATAACACGTCCACCGGATCCACCGCCTCCACCACCACCACCACCCCCTCCTCCACCTCCACCTCCTCCTCCTCCACCTCCTCCTCCATTACCTCCTAAACTGGAGGTAGACGAGGAGTTCGATCCCCAGGAGGAGTTATAGGAGCCCTGGGAGTTGTTGAAGGAGGAGTTGAGGTTGAGGGTGTGTCCCCACATGGACTGGCTGAGGCTCATGTTGAGGAGACTTGAGTCCTTTGAGGGTTTCTTCATGTTGGTCCGGTCTGAGGAAGAGGAGGAGGAAGAGAAGAGGAGATGTTACATGCCTCGTCTCATGAGGTAAAAGAGGGACGTGGAAAATCGAGGAGGGTGAGGAGGAGGAGGAGGAGGGGA
>NC_134808.1:44356097-44363597 GCF_046742065.1 Oratosquilla oratoria
CCTAATGACAACATTAACCAACTGCAAAGGTTGCCAGAGTACATAAAAAGTTAATTAACATGTTAAAGTTTAAATGTTGGCACCGTGAGAGAGCCAATGGGGCTGCAAAATTTAACCGTTGGCGTTAACCGTTAAATTTGTCTTTGTTTTGAATTTGAATTTTTAAAAAAGTTGCAACACGTAACCGTTGATGTGGACCGTTATAGTTGTTTGAATTTAAATTTGTGAAAAGGTTGGTAGACTAAGGAAGTCAGTGGATTGCAAAATGACCGTTGGAGTTAACCGTTAAAACAGTTTTAATCTAAATTTGAATTTGAATTTTAATATGTGAAAAGTTTGGCACCGCCGGAAAAGGAAGGCGAAGGTTAAAAAAGACTAACAGTTGAATAAGTAAATAAAATAAATAAAATAAATAAATAATGATAATAATAATAATGATAACAATAATAATAATAATAATAATGATAATAATAATAATAATGATAATAATGATAATATTAACAATGATAACAACAATAATTATAACAATAATAATAATAATAACAATAATAATAATAATAATAATAATAATGATAATTATGATATAATAATAATAATGATAATAATAATGATAATAATAATGATAATAATAATAATAATGATAATAATAATAATAATATTGATAACAATAAATAACAATGACATTAATAATAGTAATAATAATAATAATAAATAATAATAACAATAAATAATAATAATAATAATAATAATAATAATAATAATAATAATAATAATAAAATAATAATAATAATAATAATAATAATACTAATAATAATAATAATAATAATAATAATGATAATAATAATAAAATAAATAATAATAATAATAATAATAATAATAACAATAATAGTAATAATAATAACCGTCAAAAAAGGTGTTAAAAACCGTTTAAATTTGAATTCGGAAATGATAATCACCTTGAAGAAAGGGCGGAACACATATGGTCAAACTCAACTTTGAAAAACTACCGCGTGTTGAAGAAAGTTGATTAATGACCTCAGTCTGTTGCAGAAACGATGAAGATAAATTCTGTAGAACTAGCCATCTCAGCCATGAAAAAGGCTCGATGATTTTTTTTCTTTCTTTTTTGCATATATTTTCTTTTTCTTTTTTCTTTTTCTTTTTCTTTTACCTTTCCTGTGATTGCTTTTTTTTTTCTTTTTTTGTGCAACGGGAAAAAATTACCAATTTGAATATATGGTATGTTTTGCTCATTTTGGTAGCATTAATATTAAACTATTTTCACCAGCTTAAGAACGAACCCTAATTGGTTATTTTCATATTTACCTAAAGCCTTTTTTTTTCTTTATAAAATAAGGGTTGCATACTGAAAGCACCCACCCTAATTATAGAAAAAACTCATTTAATCACCCTATTTTTGCTCACCCTAACCCTAAGCTCAATAAAATTGTCTTTTTAATAAAATTATGTAAATAACGCCAACGAAGAAAAAATATAAAAAATGGTGGTGACAAGAGTCTAAGTTTAATAATTCTAATACTCATATTTTGGAAATGGGAGGAAAGAGAGTGGAGGGGAGTGGACTATGATAGAGATGGAATGGGTGGGAGTGGTTTTTATGTCTTTGTTTTTTGGCTACCTCCCTTATAAGGGGGGAAAAAGCCTTTGGTGTATGTATGTATTTGGGAAAATAAAATCTAAATATATAATCGACGAGTGTTCGAATCCAGAAATTGTTCTGATTTAATCCCAAACCTTATTTCAACTTCGGCATGAAAGCAAATGTCAATGGCTTTTTTTTAATCCATGAGGCCTAACAGTTCAGTGGCCCTGTACGGAGCTGAAAAAACGACCATTTTTGCATACATACATTCACACCACACTTTTCATTATTCCATTTATTTTGATTTATTTTGTCTACGTATATATTCATTTATGCTTATTTACATATTTTTTGTTTTGCAAAATTCCCCAAAAAATTAAATTAAATTCCTTCCCTCTCGGGTTTTTTTTATGTGATTTTCACGAACGAAATTAAATCTGATTTTATCTATTTCCTTCTCTCCTCCTTCAACTCAAGCATGTTTTAGTGGGAACTAAATTTTGCGTTACGCCGTCACCGTAAACAGGGAAACCTCAGATCGATTCCGAACGAAGGAGAATAATTCATTTGCCGTCGGTTTACTAATACAGTCGCAGTTAAGCGCCTCCTACCGTGCGTCATATATTATTTGGTCTATTATACTATTGCTACATTATTATATTACTATTATATTTAATTACTATTTCATTATATATCATATCATACTATATTATCTCATACCATGTTATATCATATTATACTATAATATTTAATATACTATATCATATTATATTACACTATATCATATCATATTATAGTTTATCATATATATATATATATCCTATTATATTATATATTACATTATATTGTATTATACTATATATCATATTATTCTATATCATACTATATCATACATATATACTATAATATATCATATACTATACTATATCATTACATTACATTACATTTTATCATATTGTATCATATTATATTATCCTATACTATACTATGTTATATTATACTGTACTATATAATATCATATTATATTATATCACGTTATATCATATTACATGATATCATATTACCTTATATCATATCATATTATGTTATAATACATAATATCATATTACCTTATATCATATCATATCATATTATGTTATGGCACATTATATGTTATACCGTATCATATCACATTATATCATACCGTATTATATTATATTATATTATACCCTATTACATTATATTATATCATACTATATTACTATAATATCATTGTTATATCATTGTATGTATTATCCTCGGCTTCAAAATCAAAACAAGAAGAAAACCGAAATGAAATTAAAAACTATAGACCAAACGTCACCACACACACACACACACACACACACACACACACACACACACACACAAACACACACGCAGTGGTGGCGTTCGCAGCCGCCACTACGGCACTCCGGGTTAGAATCCCGCCACGGCTGAAATAACTTCAGTATCACTGCGCTGCGGGTCGTTACTCTAACTCTCGTGGGCGGGGAGTTGGGTGTGTGTGTGCGTATAAGATCACAACATTACCCATAGATTGGTCATATATGAGGGCTGAGCTCTCTTCCTGGAGGGAAATAGCTGTCGATCACACACATACACACACACATATACACACACACACAAACACACCAAACAATTTCAGGGTGAATTATCCGGCCCTAAAGGCATCGAGCGACCTTAGGTTCCAGACTAGACGTTCCCGATTGGCGCTCCAATTGAATCCAATATTTTTTTAGCGAAGTCGCTTAGCTTGCTCGTTAATTCAATCACGTGACCAGTTCGCTAACTTAGTATATTGGACCATGGCTTTACTTAAAAAATGTTTAACTACAAACCCGGTGGGCTGTGCAAGCCTCACTTCAAAAATATTAATCTTTAAAATGGATTTTACGAGTGTCCGCCTATTTGCTTGTTTCGGGGTTTGAATGTGTGTTTGTATTTACCTAGCTGTATTTACCTAGTAGTATCTTACGGGAAAGGGGGCTATGCTCATGGTGTCCCGCCTTTATATCTCGCATTGTCTAGTTTGATCTTAAACTCGTGTATAGTTTTTGCACACACTATTGTTTTGTCCAGTGTGTGTGTGTGTGTGTGTGTGTGTGTGTGTGTGTGTGTGTGTGTGTGTGTGTGTGTGTGTGTGTGTGTGTGTGTGTGTGTATGTGTGTGTGTACGTGTATTTGTGTATTCGTATGTACGTGTGTGTGTATCTACATCAGTATCTTCAAAACCAGTTAATATCTTCATATCCATCTAGAGGCATAATTCCGAAGTGATAATAATCGGTTTCCATTATCCTCTTTTATTATTTAATTATTTATTCATCTATTTATTTATTTATTTATTTATTTTACATAAAGGACATAACAACCGGCGACTGATCTCATTATATTGCTTCTACAGTGCTTCTTTAATACAGACACAATCTCCCAAGCTATGGGAGATCCTAAGAACCCTTGATAGACGGCTTGGGTCTCTGGGTTATAGGATATATATATATATATATATATATATATATATATATATATATATACATATATATATATATATATATATATATATATATATATATATATATATATATTTTTTTTTTTTTTTTTTTTTTTTTTTACTTTATTAGTTTATTTATCCCTCTAAACCCTACACTTAAGTTCTACAAAAGAAATGACAAGAGCGTTTGAAAAAAAGAGGATTATATGGTGCCTGTGTAGTGCCTATTCGTTTCTTTAATCAGCGCTGACCGAGCATTTTTCTGTCAACATAGAAGCCGTTGTAAATGCTCAGGTACTTGCTAAAAAAAAAAAAAAAAAAAAAAAAAAAATAAAAAAAAAAAAAAAAAAAAAAAAAAAAAAAAAATCCAATTCTCCATGAGAATAATGATGTCGTAGTAACGTCACACAACTTTCTTGGACCACGCTAATTGTTGCAGCCTGAGTAAGCTTGGCGATCTTGTTTCAACCCGAAGAACGGTTGAGATTGCGGTTTCAGGAGGAGTCAAGAGGCCGGGAGAAGGCGGCGGCAATACTTGAAGACCTCGCATTGAGCTTTAAGAAAAAAAAAAAAAAAAAAAAAAAAATCGCTTTGAACTTTCTTGTGGCTGTTGTTGTTGATGTTGCTGTTGTTGTTACGCTGTTGTTTTGGTTTTAATGTTGACGTTTTTTCCTTCTTGTTGTTTTGATGTTGTTCTGTTGTTTTCTTGCTGTCTGTTTTTTGTTGTTGTTATTTTGTTGTTGCTGTTGTTGTTATTGTTTTTGTTGTTGTTTTGTTGTTGTTATTATTGTTATTGTTGTTGTTGTTGTTTTGCTATTGTTTTGTTGTTATTGAGGACAATATTTCCGGATTTATCCGACGTCTAAAGCGGCCACCCTTTCTAAATTTTGGTGTTTATTTTCCACCCTCGATCAAGAATCAATACATTCAACTTCAGTGGATGAGAGGGAGCGAGAGACAGAAGGGGAGAGAGAGAGAGAGAGAGAGAGAGAGAGAGAGAGAGAGAGAGAGAGAGAGAGAGAGAGAGAGAGAGAGAGAGAGAGAGAGAGAGGGAGAGAGAGAGAGAGAGAGAGAGAGAGAGAGAGAGAGAGAGAGAGAGAGAGTGGGAGAGAGAGAGAGAGAGAGAGAGAGAGAGAGAGAGAGAGAGAGAGAGAGAGAGAGAGAGAGAGAGAGAGAGAGAGAGAGAGAGAGAGAGAGGATAAAGGACTGGGAAAACGGGGAGAGAGAGGAAGAGGAAAAGGAAATGGGGAGAGAGAGAGAGGGGAAGAGAGAGGGGGAGGGAGAGAAGGAGGAGGGAGGAAATCAAGGAAGTGAGGAGGATGAGGAGGATTGAGAAGATAAGAAGGAGAGCTGAAGAGGGGAGGACAGAGACAGAAAGAGAAGAAAGAGGAGGAAGAGGAGGAAGAGGAGGAAGGAGAGAGGACATGGGATTGGGAGGGTGTGTTAGTATGAAGGAGAAGAGGGAGAGAGTTGGAGGGAGATGGAGGGAGAGGTGGGAGGAGGTAATTCAACACTTAAAGACTTCCGGGCCATGTATATGGTGCGGTAGTGGTTTCTGAATTGAGAGACTGAGGAAGAGAAGAGTGGGAAGGAAAGGAAAGGAAAGGAGAGAGAGAGAGAGAGAGAGAGAGAGAGAGAGAGAGAGAGAGAGAGAGAGAGAGAGAGAGAGAGAGAGAGAGAGAGAGAGAGAGAGAGAGAGAGAGAGGAGAGAAAGAGAGAAAGAGGGAGAGAGAGAGAGAGAGAGAGAGAGAGAGAGAGAGAGAGAGAGAGAGAGAGAGAGAGAGAGAGAGAGAGACGGAGAGAGAGAGAGAGAGAGAGATGGAGAGACACGGAGAGAGAGAGACGGAGAGAGAGATGGAGAGAGACGGAGAGAGTCAGAGAGAGAGAAAGAGACGGAGAGACATGGAGAGAGAGACGGAGAGAGAGGGAGAGAGAGGGAGAGAGACGGAGAGAGACTGAGCGAGAGAGAGAAAGAGAAAGAGAGAAGAGAGAGAGAGAGAGAGAGAGAGAGAGAGAGAGAGAGAGAGAGAGAGAGAGAGAGAGAGAGAGAGAGAGAGAGAGAGAGAGAGAGAGAGAGAGTTAGTTTAAGAAAGACCAAGCCTCGATCTTCATGTTATGCAAGTATATACCTTCTCCTTTTCCTACTCCTCTTCTTCCTCCTCCTCCTCCTTTTCTTCCTCTCCCTCCTCCTCCTCCTTCCTCCTCCTTCCTCCTATAACTACCTTCCTGTCCTCCCCAAGTCCTCCTTAGTCTCTTTACTCCTTATTGCTCGTTAATCCTCAACCCTTTGATGCAAAACCACTTCCGTTAGGTCTTGATTTGTGTCATTCCTCGGTTTAATGACATATCATCCTCGCTGCTTATTTCTCAAGTCATATCTGCACCACTTCTTCTTCTTCTTCTCTCCTCCATCGGAAGTCGGGTGAGCATCAAAGCTTCCTTTGATGCTGACCCGACTTCCAATGACTGTCATACGACCTTGCAAGATTTAAATGACGTGTTAAACAAGCCCCCTTCTTCTTCGCCTCGTCTTCTACGTGACGAAGCCATTCTCCCGGCCCGGCGTGATGAGATTGTTATTTCTCCAGAACTGGGCGCGTTCCTCGGTACGTTCCTCGGTGCGTTCCTCTTTAGTTTAGCCGCGGTTAGCGCTCCCAAACTATTAAAGCTTAAGTGACAGGTTTAGGTTCATGCCTAAATAAAAGTTCGGTAGGCCACATACTATACCAAAGAAAATTTTCTTAGGACACATCCAAAAGGTAGGCCACACACTATACCGGCACCTATATTGCTTTAATAGTTTGAGAGCGCTAACAGCGGCCAAACTAAAGAGGAACGCACCTAGGAACGCGCCCAGCTCTGTATTTCTGTACATGTAATAACCTCGTATTATGCTGCTGCTCCTTCTGTACATCTTCGAAATGTATCGTTAACTCTCTAAACAGACTTGTAGTTCTTCTATGTAACACATGCTGAGACCGTATTCATCTTCTAACTGGATTCCTGAGTCATCAAGCTCTCTTGGACTCAGTCAGCCAACTTCGAGCCAAGGAGGACCTCGGTGAGGAGTTTAAGCCAAGAGGTTCAGCCAGATTCTAAAGTTCGACGACGTGCCTACTGCGTCATAGGTGTGATCATGAGCATAAAATTCAAATATTACAAAAGATGCAAGACGTAGGTGTGATTATCAGTAAAAAAAAATTCAAATATTACAACAACAAAAAATGTGGTTCATTTCCTTTCTGTATCAGAATCAGTCCTGAAGAGGTTGACTGTGTTTTTAATGGACACAAGTCAACCAATGGTACAATGATAATGACTAAAAATTCAAATATTGAAAAAATAAAAATTGTGGTGCATTTCCTTCCTGTATCAGAATCAGTGCT
>NC_134808.1:44373597-44381097 GCF_046742065.1 Oratosquilla oratoria
GTGTGTGTGTGTGTGTGTGTGTGTGTGTGTGTGTGTGTGTGTGTGTGTGTGTGTGTGTGTGTGTGTGTGTGTGTGTGTGTGTGTGTGTGTGTTGAATAAATCATAGAACTTGCATGTGATCCAATAGGATGCTGGATACTAATTAGGAAAAGCAAATACGAAATTCCCAAGCCCTTTCGTGTCATTCCCATCTTCAAGAGAAAGTACGATTACAAGTTTGGTACAAACTAAGCACAAGTAGACAAGTAGCGCTCGGGGAATTTCGCGTTTCATTTTCCGAATTGGTACCCAACACATATACTTATACATAATTCCCCATCGCTCATACACGTTTACACCTTCAAAGTCTGGGCGACGTTCTTCTTTTTCGTTTTAAGTTGCAATCTGCAACTTCATTACTGTAATTAAACCGCTTTCCCTTGCATTGCTCAACTCCTGCAAAGCGTCTGCATTATCTCCTAATGTATTTCGTAAATGGTTACACGAAACACGCGGAAAGTGCATCCGTAGGCTCTATGATTAGCCTATACAAATACATTTGTGTGACCATACGTTAATATGAGTGTGTGGTTATATATTTTGTGTTTGTTTTGTGTGTGTTGTGTGTTGTGTGTTGTGTGTTGTGTGTTGTGTGTGTGTGTGTGTGTGTGTGTGTGTGTGTGTGTGTGTGTGTGTGTGTGTGTGTGTGTGTGTGTGTGTGTGTGTGTGTGTGTGTGTGTGTGTGTGTACGCGCGCGTGTGCGTGTGAATAAACTGTCACCCATTATGACAAATTTTCTGTCGAATATTTTACTCACTTTTTTCTTAAGGTCTCCACGTGTAAGCTTTCTGAAAACTTACAAGTCTTTACAATCTAACTTTCAGATACAATGATGACATGTCCACGACTACCAACATTCTAAGAATTTTTTTAATTAACCATATCTCCCATATAACACTCAACCAAACTCTCCCTTTTAATATCTATAATTTTTCTGTAGTAGAATTCTAAGAAGTTCATCTCTTTCTTTCTTTCTTAATGGAACACTCACCTTCCCCTTTCCAGACAACAGAACTCTCAAGTTTCTGGACGCCACTCAGGAAGACCCTTCACCTCTCAAGCATCGTTGGAGATGATGATGATGATGATGATGATGATGATGATGATGATGATGATGATGGTGATGGTGATGGTGATGGTGATGGTGATGGTGATGGTGATGGTGATGGTGATGATGATGATGATGATGATGATGATGATGATGATGATGATGATGATGATGATGATGATGATGATGATGATGATGATGATGATGATGATGATGATGATGATGATGATGATGATGATGATGATGATGATGATGATGATGATGATGATGATGATGATGACGATGACGACGACGACGACGACGACGACGACGATTAACATGATATAGAATCAAATATTCAAACTGCATAGCGTGTGTATGTGTGTGTGTGTGTGTGTGTGTGTGTGTGTGTGTGTGTGTGTGTGTGTGTGTGTGTGTGTGTGTGTGTGTGTGTGTGTGTGTGTGTGTGTGTGTGTGTGCGTTTGCGTGTGTACGTGCGCTTTCGTGCATGTTTGTATATTATATACATTTCTTCAACCCCCAGCCTTTTCCCATCTACTCTTTCTACGACGCGTGACAAACAACCTTCCTGACCACATCGGTGGTCTTGTTGGACCCCCTTTGGGGGGTCCAGTTGGACCAAATAGATGAAATGGATTTTGAGACCCGTTCCCCTTTATGAATAAGACCCCCCCCCTCCCCATCCAACCTCCACAGCCCTCCCAAGGGCTCTATCTGTCCCTTTATTGTTCTCGTTCTTGTTCTCTCCCTCTCTATTACTCTCTTTCTCTCTCTATTTCTCTCTTTCTCTTTCTCTCTCTATTTCTCTCTTTCTCTTTTTCTTTCTTTTTCTTTCTCTCTCTCTTTCTCTTTCCCTTTCTCTCTCTCTCTCTCTCTCTCTCTCTCTCTCTCTCTCTCTCTCTCTCTCTCTCTCTCTCTCTCTCTCTCTCTCTCTCTCTCTCTCTCTCTCTCTCTCTCTCTCTCTCTCTCTCTCTCTCTCTCTCGTGTAAGGTCACAGCATTACCCATAGATCGGTCAAACGAGCTCTGAGCTCTCTTTCGGGAGGGATATAGCTGTCGATCACGTGTCCAACATGTGATCCAAAGACCAAAGACCATGGTGAATCACACACACACACACACACACACACACACACACACACACACACACACACACACACACACACACACACACACACAGAAGACGAGGAGATTGACCCTTCTAGTCTCTGAAACCATGATCAGTATAAAAGACACAAACTTAACAAGCCTCTAATATGAGCCCAAAGTAATCAAGGGTCCCAGCATTCCTCCTCATTGCCGCTCCCCCCCCCCAAGAGATTTTCCACGAATCATCTGTCCTACACAAGATGTCCATAAAGCTTTTGCAATAGTTCCTTTACGAAAATGAGGTTTCGTTTAATCTACTTACGCTTATGTCAGTTTACATTTGACGCCAATTACTCATCTCCTTAAGAGAACGAACACAAATCAAACTACGGTCACTTTGCTTCTATGTCAACGAAACGCTGTGATTGCGCTGAGTAATTGGGTCCTGATCCGATCAAGAATATTGAGCAAATTATTGACAGGTTTGGGATAGTATTGATGGAGCCATCTAAGGGGAGGCAATAGTTCTGTGTCAATATATTGTTTGTCGGTAACTGATCGTAACGGGGCATATAAGATAATGATAACAATAATAATTTCTGAAGGTAAACCAACAAGGCGTCCAAAAGGATATGTAGACGCGTTCACTCCAAGAACGCAGATAAAGAATAATTAAAAAAAAAAAAAAAAAAAAAATGCATTTTTTTTCCTTTGGTAGATCAAGAGTTACCAGTTAGTTATTTTAGCAAAAGTTTAGATATTATTTTCTAGCAAGTTACACGAAAATCTCTTCTGTGTAAAGTTAAATTTGAGCGTACTTTTGAATGTTGGGTAATTTACTTTGCGGTACCTTTTGTGTGTATATGAAAAATTCTTGACGCCAATTTGGTCAAAGAGAGCGAGAAGGTTGGATTCATTTTGCGAATCATATATATATATATATATATATATATATAATATATATATATATATATATATATATGTATATATATATATAAGTATATATATATGTGTGTGTGTGTGTGTGTGTGTGTGTGTGTGTGTGTGTGTGTGTGTGTGTGTGTGTGTGTGTGTGTGTGTGTGTGTGTGTGTGTGTGTGCGCGCGCACAAGCTATATAGACTTGAAGCCACACTACAACATTAATAACACAAAGCTATACATTATCTTCATTAATACGCAGTTCGTCCTTATTCTGATCATTTCATCTTCATTTGGCAACCTCTAATGTCTTTCACATTTCTCTATTTTATGAAAATGTTAACCAAAATAACAACTCACGACATAGCGACAACGAACGTAAACACAAATGGTCAAGATAATGGTCAAGATAATAAATTATTCGATTAATCAATAAATCAATCAATTAATTAATAAATCTGGAAGCTCTCTTGGGATCTAATGCCACTAAATGAAGTTGCACAAGGGACATTGCAACAGACATGCAACTGGCGGGCGACGAGGCAAACGCCGGTAAACCCACTATAGAAGGATAATCGCTTTATTGATACAACGTTTCGATGATGATGATGATGTGGTTTAACGTCACAAATTCCTCCCATCGGAAGGCTAGGACGGTGCCCCTTACAGAGGATTTTGTAGCGTGGAATGAACCATACCCATGATTCAACTTCGCCGGTGGCAGGATTCGAACCGCTATCCCCTCGACCTTCGCCGCAAGTAACGACGCCCTAATCCGCTCAGCCAGCGATCTTCCAGAACGTTTTGATAATTATTAGCGCTTAATCAAGTACATGAGAAGACCCTAATTATCAAAACCTTGTACCTATAACAACATTGTCCTCACGTGAGTTGATGATGTAATAAGAACATAAGAATGAAGGAGACTGCAAGAGACCATGAGGCCTACACTAGGCAGTTCCATGTCCATGACCACCTGTCATCCCCATCCATAAAGTTGCCTAACCGTTTACTAAAACAACTGATAGTTTCAGTTCTTGCATATTTCCCTCTCAAATATAAATTTGTCTACTTTAAATCCAATACTGCGAGTCCTGCCCTGTTGTCTTAATATGATGACCTTGTTTACGTCACTTTGTTAAAGCCTTTGATGCACTTAAACACCTCTATTAGATCACCCCGCATTCTTCGTAATCGGAAGCGTGCTGGTCTCGTATTCGCATAGTCGTGGGTTCGAATCCCGCACTTCTCTCCGATGCCCGGCAGTGACTTGATTACCTGACACAACTGTCCCATATGTGCGTAAGGCAAAGGTGGCGGCTTCGGCCGCAGCTACTCAGCGCCTCCTGCCGTAGGCTCCTTATCTTCCTCATATGGTATGGGTCGAAGACATAACATGTTATAGAAATAAAGCGAACAATGATACTGTCTATAAATAGATGGATAAGTGAATTAATAAATTGATAGAAAAATAAGCTGAAATATAAGTAACCTATTGGCAGACATAGTAGTATTATTTGTGCATTTGTGTAATTTATCTTATTGTATTATTTCCTGTCAATTTTCATTTGGTCATTTATTACTTCATGTTTGTATTTCTGTTGTATTTTTTGTTTGTTATTTATTTGATATTTTATTTATTTATTTATTTTCAGTGGGTCCCAGTGTCATTCAGTAACTGTTATGGAATCAGTTGACGAACTGAAGAACGTACAGTTGTGACGAAAAGTTTTGGTCCAACCAGAATTCGTCATGATGCAAAATTCAACATTTTTGCTTTATCTATTCAATGAAATTACCTAACTGTAAGCTAAGTACTACATAGAAAAATATATCATGTACTCAATAACAAAATAAAATCATCTTTACGTTGTGATAACTTTAGTGTGGGTCATAACTTTTGCTCACGATTGTACATAAAAACTACCAATACGGTATGAGAACTTGATCCAGATTCCCTTCATTCACTAATGAAATGAAATGAAATGAAATTAAATGAAATAAAATAAAATAAAATAAAATAAAATAAATACAATAATAAAATAAAATAAAATAAGATAAAATAATAATATAAACTAAAATTATATTATGAAATAAAATAAAATAAAATAATAAAATAATAGAATGAAATAAAATAAGTAAATAAATAAAAGTAAAGCTACCCCCTTTAAAAAAAGGAGGAAAAAAGACAGAAACAATAATCATTGGCTAGAATGTATATACATATTGCTGTGCAATTTCCGTTCTTGGAGGGGGAGGTGGAGAATGAAAAATGACAAAACCAATATCCTTGCTTACATCGGTACCAAAAATCGTGTAATTCAACTTGAGCCCCCTACTGCGGGATGGCGTCTGCAAGTACTAAAAATGGCCTCAGCCCCCGGTCGTCCTCAGTTTGATTAAAGCCGAGATCTCCATTCCCCGTTCCAGGTACATTTCGGGGAAGCCCAAGACGCGAAACAAACCAACCCACCCACCCCGACATCGACCCGTCCCTGAAGATGTTGAAGAAAGTGAGGAACCCACGCCAGGAGACGTTGAGTAACTACGGCCGGAGCAGTTACCTTTACCTTACGCCCTTTAGGGGCTGTTGGGGAACGTAACAGTCATTGTTGGGAATCAGAGAATGGTGCGGGATTCGAACCCACAACTGAGCGTGAGACCAGCACGCTTGCCATTACGCCACCAGCACCCCCAGTGACGTCATCGCACGGTCGAACGATTGTGGCCGCTGTTTACGTCAGAGAGGTCATCTCAAAAAGAGTTACAAAGAATGACGTAATGTGACGTCATTTGTTACGCTGACGAAAGAAAGACAAAAACATAGAATGTAAGCTATGCACTTTGATCGTTTTATTATGTTTAAAATATTTAGCCTCCATCTTTACACTGATATTACATTTGTCAAACGCGTTCGTGTATGACAAGAAATGAGAGAGAGAGAGAGAGAGAGAGAGAGAGAGAGAGAGAGAGAGAGAGAGAGAGAGAGAGAGAGAGAGAGAGAGAGAGAGAGAGGGAGGGAGAGGGAGGAGGGAGAGCATTTTCAACTTTACCAAAGATAGCCAAAATTCAATCTGCTTAAAGAGGTATACCGCTCTCTATGATGTGTGCGTTTCTTGATATATCTATAAATGTTTTCTCTCCTCTCTTTCTCTCTCTCTCTCTCTCTCTCTCTCTCTCTCTCTCTCTCCATCTCTCTCTCTCTCTCTCCCTCTTTCTGTGTGTGTGTGTGTGTGTGTGTGTGTGTGTGTGTGTGTGTGTGTGTGTGTGTGTGTGTGTGTGTGTGTGTGTGTGTGTGTGTGTGTGTGTGTGTGTGTAGGGGGATATGGATTCACACTGTCGCATTCAGTTGACCAGTGTTTCTATCTTTATGGATAAAATCTCCCCGCGGGAGGGAGGGGGAGGGAGGGAGAGAGGAGGGAGGGAGGGAGGGGGAGGGGGGCTGAAGTAGACCTCAGGAAATATCTAGTTGGATGTAGGTGACACTCAAGTTTAAGAAGGTCAAGTGCGAGGTCGTCTGAGGACCTGAAGACAAAGAAAGGGACAGACTCTTCCGGAAAAGGAATTTCAAGACACTTCCTCCCCTACACCATCACTCGACTTCGCCCCCGAAGTGGTCTTCCCCTCTTTCTTCTTTCCGGGCATTTTATTTCTTTCACATTTTCCGCCCCTTTTCTCTGACTTTCGAAATGTGAAGACGGAAAAATAATAATTATTAGGACGAGGTCGATGGTCCGATTCGTGGGTTCTCAAGAAAGGATGTGTGAAGACTCTTCTGGAAGTTGAAAGAACAGGTAAATTTTGACTTCTTCAATTAGGTGACAAATTTCATGAAACATGACCCAGTTAAATTCAGGAGATCTTTTACAAGTGAGTAGGATGAACTCCAGTTTGAAAGGGATATCAACCGACCGCGACCCATCCCTTAGCCTTTATTCACACCCCCTTTTGATCTAAATAAAATCGTTCCTTCTTAGCCAGAATGGAATCTATAAAGGACATCGCCGTATTGAAAGGGCTGAGGTCTGTGAAGTGTTCTCAAGAGGTTAAGCTATTCAAGAATGATTTCTGATGACGTTGGTTTTGTTATGATAAACATCATTTGAGAATTGTTTTAAACTCTTCAGTCCAGAGGATTCCCCGAAACTGAACAAGATTGTCTCTCTGTAGCAAGGTCATGCCTTGAAGCTTCGTTCTCTCTAGAATTCGCGTACAATAGTCGTTTTCTTTATTAATGTTGTCACCTCGCTAGAACTTGAATTATAGAAATATAAAATTATTGATACTGTTATGCCCCGCATATATATGTAAATATCTATAGATACTAGTATTATTATTTTATCAAGTTTAGATTGTATTATGTCAACTAATTAATTCGTTGTACTATAAAATGTTGTATATGTCCT
>NC_134808.1:44388597-44406097 GCF_046742065.1 Oratosquilla oratoria
TCTGATCAGAGAGAAAGCGATGACGTCACAAGCGCTGCTTCTTAAATCTACACATTCATCAATAGAAATGTATGATAGACAGACCATTGTATACATTAATATCCACACTGGGCTGGGGTGGTGGACAACATGTAACAGCCAGAATCGTGTAAATAGATCATCAACGTCAGCATTAGAGAATGTACAGAGAGAATAGAATTGGCTCGCATTGCTATCAGCCAAATGCAATGAAAAGATACGTTGTAAGAAGCTATGTGTGATTCCTCTTCAAACAGCCAATATATAAACACATGTAGGAGTGCCCACAGACAGCCAGTATTGATAGAAATACATGTGAGACTGCAGTCAGCGTACAAGAAGGAGTTATAAACGGGAGATTCAAAAACCGGAAGCGTCTAATAACTAAACAAAAAAGATATATATATATACAAACAGGTGACATCATACTGGAAACGGCCAAGAGCAAAACGAGTACGAGTGACGTCAAATCGCTAAGTGACGTGAAGGGGGCCCTGGGAGCCAATAGGAATGGTTTCCTTACCACTGTCGCGTTTCTGCTGGCCCCGTAGTAAGCATAACCAGCTCCAGTTAGGGCTGTTCCATTGGCTGGACAGCCTAGAGCTGTATCGCCTTTCTGGCTCCCCTTGGTGTTCCGCCTGATCATTAGCTGCGATCGGCCCTTGGTCAGATAAGCAGGAAGTCAAACGTTTTAGCTCGTAGGAGAACGCGGGCGCTGTCATGAACCAACATTGATTTTTTTCTCTCTCCGAATATTGATGTTATGTACCAAAACCACATCAATGGACTTCCTTTTCGTGACACCAGGCAATAGTGACAGTTACTTCCTTCTCCGATCAAAATTATCTCTCTAATTTTAATATCTCGCAATTATATAAGTAGTGATTCTAAACTAATACTGATGGCAAGCTATCTTGCCCTACTTTATATTCAAACCCTATCTTATCAGTGTAAACTGTGCTATACTGTACAATATTTTCTGTAAGTATAGATAGCTCTTATATCACTTTGGATATACTAGTGTCCGTTTCTGTGTAGACTATCTCAGTCATTACGTAAAAAGTCTGAAGAGGATTCTCAAAATGTCATTAACAATCATGGACTTTTTTTTAATCAAATCCTAAAATTTCAACATTTACCCAATAAGATTATACACTGTACAACGAAAACAACGTTTCTTAATTTCTATATCAAATTTCTCTGGGAATTATTTTTCCTAGTAATTAAGTTTCTGTCTTTCCTGGGCTGATCGATGGCTAGTCTTGTTTCATATAAGCCGATAGTTTATTCATGTAGTGTAATTTTCCTTTCGCTAACCTCTTTGACTGTGTCTACAGATTTATAAAAATTTATTTATCAAAATATAAGATATACTGATCTACTACCTTTCATACATTTTACATCATTACCAATCTTGAAGTCCATTGTTTTACTGTATAAATGTAACGTCTCTTCCATTTCTAAATTTATCGTTATTTTCTACTTACGTTAGGCTTTCGCCAATATGCAGCAACTACTCAATTCCTCATCCAATCACAAGAAAAACTATTCTATTTTTTTAAACTGTCAAAGCAGAATCCGGCACACTTTATCTCATTATAAGCTTAACGTGAGAATGATTCACCTTCTATAAGCATAATGATTATGACTTACTACTTATTACCAATCTTGAAGTCCATTTTTTACTTTATAAATTTAACGTCTCTTCCATTTCTAAAGTGATCGTTATTTTCTACTTACGTTTGGCTTTCGCCAATGTGTAACTTCTACTCGATTCCTCATCCAATCACAAGAAAAACTATTCTATTCTTTTTAAACTCTCAAAGCAGAATCCGGTACACTTGATCTCATTATAAGCTTAACGTGTTAAGAATGAATCACCTTTTATGATAAGCCTAATGATTATGACTTACTACATGTTAGGACTAAATCTGACCATTTTTCTTCCCTTTGCATTGAACTCTTTAACTATTGCGGTCTCCACGTTGTTTTCATGGCTCGAAATTATAATAATACGCCCATTCAATGCTCATTTCCAGGAAATCAGGAAATAACCTTTTTTTAAAGTCTTTTTTCCATGGAAGTACGAAGCACAATTAAAACGTGTTTAGTTCATTTGATCTGTACAGGTTGACATCAGATACACACTTAAACACTGTGCAATATATGTACATCCCTTTGTTCACATACTGTACACAATCAGAGCAATGCTTGCTGAAAAAGAAAAATGAGAGTTGGACGGAGAAATTTTTGGAACACCTAGTTGAAAACCTCCCTTCATTCTCCAATTGGAAACACAATACAAGTGACTGGAACGCTTGGTTGTTAAGAGGAGCCTTATATCGTAGGAATGTAGAATACTCGTCTTTATTGTAGTTCTGATTGTGAAAAAATTTTGTTTATCTGACGCGGTGTACCAGAAGTTTCTTTATCCAACTACATAACACATGCATAACACAAATTAGGCAAAATAATTACAAAGCACCAGCAGAGGAAGAAAGTAATCACAGAAACTAGGATACAAAAGAGGAATGAAATCAGTAACTAAACATTAATCTCCTAACTACTAAGCTAACAACACTACAGAAGGGGTTTAGGTTAGTTTAAGAACATTACTAAACGACATAAGTCATGAACGGGGTGACCAAGTTAAGTACATTGCCGAAAGTTTGCATTTACTGTATGTGGGTTTTTTTTTTTTTTATAAGATCCGCTCTGAATGAAGTGGTTCTCGACCTGTTGTCTCCCCTGTACCATGTTGCCCCTTTAACCCACTGGACTCACTTCAACACTAAAATCGCTTAGCGTCCACTAACTCCTTTTAGATTTCGGATTGTGATTTCACTTAGTGAAGTCTTTCCCCTCCTAGAGGGTCTATGGGTCTATGGGCCTCAGGTTGAAAACGACTGAATCAGAGCGTTACTGGAAATGTGCGCGCTTTGCCATTCCGCTACTTTCAACGACACAGTGCCTGTTCATGAGATACAGACTACGACGGACTACAAAGGCAAGGCAAGACCACCACAGCCCTACGTTTCAGGTCAAAGATGGCGATGGTCAGAAAGCTTTACGTCTACGTCTAGACCCTTTCAGAGCTCATTTTAGAACAACATCCGAATAAAAAACAATATTTCATGAGAAAATATAATATACAATCTTCATTTTAAGAATCAGGTTAAAACCTTCTGACCACGAATCCTGAAGTGAAACGGTGCCAGTATACATTAAGAACCAAAAGAGTAATGTACTAAAATGTACATAAATGCAAATATAAATGACAATCTGCAATATTTCATGTGTACATGAATACATATATAAATCTGTATTCACTTTATATGTAAGGTACACAGACATATATCCATACTTACATGAACGCCCACAACATGCACATACGCACACAAACAAGCATGTACAGCATATGCTATGTATCCATTCACAAATACACATGCGTGTACGTGTATACATGTAGTTACATAAACACGCGTCTACGTAGGCACACACACACATGCAAACAAATATGCATAAACATACATAAACATATATATATATATATTTATATATACATATATATATATATATACATAAATGAAAATACATATATAAACATACAACACACACACATACACATACAAATACAAATATAAACATACATACACGTACATATACACATACACATACAAATACACATATAAACATACATACACATACACATACAAATACACATATAAACATACACATGCACATATATTTTTACATATATACACACATATACATACGCATAAACATGCATATATGCATACACATATACATGCATACACGTATAGATGCACAAATTCGCACGCATAAAACACACACACACAAATACACACATACAAACATACACACACAACTACACACAAGCACACATAGACACACACACACACAATACGAATACAAACTTGAATTCATATATGCTCGAAGACACATGAAACTTTATGTATGATTCTCATATGAAAAAATAACACAACATTTTGGTCCACGGGCAGAATGCAGGTGGGTGAGGGTGAGGGTGGGGGATGCAGGCGCTTGGGTGAGAAAGGAGAGAGGAAGAAGAAGACAACAGCAAGAAGCCACTTGGGTAGGTTTGGGCCTCACCTGAGTCGGAGTAGGGGGAGGGCGAAACTGCAGCAGTAGCAAATGAAAGCAAATTAAGATCATAGCAAAAGCTCAAAGGATATCCTTAAAAAGAAAATTGTAATAAAATGTGTATATATATCATATATATACATACATATATATATATATATATATACATATATATATATATATATATATATATATATATATATATATATATATATATATTATGTATATATGTATGTGTGTGTATTTACCTAGTTGTATCATACGGGAAGGGAGCTATGCTCGTAGTGACCCGTGTGTGTGTGTGTGTGTGTGTGTGTGTGTGTGTGTGTGTGTGTGTGTGTGTGTGTGTGTGTGTGTGTGTGTGTGTGTGTGTGTTATTGTATATATATATATATATATATATATATATATATATATATATATATATATATATATACATATATGTGTGTGTGTGTGTGTGTGTGTGTGTGTGTGTGTGTGTGTGTGTGTGTGTGTGTGTGTGTGTGTGTGTGTGTGTGTGTGTGTGTGTGTGTGTGTGTGCGCGTGTGTATGAGTGTGCGTTAATACATATTCATCAGCGTTGGCAAGGAAATTTTAACGTGATGTGTATTCAATGTAAAAAGAAAATATACTAAAAGCTCATAAAAAGGTAAAGCAGCGTTAAGAACTGTTCTAGGCAAAATACATTTTGGGAACATTGCTACCTTATGCATCACTGGATCAATGTTCTAGTATCAACTTGGACTGACTCCAGTTCATAAATCTGCTTCTCTATGAAGTCAGTCTAAGTTTAGCATAAGCATATAAAAATATATATAAAATAATGTATTCACTATTCCTCTGTGTGTGTGTGTGTGTGTGTGTGTGTGTGTGTGTGTGTGTGTGTGTGTGTGTGTGTGTGTGTGTGTGTGTGTGTGTGTGTGTGTGTGTATTTACCTAGTTGTATTTACCTAGTTGTATTTTACGGGAAGGGGAACTATGCTCGTGGGGTCCCGTCTTCATATCTCATTTTATCTAAACTGTTTTTAAATTCATGAATTGTATTTGCACACACCACTTTTTCGTCCAACTTGTTCCAGATGTCTATTACTCTGTGGGGAAAGCTGTTCTTTTTCAGACCCATTCTATAACTGTCTTTATTTTCTTTCTTTGTCCTCTTGTATTTCTACTCTCCCATTTTATTAGATCATCTCTATTTATAGTTTCTATGCCTTTCATGATTCTATAGTTATCAAGTCTACTCTCTCTCTTCTTTGTTCTAATGTCTGTTGTTCAAGTTTTGTTAGTCTCTCTTCATATGATAGTTCTGAGAGTGTTGGTGCTAATTTTGTAATTGTTCTTCGTATTCTTTCAAGATTTGTTATACATTTTTTGTACTTGGTGACCACATCGTCGCTCCATATTCCAATCTTGGCCTTCAATAGAAACACGTTAAGTTTGTGACGCATGATCGTCCATGTCTAAATCCAAATTGTCTTGGATTTAGTACGTTTTTTTTTTTCAAATGCTTTACCAATCTAGTTTTGATCATTCTTTCACAGATTTTAGCTATCGTACTTGTAAGAGAGACAGGTCTATAGTTAGTAGGGTCTTCTTTGTTTCACCCTATATATATAGGTACTATATTTGCTTTTTTCCAATCTTTTGGAACTTTTCCCTCTTTCGATGAACTGTTTATTAGGTTATGTATTTTGTCTGTTAGTTCATTCCTGCATTCTTTCAAAATCCAGTTTCCCATTTCATCCGGTTCATGCGATTTTCTGACATCGAGATTACTCAAGTGTTTCATTATTTCACTTCTTGATACCTCTATCTCTTTCAAAGGGGGAACGCTCTCTTCCCAGTCGATATCTCTAGGTTGTATGTTCTCCCTTGTAAACACTGATTTGAAATGCTTATTCATGATTTCTGCCATTTCTATTTCCTCTGTGTATTCGGCTCATCCTTGTCGTAGTTTTTCTAATTCTTGTTTGCTTTTCAGTTTGTTGTTTAACAAATCTGTAAAATAATTTTGGCTGATTTTTACCTTTTCCTATGACATCTTTTTCGTATTTTATCTTTTCTTCTCTGCGCACTTGTACATATTCATTTCTATAACTAGTATATATTTTCTATTTTTCAGGTTGTCTTTTTCCATTTTATCCAAGCTTTATCCCTTTTGTCTTTTAACTCCCTACATCTTTTGCTGTACCAGCACTTTACATATCCTTTTTCTTGCTTTTGTCTTGGCACATACTATTCCACTCCTTTATAAATTTTTGTCAAAATACTCCATTTCTCTTCTACTGTTGTTTCCTCCTGGTGTATTCTTCCCAGTCAGCTTTTTGAAAGAATTCTTTCATTTTGTCAAAGTTTGTTTTTTATACATCAATCTTCCCTTTCTATATTGTTCGTTTTTTCGTGTATTTTTCCTCGTTTAGTTCCAGTTCAACCAATATGTGGTCACTTTTACTTATTGGTGTTATATATTCGATCTTGTCCACTATTCCGGGTTCTGATGTGATCATTAGGTCCAGTCTCGATGGTTCTTCCTCATTTCTATACTTAGTATTCTCTTGTATCCATTGCTTCATTGCATGTTCAATAATCATATCAAATAATACATTTCCCCATAGGTCATCTCCACCCTTCACTGTCATCTCTTCCCAGCAGATTTCTTTACAATTAAAGTCATCCATTATAAATATTCGTCCTCCATCTTCCATTATCTTACTTAGTGATATCCTGGTGTCTTCTAACATATTTTTGTGTTCTCTCTCTTCCCACGAAGCCGTTTTAGGAGGCACATAATTTACTACAAATTTCCTGTTCTTATTATCCTTGTCCTCCACTTCAATCGTAATCATCTCTACACTATTCTTTCCATATGTGACATTCTTCACATTTACATCCTTCTTAGTCAGGAACATAACTCCACCCCCTTGTTTTACCTCTCTGTTTCTAATCCAACAATTATATGCACCATGTCCTACACTGTTGGGTGGTAGTGGACCTTTCAATTTTGTCTCTACAATTCCCATTATATCCGGTTCTTTTTCCTTCAGGTAATCATTCAGTTCGTTCAAGCCTGTTATTAATCCATCTATATTTGTGTAAGACACTTTTAATTTTCTGCTACTTCCATCGTGTTTTCTGTTTCCCTTCCGTTTTTCTCTGCTATGAACCATTTCCTCACTTTCATATTCACTACTCTCCAATAGAATTTCTCTTTTTCTGTCTCTGTTCTTTTCTCATTTTTCCTTAGCTTCTAGTCTTTTTGCTTTCTCATCCTCTCTTTCCTCTTTATTCATTTCTCTTTTTATCCATACCTGTTTAAATTGCTCACTGTCTGCTAGTTTCCCTGTTTTTGCTAAGATATTCTCTGCTGTCGTTTGTGACCTGAATTTAACCTTAATTGGTCTGGTCTTATCAGTATTGTATTTCCCGTGCCTATACATTTCTTCTATTTGTTTCACTGTTTCTAGTTCATCTTCTTGAAGAACTTCTAATATACTATTTCCTTTTCCTCCTTTATTCGTGTAGTTCTATTTAGATTATACTTCTCTTCTATCCCTAATATAATTATACACTTCTTTTTATCTGCTAAGTCTCTTACTATATTCTTCTTCTCTCTCATCACTTTAATAACTGTGCCTTCAATTTGTTCCTTCATCTGTTGTTTCACTATATCTCTAAATTAAATTTTGTTATTCTCCTGAACCTTTTTCCAACCACTTCTTTTGTTATGGACTCATTGTTTTCTTTATTATTCCTCTTTAATTCTTCATTTTCTTCCTTTACTTCTCTTAACTGTCTTTTTAATTCTTCTACTTCTTTAGTTACATTTTGATTCTCTTTTTTTAGTTCTTCCAGTTTATCAACTTTCTCTGCAACTAGAGTTAATGGGTCAAACCTAACCTTCCATTCTTCGTTCATTCTTTTAGTTTCTCCTCTAGATTTACTAGTCGGGGGAGGTTGTCCCCTCCTCCCTCTTTAAATCCATAAAAGCAGTTATCATCTCTTTCCACTAAGCTGCTATTATCTATATTTCTGCTCTTCACACCTCTGCTTCCTTGTTGTTCTTCTGTATATTCTGCCCCCCGTTTGTTTACGCCTCTCCTAAGATCCTGGGCCCATTCGTCCCCTTCCTCATTTCCTTCCATTTTCCTCAGTAATCCCCCCCTTTCTCCTTTTTCTTCACCTTCCCACTACACCACGAGCTTTCCCCTTCCATATTAATACAACACAGGTACTTCTTTGTCGTTGTGATCCTCGAAATTTGCAGTTTTCTCTGGAGTCTAAACTTCGTTGTTACCTCTACCGACGTGTGTGTGAGTGCGCGAGTGCGTGCGCGCGCGCGTGTGTGTATATATGTTTGTATATGAGTGTATATGAATGTATATTTGTTCTTATATATGTGTGTGTGTGTGTATGCGTATTTAATCTCGCGCGCGCGCGCGCGCGTGTGTGTGTGTGTGTGTGTGTGTGTGTGTGTGTGTGTGTGTGTGTGTGTGTGTGTGTGTGTGTGTGTGTGTGTGTGTGTGTGTGTGTGTGTGTGTGTGCGTGTTTCCCTTGTCCTTCAGGTCACCCACAAGACTTGAGAACCAAGCCCTCTCGAGATGGTCCGCGCCCTTACCTGCTGGAGGAAGTTTCGTTTTGATGATTGCGAGGTCCGGAAGCTTCCAGCGTTGATATTCATCGTCCCAGACAGCTTCCTTTTTAATTGCGTCCAAATTGGAGAAGTTACAATCCCGTCTGATTGTTGGCTGAATCTTAATTTGGAGTAGAAGAGACGGGAGGAGTTTAAGTGTCTTTCGTCATGAAGTTTATTCTGTTTTTATGTATTACGAACAAGAAGTTAGACTAATGGTAAGGTGAAGAGGAACTTTTGGTTGAGAAAAGATTGAACAGTTAAAGGCTCGATGAATATCTGTGACTATATTTCATAAAATGCTGAATGACGAGTAACAATGCAATACATGTATATATATGCAAAAAAAACCACTGGTAAATAATAAGCTTAGTCCGAACTTTTTCGTCTATTTAAGACGTCTTAAATAGACGAAAACGTTCGGACTAAGCTTCTTATTTCCCAGTGGTTTTTTCTGCATATTATTTTCACGTGTGCCTTGTGAATTACTGCAAAAAAATGTATATATATATATATATATATATATATATATATTTATATATATATACATACATATATATACATATATATATACATACATATATATATATATATATATATATATATATATATATATATATATATATATATATATATATGTACAACACTGATTGGGTCCCAGTGAACAGATGTACATTTTTATCAACCACAATACACTTTAATTCTAAGCCATCACCATCGAGAGACTTGAGGAAGCCAACATACAAAAATTGAAACGTATATACATATATACTCACTAAATCTATTTGACAATTACAGTAGGATCACAAAGACTAAGGATTTCTACAGGAGAGCTTTTGGAACATGGCTTGTCCAGATGCAAAAATATAACGATGGAAAATAAAAATAAATAAATAAATAAATCCTACTTACTCGGTCAAGTATACTCTGGAGGAGTTTGACTTGTTGGTCCTGCCTTCGTATCGTTTCCAGATAGTCTGACCTCTCGTTCTGGAACTCTGACGTCAAGTCCCGGATTTCTTGGTCCATTGTCTTTAACTGCTCAAACGAAGAAAAACCCGAGGGGAGGTTCGTCAGCGAACACAAAAGAGAAAGAACAGAATTCGTAGAAATATTTAATTTAACAATTCTGGGGGAGAGACCGAGCGGGTTAGGGCGTCGTTATTTGCGAAAAACTTCGAGAGGGATGGCAGCTCGAACCCTGCCATCGGCGAAGTTGAACCAAGGGAATGGTTCATTCAATTCCATGCTACAAAGTCCTCTGTAAGGGGCACCGTACTAGCCTCCCGATAGGAGGGAGTTTGTGACGTTGATCCTTATCATCATCAACAACAATTCTGGGATTGAACTAAAATGTTTCTTCTTCAAGTAAGTAGTAGAAAAAAAAATCTAACAGGATTTCACCTAAAACAAGAATATGAATCTAGGAGCCTGGTTAGTGAGTACAATGAAAAAGAACAGTATTTGTTTGAAGTATTTTGTTTAGCAATTCTGAAGTTGAACTAAAATTCTATCTCCTCAAATAAGAAAAAAAATTATTTACCAGGACAGATACAAAGAAAAAGAACACGCGTCTGCATGGTATCTGTGATACTACGAAAAAAATATAAAAATTGTGGAAATAGATGAAGCATTAAGATGCTACATATCCGATGCTTTTCTTTTCTCGTGTAAACTATGTGGACAAGTGATTTGATCGTCTTTTCTCAACAAAGCTTATCTACATCAACCTCCCTTACTCCCACCCCCACTCCCTCCTCCCACTCCTCCAAAATCAACATTCACAGCCTCCCATTTCCTGGCCTTCACTCCCTTACTCCCTCCCCTACTCCCTCCTCCCACTCCTCCAAAATCAACATTCACAACCTCCCATTTCTTGGCCTTCACTCTCACCTCCCCTACTCCCTCCTCCACTCCCTCCTCCCACTCCTCCAATATCAACACTCACAACCTCCCATTTCCTGGCCTTCACTCTTACCTCCCTTACTCCCTCCTCCACTCCCTCCTCTCACTCCTCCAAAATCAACATTCACAACCTCCCACTTCCTGGCCTTCAGTCTCACCTCCCTAACTCCCTCCCCCACTCCCTCCTCACACTCCTCTAAAGGCAACATTCACAGCCTCCCATTTCCTAGCCTTCACTCTCACCTCCCTTACTCTCTCACCCACTCCCTCCTCCCACTCTCACCCTTTGCTTCTGCTTCTTCGCCAGATCGGTTTTGGCTTTGAGTTCTTCGTGGATATCGTCGTAGACCTTGAGCATGATGCCATCTTCGTCGTCCACGTTCTTCAAGGCTTCACTCAAGATACGCTTCCGAGCTTCTGTGTACTTCTTCCTCTTCTGGCGTTTGTTCTTCATGTCCTTGTCCTGCTTCTTCTCTCCTCCTACCATCTGCTCCTCCAGCTGCTTGAGCCTGATGGGAAACAAGATTAAACTCAGAGGTTCTTAGGCCTTGGCAATAAGAGTAAAACTCCAGCTGTTTGAGCCTGACGGAAAACAAGATTAAACTCGGAGGTTCTTAGGCTTTGGCAATAACAGTAAAACTCTTGTTGCAATTAGCGGTGAAGGTATGACCCATTATCCAGGAGGAGCCAAGATAAGAGGGAGGAAGGGGGGTGGATGAAATGGATGGGAGTGGATTTTATGCCACTATTTTTTGGCTACCTCCCTCGTAAGGGGAAAAAAGCCTTTGGTATATGTATGTATGTATGTATGTATGTATGTATGTATGTATGTATGTATGTATGTACGATGTACGTATGTATGTACAATTATCAGTAGAATAAAAATTAATATTAACTTTACATAGCACAAAGAAAACATGTTATGTACATGGTGAGATTCACTTGCAATCAAACATCCCTGATGTACAGCTGATTTCACTCCTGAGTACTACATTGACCGCCCTCTTTTTTAGAACTGTGACATTTTATATATCTATGTCATACATTTACGATACAGGATGTTCGCTGGCCGAGCGGGTTAGAGCGTCGCTACTTGCGGCAGAGGTCGAGGTGACGGCGGTTCAAACCCTGTCGCCAGCGAGTTGGACCAAGGGCATGGTTCATTAAATTCCACGCCACAAAGAACCCTGTAAGGGGCACCGTCCTCGCCTTCTGATAGGGGCAGTTCGCGACGTTAAACCAAATTATCATCATTTACGATACACACAAATCTACTGAGCTGGGCGCGTTCATCGGTGCGTTCCCAGGTGCGTTCCGCTGTAGTTTGGCCGCGGTTAGCGCTCCCAAACTATTAAAGCATATAGGTGCCGGTATAGTATGTAGCCTACTTTTCGGATGTGGCCTACGAAAATTTTCTTTGGTATAGTATGTGGCCTACCGGACTTTTATTTCAGTATGAACCTGTCTCTTAAGCTTTAATAGTTTGGGAACGCTAACTGAGGCCTAACTAAACTGGAACGCATCGAGGAACGCACCTAAGAACGCATCTAGGAACGCGCCCAGCTATGTAAATATACAGAGATAAAATACTTATCTACATCGTAAATTTACGACCCAAAGCTATAAGATGCCCCACATCTCCCTAGAAGACATCATTCGCTGTAGCACTTATGAGTGGAAGCAACTGTACTTACAGTGTACCATAAGGTCGTGATTCATATGAGTAACTAGTCTATATATGAGCCTTAAAGCTTCAATATCTTACCTGAGGAGAGCTTCCCGCTGCATCGTATTGAGCATCTCTTGGCTGGATGAAAAGAAGAGCGCAATGTTTGTGAGAGGAACGTGCAGTACACGACAATGGACATATACCATTTTAAACAAAATCGTAATCGCGTCTCAATTAAAGCTTTTACTATTACGTAAGTTTATTGATGTGAAGATAATCTGTATTATAAAATCAGTCTACTAATTATGTTATTCATTTTAGGTGTCATTTATACAAATGGAAGTAACACGGATTCACATTAATTCCCACAACACAACCAAAAATCTACATGACCATCAAATCACTCAATTTTTTTTTTCTTTAATTTGAAATACTGAATAATGAATTTCTATAAAATGCAGCATATTCAAGATAAAAAATCTAACTCTATCGGTGATTCTCAAATAGCTAGAAAATATATATTCACGTGAATAAATAGATAAATAAATAGATTAATTAATTGATCTGAAAAAGTGCATAACTACTCAAACTTTTGTTTTTTAATTTGAAATACTGAAAAATTAACTCCTATAAAATGCAGCCTATTCAAGATCTAAAATCTATCCCTACCGGTGACTCCAAAACAACTAGAAAATAATCTATTCACGTAAATAAATAGATAAACTAATTAATTAAAAAAAAGTATACCTTTGTTTGGAACTGCCCCCAGTGGGCGTGTTGGGCCTCAGTCCGTCGGCTGGCACGCCCAAAAGATTAGGATCTTTCTCAGTCGTCTCCTCCCCGCCCACGCCCGCGGGACCAGCATGGGCGGGGACAGCAGCTAGCGTGGTTGAAGGAACTATGGAACTCACCACGACTGTCGTTGTGGGTGAAGACGAAGAACGGAGAGTCTGGTTCGGCTCGCCCGGGGCGAGGCCGGGGCCCGGGGCGCCGGAGGGCGTTGGTCCGGGCGCCTCGCCCTACCAAAACAAATTAAATGAATTAAAGGTGAATGAAAGGAGAATTTGTAAACAGATAAACTAGTCAATGGATCTATCAGTCAATCAATCATTCGATCATCAGTAAATTCATTCATGCTTTCATTCATGCATTCATTCATTCATTCATTCATTCATTCATTCATTCACACACACACACACACACACACACACACACACACACACACACACACACATGCACACACACACATATACATACACACATGCACACACACACATATATAATATATATATATATATACTGTATATACATACACATACACATACACGTACACACACACGCGCGCGCGCACGCGTGCATACACACACACACACACACACACACACACACACATACACACACAAACCACCTTCCTACTGGATCCCTTGTACAACCTTTTCGTTGACTTTGTGAAGTTCGTCTTGGTACTGTTTCCTGAGTTGGTCCATGTTCTTCTGCAAGAGGGCGTTGTTGGCCTGTTCCTTGGCCATCTCCTCTCGCATCTTCTTCATCTGGTCCTCGTACTCACTTCGAACCTTCTCCCTCTCCTTCTCCAGAGCGGTTTCGTCAGGAGCAACAGACACGACTGCAAAGGAGAGAGTCTTTCAGTGTTTCAATGACGATGACTATCGAGTACTTCCTTGGGGAGAATATAAACCCGATGGGGTGAAGTCATAAAGGTGGTAAGACAGCTTGAAGTTTAGTAGGGCTAAAGTAATGGAACAAACTGGAAGTGACCAATTTTTTCATTATTACCATTTATTATTATCATTACTACTATTATTACTATTATTACTATTATTATTATTATTATATTTTTTTTTTTTTTTTTTTTTTTTTTTTTTTTTTTTTTTTTTTTTTTTTTTTTTTTTTACTAGGAAGTAATATCCAATGGTGAGATGAATTCCTCGTGGTTCTGGTCCGTAGGGATGTCACTAAAGTCTCTAAAGTCTATTGACAAAGAGAAGATTCTTGAGGGAGAACAGCTCTAAAGATCAGCGAAGAGCATGAAGGTCTTTCTTCTCCACAGCGAAAGGATTTGTGAAAATTTAAAATATTTATTCATTATATTCAAAAGAAGCCCCGCCCCCCTGTTCACGTCTTGGCCTCGGATTGGTCAAGTCGTGCTGTTTACGTAATCTAGCCAATCAAACGTCCTGGCTTTGAGAGTAATCTATATATATTTTTTAGTTCTATAAAATTTCAGATGCACATTTTCTCTGTAGTTATCAAAATATTTCTGGTTTCTTAATGAATATATTTGAAATTGGGAAATTGTCGACAGGTTTATAAGAAACATTGTGTAAGGACGGAACCTTACCAATACGTCTAGCTTGTTACATAGCTTTACCATGTACATACCATGTTATACCATGTACATACCATGTTATACCATGTACATACCATGTTATACCATGTACATACCATGTTATACCATGTACATACCATGTACATACCATGTTATACCATGTACATACCATGTACATACCATGTTATACCATGTACATACCATGTTATACCATGTACATACCATGTTATACCATGTACATACCATGTACATACCATGTACTTCATAAAGATGTAACAAGCAAAATGTCGCACTAATAAAGGCTACTTCCACACATAATGTTTGTTTTGATTGCAATGAATATCACACAAGGCAAAGATCACGGCTTCGAATTAAACTAAAGATCAGAAAATAAAATCAACAATAAAGCTTCCTTCGGCGCCATCAGAGAAAAATTTGGAAATATTTTGCATTATTTCGAAGGCGAAAAGAGTGAAGAGTCAAAAATAAGAGTAAATTTTAACCTCTTGATGCCTATACTATACCCTAACTCTCCCCGTGACAGCAGCCAAGCGATTTTATTCAGCTGAAACAAATATATAGTGGTATTCTTAAAAAAAATTCTTTCCTTATATAAATCTTATATAAATCCTTGGAAGGGAAAGATTTATAGAAGGAAAGAATTTTTTTTAAGAATACTACCGTAAGATTATTAAGAATTTTCTTTTAAGAATACCACTGTAAGATTCTTACGGAGGTATTCTTAAAGAAAATCTTTCCTTATATACATATTTCCCTTCCAAGGATTTATATTAGATTTAAATAAGAAAATTATTTTTTTAAGAATACCACTGATAGATATCAGAGGGTTAAGGAAACGAATAAGATTAAGAACAAGAACCAATAAGATTCTTCGTGAGGATAATAAGATTAAGAATAAGGACCAATAAGATTCTTCTTAGGGCTGTCTTCAATCATTCTACCTCACCTGGACCTTTTCGCGGTGGAATTGGGTTTCCCTTAGCTGAATAAAATCGCCTGGCGGCAGGCTCTATTGAATACCTAAAGTCGCAACACGACGGGCAAAGGTTGTTTGCTTTGGGAGAGAATTATTAAGCGTTGGTAAATCCTTCTTCAGGAACATCGAAGTCTGCAGACTCCACCGTTGTGGGTGAATTACACATACACTAATCCCTTCGTTTCTATATTTACCTAAGTCAGTTCATTTAAACTTGGCAGAAATTTTCTTCACTCAGGTTGATGAACGGTTGATTTGTTGTTCAAAATTGTTGAACATAAGGTCTTACATCAATCCATTTTTTTTTTTTTTTTTTTTTTATGTGTGTATGGGTGTGCACTCCGTAAAGATTTTTTAATCTAAAGGCTGAGGACTCAGTTTCTGATCAATCTTCCCCAACTTAAAGTACATAAACTCAAGTATAAAACTCGAACTTAGACGAAAGTGTATAATGTGAATGAGAAAGACAAATGAGCCCAAGCAACTTGCGAACCTGAGCTGGGTCTCGGACGTTCGAGGTCCCTTTCAAACTAGGGGTCGCCCTTATACTGAATAAAACAACTCTGCACCCAAACACATACAAAGTTCGCCACGTTAATAAAGAACTTAAGAACTCTGATCGGCACACTTTTTGATAACTATGCGATATGGTTTAACGTCGAAAACTCCCTCCTATCGGAGGGCTAGGACGGTGCCCCTCACAGAGGACTTTGTAGCGTGGAATTTAATGAACCATACACTTGGTTCAACTTCGCCGGTGGCAGGGTTCGAACCGCCATCCCCTCGACATTCGTCGCAAGTAACGACGCCCTAACCCGCTCAGCCAGCGATCTTCCTGATAGCTATGTACAGCCAAATAAAAAAGTAAATGAATAAAACAAAGGGTGAGGAAATAATGTACTCAAATTTACTGTGATGGAACAATTAGTTACTGTGATTTGTACAGAGAGGACAAGCACTTAGGACAGTGATTCTCAAACTATTTATTTATCTATTCATTCATTCATTCATTTATCTATTTATTTATCTATTTTTACAGCGATGATACCCTCAACATTTGTAATACTTTCTTGTACTGGTTAATAAGGTAGAAAAAATAATATATTCTCCTTCTTTCCACTATAAACCCCCTGACAAAACAAGTTACAGCAAGTACTTTCCTCCAATGATCAATTAATCATAGACAGACTTCTGCAAACGTTATTTTACAAATATATGTTGAGAAGACGATCCAAGGCAAAACTGATCATAGTCATTTGGCACCCCTGAGCACGCCAGTGCGCCCCGCGGCACATAGTTTGAGAACCTATGACTTCAGCTTAACTCAGATATCTGACGGTGATGAGTGAAGGGCTGGACGCTGCCCAGCGGTAACAGGTGACAGCACACAATACAGTAGGTCACAAAAGTGTTGCTGTGCCAAGGGACGGAAGACGCATTTATATATACACATTCAGCACGTTTTTGATAAAAAAAAAAAAGGCACTTCTATCGTTAAGGAAAAGGAAAGAGTCTAAGACGTAAAGAGAAAGAGTTTCTGTCATAAGGAAAAATATCGCACTCAGGTGGTAAAGGTACAGATGTGGTAATGGATAGATGAAAGGACGTAAACAGAGATTCCCATTATCTCATGGGAGTTGGCAGTGAGCTGAAGTTTAAGTATCAAAGTACATAATTTTTTTTTTTTTCTCGAAATGAGGTAAAGATACCCAACTTTACAATTCTAGT
This sequence comes from Oratosquilla oratoria, assembly GCF_046742065.1. Classification (NCBI taxonomy): domain Eukaryota; kingdom Metazoa; phylum Arthropoda; class Malacostraca; order Stomatopoda; family Squillidae; genus Oratosquilla; species Oratosquilla oratoria. The sequence goes on from NC_134808.1 coordinate 44,406,017, forward strand.
CCCTTTGTCGAAATGAATGGTGAAATATTTCTGTGACGGAAATAATAAAGAAAACGAACATCACTGCTGCTGATCAAGTGA
>NC_134808.1:44411097-44416097 GCF_046742065.1 Oratosquilla oratoria
TTACTTACTTGTCTCCTGAGGTTCTTGGCTGTCGAGGAGCTCCTTGAGTTTCCTGATCTCCTCCTGGTATTCCCTGAGCATGGCGTCCTTCGGGTCCTCGTTGATCTTGGGCTTGTTCTTGATGTTCTTGGCGCGGTTGGCGTACCTCAGGGTGCTCAGCGTCTCGTCGTAGTTGTTGTCCGCCGGGCTCAGGCACGCCACCATCAGAGTCTTCGTGTTGCCGCCAAGAGAGTCCTGGGAACGGACGCGGGGTTGGTTACTGGGTTGCTTGGTTAGTTGGTTGGTTAGTTTGTTAGTTAGTTAGTTAGTGTGTTAGTTAGTTAGTTAGTGTGTAAGTTAGTTAGTTATCTAGTTTGTTTGTTAGTTAATGTATTTAGCTAGTTCCATAGTTTATTGGTTAATTAGTTCGCTAGTTTGTTAGTTAGTTACCTAGTTTGCTAGTTAGTTAATCAGTTAGCTAACTTGTTAGTTAGTTAGATAGCTAGCTTGTTAGTTAATTAGTTAGTTAGCTAGTTAGGTTGTTAGATAGATAGTTGGTTAGTTCGTTGGTTAGTTTGTTTGTTGGTCACCTAGTTTGTTATTTAGTTAATTAGTTAGTTAGCTAGTTAGGATGTTAGACAGGTAGTTGGTTAATTTGTTGGTTAGTTAGTTACTTAGTTGATGAGTTAGTTCACGAGTTAGTTATTTGATGAGTTAGTTGGTGAATTAGTTATCTAATGAAATATTTACTTGATGAGTTATTTGGTTAGTTAGTTGGTGAGTTAGTTAGTTAGTTGGTGAGTTAGTTAACAAGTTAGTTAGTGGATATATAAGGGCCAGATTACATTGATACTAAAAGAGGAAATTTTAAGGGCTGTTGGATACAGCCTGTAACAACAAACGTTCATTCTTCATATAAGTTTACTTAGCCATCTAAGTTTACTTAACCCTCGCGGTGTGCAATCTAGAGAGGAAAGAATCTCTTGGAGGTACAACTGAGTGTCGGGAGATTAGGATTAGATTAGGAGGAATTAGGAGGTAATGGGAATTAGATAAAGAATGATTATATAGAATATATATATATATATATATATATATATATATATATATATATATATATATAATATATATATATATATATAATATATATATATATATATATATATATATATATATATATATATATATATATATGTATATATATATATATATATATATATATATATATATATATATATATATATATATATATATATATATATATACATATATAATACATATATATAAGCTATATATTACATATAATATAAATATATATAATACATATAAATATATAATATATATAAATATATTATACAATATATATATATATATATATATATATATATATATATATATATATATATATATATATATATATATATATATATATATATATATATATATATATATATATATATATATATATATATATATATATGTAAACCTTCGCAAATCTCTGCTTCATCAAAATTTATTTCTCGGGGGGGGAAATAGAAAAAAATAATTCAATAAATCAATAAATGAATAAATGAATCCTCATTGTCATCAAGTGATTTTATTTAGTTGAAGGAAAATTTGGACACAATTGTATTAAGGCTACTACAATGCTTAAATTACACTCGACTGATCTTGTTCCAGCTGTCGCTTGGTGATTTTATTAGGCTGAAAAGGAACTTCCGGAACTAATGGGAAAATAGGAAAAGGCTAGGACCTATTTAAGTGATCCCAAACGAGGAAAATGTAGATCAAGTTTGAGCCTTGAGTACAAATGGAATAAAAAGAAAGGCCTAGGATTTGTCTAAGTGATCCCAAAAATGAACAATGTGGATCGAGTTAAAGCTTTGAGTGTAAATGGGAAAATAATTGACACCAAAAGAGGACAATGTGGATTGAGTAGGAGCTTTGAGTACAAATGGGATAATAAGAAATGCCTAAGACCTATTCAAGTGATCCCCAAAAGAGGACATGTGGATCGAGTTGGACCTTTGTGTGATACCAAATATCAAAATAAATCATACGAAAATCAACTAAAGCACATGAATCTGTTTTCCCTAAAAAAGCGTAGACTCAGAGGTGACTTGATACGTCTTTAAGATTTTAAAGGGAATTGACAACATCAAAAGTGACAAAATTTTCACATTGAATGAGAATCAGACAAGAAACAATGGTCTCAAACTGTCCGAAAATAGATTCAATTTGGAAGTAGGTAGAACAACTTTGCCAACCGTGTGGTTAATGAATGGAATAATTTGTAATCCTTTGTAACCAAATGAGGAAAATGTGGATTGAGTAGGAGCTTTGAGTACAAATGGGATAATAAGAAAGTCTTAGGACCTAAATGATCCCCTAAACAGGACATGTGGATCGAGTTGGACCTTTGTGTGATACCAAATGAGGAAAATAATTGATACCAAAAGACGACAATGTGGATCGAGTTGGATCTTTGAGTACAAATGGGATCATCAGAAATGCCTGGGACCTATCTAAGTGTTCCCCAAAACAGGACATGTGGATCAAGTGGTACCTGGAGGAGTCTTGTAAGCTTGGAGTCCCTGTAGGGGATGTGTTTACTTTTGCCATCCACCAGAGCCGAGATCACATTCCCCAGGGCGCTTAGGGACAAGTTAATCTTCGTCGCTTCCTTCAGGCGATCTCCGGTGGCTCCTGAAGAAGAAAGAAGTGTGTGAGTAAACAGACTCAACCAAACGATTAATTCATTACCCAGGATTTTTCTTACACGAGATCCGTGGCCCCATGAATACCGGCCACAGTCACTAGAATGGGAATAGACGATAAGTCACTCAGGTAGGACTTGATGTGAATTCTGGATTATGAGACCGTAGGGTAATGTGAGATACGAAGTTCTTTGTTCTTCATGGTCCCTGCATTGCATACAGTGCCCTTTATCAGATAATTTTTATGTTGGTACCGTTTCACTGTTGGGTGATGACCCAAGTAGAGGTGGGCTAGTGATAATCTAAAAAAAAAAAAAAAAAAAAAAACTATGCATCAAAAGGGAATTTGGGATGAACTCCCCCGAAGAACATAACTCCCTTGACATCTTCAATACGAGCCAAATTCTCGCGCGCAGCATTGGCTGCCATATGTACGATGCATCACACTACTCACATTATAAAGTATAAAGTTACTGCTGTATTACTCGTTCTCTTTTACTCTGAGTACTAATGAACACAAAAACGTGATTAAATCAATTCACAGAATCCGGAGGTAACTCATGTACAACTACAAAAAATATATATAATCAAGACGCAGACGCTAGCATCCGCGTATACCCACTCATGCCTCATGATGCCTACGTAAAGGGCCATTTACACGGTCGAACAGTTTGACAAACCCGGTTTGTCAGGCAAGTGTTTGAAGTGATGTTTGACTGTGTGAATGGGATATTTGGTCGTCAAACACGTTTGTCGAACGTGTTTGACAACCAAATACCCTATTCACACGGTCAAACATCACTTCAAACACTTGTTCGACAAACCGGGTTTGTCAAACCGTTTGACCGTGTAAATGCGCCTTAAGAGTCATCGAACCGAAGTGGTTAAAGACCTCCTCACCTGTCTTAGCCTGTCGCTCAGACCCCGCTAGATCAACAAGGTTCAACTTGCCCGACCGGATCGAGTCGGACTCCCCCGTCGTGTTCATCATCTCGAGGGCGATGGTGAAGATCGAGTGGGACCTGGAAGAGTCGGCGTTCATGAGCGTCGCCCCTGTGGCGCGGTTCTTCCAGCCTTTGTCCATGAGCGTCTCACACTCGGATGTGTTGTGTACCGGATGCTGCGACAACCCTGTGGAGGAATTACAAAGGATTACAAAGGAGGTCCATGCCGGCAGGAGACCTTTTGGTCCATAACTAGGTCGGATGCGAAAAAATATAATGATAAATAAATAAATAAATAAATAAAGATTATGATAACATAAATAATTATAAATCAAATAAGTAGATAAAGTTTAATAATTAACAAACAGGTAAAAATTAAATAATTCTAAATGCACCGAAATCAGAACATAGCCTGGGTGACATATTACTACATTCATTATGATAAATAAATAAATAAATAAATAAATAAATAAAAATATAAATAATAATATAAATAATGATGAATAAAATAATTAAGTAAATAGGTAAAGTTAAATAATAAACAAGACAGGTAAAAAGTAAATGATAATAAATGCACCGAAATCAGAACATAACCTGGGTAACATATTATTACATTCATTATTGCTGCCGTTGCGTGATTTTATTCACCTGAGAAGACCCCACACACACCAAAAATGAGGTTGAGGAGGGAAGATGATCGTATAGAAACCACATTCAAAGACATATAAAATATATAGAAAAAATTATATAAACATGCAGATATGTAAAACCTTTCTATATGCAGGAAGGTGGGATTCATCAATGACGTCACTCCACCTTGCCAGGGCCTTCGTCACAAAGTCTGAGAACCATGTGACGTCATATTGCCTACAAAGCCACGTACGACAACTGTGTGCAGTCTACGTTTTGGACTTTGTGAGTGTCATTATACTTTAATCATATAACATTTGCTCTCATAGTTTATGTTGTTTATTACAGTATTTGAGCACAACCCCTTCTCAAACCCCCACGAAGTCTAAAGTCTTCCTTTACAGGCTAAAATTCCTGCGTGAAATATGCCAACGTAGGACCTTCCTTCTCTTGAACTAATTGGTTCAAGTAAACAACCTCCCAACAATAAGTCCGTCTAAATCTTCCGTAGGATGATGAGTGAGTGTGTAGTGGCCGTGTACAAAATATATTATGCTTATAATATTATATGCATTATAATAGTAACGACATGTAAAGATGTATAGATGTAACCGTATAGAACCCTTCTAGCGAGTTTCTGCTAATAGATTTGTATTTCCCGCGCGTGCCCATGCTGTGTAAGCAGTGTTGTTCCTGCTCCGGTTGAGGGCACACGCTTGTGCCATACTTT
>NC_134808.1:44428597-44438597 GCF_046742065.1 Oratosquilla oratoria
GAGAAGAAGAAAAAGAAGAAGAAGAAAAAGAGGAAGAAAAAGAGGAAGAAGAAAATGAAGAAGAAGAAGAAGAAGAAGAAGAAGAAGAAAAAGAATCAGAAGAGGCAGAAGAAGACGAAGAAGAAGATGAGGAAGAAGAAGAGGAAGAAGAAGAGGAAGAAGAAAAAGAGGAAGAAGAAGAAGAAGAGGAAGAAGATGAGGAAGAGGAAGAAGAAGAAGAGGAAGAAGAAGAGGAAGAGGAAGAAGAAGAAGAAGAAGAGGAAGTAGAAAAAGAGGAAGAAGAAGAGGAAGAAGATGAGGAAGAGGAAGAAGAAGAAGAAGAGGAAGAAGAAGATGAAGAAGAAAAGGTCATTGACAGTGATCGATGTGTAGAACCGATGCAGGAAGTCAGTTGAGGCTCTGGCCACCGACATGACGTCATCCCCTCCTTTCGTGACGTCACCAGCGTTGATCGTGACGTCAGCAGTCCATCATAATGTCAATGCCTCTTCGAGTTGAAAATTATCAAAGAAGAAAGGAGGGAGATGGGAAGGAGAGGGGGGGAGGTGAAATATGGATGTAAAGGAAAGGGAAGGGAACGGAAGGGAAGGGAAGGGAAGGGAAGGGAAGCGAAGGGAAGGGAAGAGAAGGGAAGCGAAGGGAAGGAAAGGGAAGAGAAGGGAAGGGAAGCGAAGGGAAGCGAAGGAAAGGAAAGGAAAGAGAAGGAAGGAAGATGGAGAAGGAGGAGAAGGACAAAAGGAAGGAGAAGGAGAAGAAAGGAGGGAAATGGGAAAGGGGGGAAGGATAGGATAGGGAATGAAAGATGGAAGGAAGGATGAAAGGAGGAAGGAGAAGGAGAGGAGGAAGGGGAAGGAGAAAAAGGTATGGAAGTAAAGAAGGAACAAAATGGAGAAGAAAGGAAGGAGATAGGAAAGAGGAAAAGTGTATGATGGGGGAATAGAAGATGAGTGGTTAAGCAAGGTTAAGTTAAATTAAGTTAGGTTAGCTTAGGTTAGGTTTGGTTAGCTTAGGTTAGGTTTGGTTAGTTTAGGTTTGGTTAGTTTAGGTTAGGTTTGGTTAGTTTAGGTTAGGTTTGGTTAGTTTAGGTTAGGTTTGGTTAGTTTAGGTTAGGTTTGGTTAGTTTAGGTTAGGTTTGGTTAGTTTAGGTTAGGTTTGGTTAGTTTAGGTTAGGTTTGGTTAGTTTAGGTTAGGTTTGGTTAGTTTAGGTTAGGTTTGGTTAGCTTAGGTTAGGTTTGGTTAGCTTAGGTTAGGTTTGGTTAGCTTAGGTTAGGTTTGGTTATCTTAGGTTTGGTTAGGTTAGGTTAGGTTAGGTTTGGTTAGCTTAGGCTAGGTTTGGTTAGTTTAGGTTAGGTTTGGTTAGCTTAGGTTAGGTTTGGTTAGCTTAGGTTAGGTTTGGTTAGCTTAGGTTAGGTTTGGTTATCTTAGGTTTGGTTAGGTTAGGTTAGGTTAGGTTCGGCTACCTAAGGTTAGGTTTGGTTAGGTTTGGTTAGTTTTGGTCGGCTTAGTTTAGATTAGGTTAGGCTTGGTTAGCTTAGGTTAGGCTTGGTTAGCTTAGGTTAGGTTTGGTTAGCTTAGATTAGCTTGGATTATATCAGGTTAGGACAGGGCAGATATTGCCTTTTTTTTCAAAATACCGCCATACCCATGGCGAAACGCGTCAAATTTGTCGGACTGTTTGCACATAAATAGCTACATCATCGCCTCAAATGGCAATAGATTTGTCCTAAATAACGATAAGTCTACACACACTTTCCATTTACTACTTTTCACCCTCACTCCCTTCACGAAAATGGTTCCTACCCTGCGCCCTTCTTCAACCAGCTGCAAGCCATTTCCGAATCCAGATTTAGTGAGGTACTTGGCCACAACAGCTGCACAGCTGAGGTGGGGGAGGAGGGGAGAGGAGGGGAGAGGAGGATGGGGGAGTTTATGTCAGGGAGTTACGTCATTCTTCAGGGTCCCATGAAAAAGGGGAGGAAGAGAGGAAGGGAGGGAGAGGGAAAATGGGAAGTGGGGAAGGACAAGGAAAGAGAAAACGGAGATGAGGGGACAAAAGAGGGAAGAAGAGGGAGACGCGAAAGAGGAGGAGAAGAAGGCGAAAGAGGAGGAAGAGGAGCTGAAGGAAGATGAAAAGGTGGAGGAGGAAGAGGAGGGGAAGGAAGACAAGGAGAAGGAGAGGGAGGAAGAAGAGAAAATACTACATAAAGGACTTCTTCTTCTAAGTATTTCAGCGGTTTTGACCCATCGTTTTTCATTCATATTTCAGAAATAACCATTCACATCAGCATGATATATTAGCACAGCCTAATTCACACCCTGCCCTAATTTTTTATGTTATAGTGCATTCACAAGTGTATTTAATTACGGTGTTTACTCTTGATATTAAGTGTGTCGTAGCCGACACCCCGGAAGTAAATAGAAAAAATGAAGTTGGGATAAACGAGGTAGTTTGTTTTGTCGTCATGACTTCACCAGTTTGTTTTAATTAACGGGTGTTGGATACGACACAAATAATATCAAGAATAAACACCGCAATAAAATACACTTGTGAATGCACTATAACGTCATAAATTAGGGCAGGGTGTGAATTAGGCTGTGCTAATATACCATACTGATGTGAATGATTATTTCGGAAATATGAGCGAAAAACGATGGGTCAAAGCCACTGAAATACTTGGTAGTATATTACGCAATACAAAACCTCTAGTGAGTTCGTAAGCATCACATGAGAACACCAAATCAACAACCTCAGGAATAAAACTGATAAGTAGATAATTACATCATCAATCAATTATCTCATCGAATCATGAGTTTTTGGCTGAAAACCTGCAGCCTTTTTCCATTTCTGAGAATAGATATTTACAAGTAATAAGAACTAGTTTACCTAAAGTACTCACACAAACCTCACCCTTATCTACTGCACACTCACCATCACTCCTCAAACACAGATCCGAGTTGAATAATGAACGCACGAAGCCTAAATATTCTACCCTGATCTCGATGTGGACAGTCTGCCTGTGTGACGGGGGGAGGCGCTTACCTAAGACGTAGACGCCTTTGTCAGGGTGTTCCTTAAGCTCCAGTTTCTTCTTGACGTCGTTCCCCAAAAGGTCCCGGATTTCTTCGTTGTAGATCTCGAGGTAAGAGGCCAAGACGAGGAACTTCATGTTCTCCGAAGTCTGGATGGCCTCGAAGATGTGTTCGAAGGCTCTGAAGAAGAAGAGAGAGGAAACGGGGACTGTCAAGGTGACGTTATGTATAGAAGCAAATTTGTACGAACTCCTGATATAGGTTGATATACTTTATGTATGTGATTATAATTGCCGGAATATAATTCTAATTTGATAGTTGGCGGACATACACACACACGCGCGAACACACACACGTACACACACACACTCGTACACACACACACACACACACACACACACACACACACACACACACACACACACACACACACACACACACACACACACACAAACGCACGGAAACACAAACACACACATCAAAAAACACACACACACACAGACACACATATACACACATATCCACAAACACACATACACTCACAGACACACATATACACATCCACACATACACATACACACACAAGCACACATATACACAAACACAAATACACACACACATGCACACATCCATATACACACACAAACACACATACACACACAAACACACACAAACATATAAACAAACACAAATACACACATGCACACATCCACATACACACACAAACACACACACACATATAAACAAACACAAACACACACACACACACACGTATCCTACCTTGGTATGATTCCCCTTTGGGTCGCGGGATCTGGAATTCCCTGCATGGTGAAGGATTTCCCACATCCCGTCTGACCGTAAGCGAAGATGGTCCCGTTGTAGCCTTCAAGAACGCTCTGCCAAAGAAGAGTCCGAAATGGGGTCAGTGAAGAAGACTCTTGGAAACAAAGAATGGGAGATCCCGAAGCCTCTGCAGTCAGGGCAGCCAACCGCGTGCTGTTAGTAAAACCTTCCTACTGTTTTTGTTTGTTTATTATTATTTGTTTGTTTGTTTATTATTATTTGCTTGGTTTTCATTTATTATTAGTTACCAGTCAATTTATTATTTACTATTTAACTATTTGTTTATTATTTAACTATACCTATGCATTTATTTTATTATTTATATTATTATAATTTTATCTATTCTTTTTACTTATCATTATTACAATTTTTTCGCATCCGACCTAGTTATGGACCAAAAGGTCTCCTGTCGGCATGCTCCGCCTTTGTAATCCTTTGTAAGAACGAGAGATCCCGAAGTCTTTGTAGTCAGGGCAGCCAACCGCGTGCTGTTAGTAAATCCTTCCTACTGTTTTTATGTTTTTGTTGTTGTTTGTTTATCACTATTTATTTGATTATTATTTATCATTATTTGACTGTCCATTTATTATCATTTACAATTTACCTGTTTGTTTATTATCTAATTTTACCTATCTAATTACTTCATTTATCATTATTTATACTATATATATTTTTACTATCATTATTACAAATTTTTTGCATCCGACCTAGTTATGGACCAAAAGGTCTCCTGTCGGCAAGCTCCTCCTTTGTAATTCTTTGTAATTTCGTTTTGTTTTTTGTTTTGTTTTTTAACAAATACTCATTATACAGCGAATCATTCTGCGCTATCAGTCAAAGGATTACAAGGAACGACTATAAGCTAATGTACCCCGCTCAAGAAAGAGCTACAATTCAACACCATCGATTATACTAATGAAGCTTATTGAGCGACTTAAGATAAAAAGAAAAAAAATCCCCTATAGGAGTGGAATTGATCTGACGCAAAAAAAAATAATAATAACAAATGAACCCCCCCCAAAAAAAAAGAGACAAAATGTCCTCCACCCTAAAAAAAAAAGTAAAAAAAAAAAAAAGAAAGAAAAAATCTCCCTCAGTGACAAAATGGTCCCCCAAAAAAAAAAAAAAAAAAAAAAAAAAAAAAAAAAAAAAATTCTTCAGGCCCGAAGAGGAACTGACCTCGACCAGCGGGTTAGCCAAGTCGTTGTAGATGGCCTCCGTGGTCGAATCGACGAAGTAGGCGCCGTCGAAGGTGAAGATCTTCGGCGAGCTCTCAGGGTCGTTCGGGTTCGTTAGGGAGCAGGTCACGCCCCCGTCCATACTCACCACCACCTGAAGAGGATCGAGAAAGAAAGAAATAAGTCAAAAAAGTCTTTAAGAAATAATACAGACATCAGAGCTGGGCGCGTTCCTCTGTGCGTTCCAAGGCGCATTCCTCGGTGCGTTCTTATATGCGTTCCTCGGTACGTTTCTAAGTGCGTTCCTCTGTGCGTTCCGTTTTATTTGCCACTGTTAGTGCTCCCCAACTATTAAAGCTTAAGAGACAGGTTCATACTGAAATAAAAGTCCGGTAGGCTACATATATACCAAAGAAAAAATTCGTAGGCCACATCCAAAAGGTAGGCCACACATACTATACCGGCACCTATATTGCTTTAATAGTTTAGGAGCGCTAACCGCGGCCATACTATATCGGAACTCACCGAGTAACGCTCATAGGAACGCACCGAGGAACGCGCCCAGCTCTGACAAATATCTCCTTCTAATGGGAGCTGGTAGCGTTATCGGAAGCGTGCGGTTCTCGCATTCCCTTAGGTGCGGGTTCGAATCCCGCATTCCTCTCCCATTCCCAGCGGTGATTTTTACCTTCGGCCGCAGCTACTAATAGCCTTCTGGTGTAGCCTCCTCAACCATCAACTCCCTCTACTGGAAATATGCAGAAGCTCAGACATTAAGAATGTTCCAGATACCAGAAGCTTTTTGCAATGTCTTGGAACATTTTTACTCCTTATGACGTCATTTGAGGTACAATCTATTTAATAGACTGTACTTCAAATGACGTCATCAGGGCTCTTAGAAAGTTCAAGAATCTAATCTCTCAAAGACGTTTACGTCTGAAGCCGTGCCGACGTTTTTTTTTTTTCTAAAATACTCTGATCAATATCGCTCTTTGTATGGCAAGACTTTGAAAATCCCAGCTAATGTTTGATATTAATCACCAAATTCCAATCTAATCAAACTTAGCTTAACCTATCCTAACTTAATATAACCTAACACTGCTGACGTAACGTAGTGTAACCTAACCTAACCTAACCTAAGCTAACCTATCCTAACTTAACCAAAGACCTTAGAAAACTAAAACGAATAAATAAAATAGTAATAGGATAAAAATTGTGCCCAGTAAGATTACCTCTAGATACAAAGCATTATAATTGGATAAGATTATTCCAGATTGCACTGTTTTTCATGTTTATATTTCTTATCAAAAACTAATTATTATTTGTTCCCTGCTTGACTTACAGAGTGATCATTATCGCTGAACCACACGACCCTTGCCCTAATGCCTTCGTCCTTGATGGAAATTTTGAAGCAGAGTCAATGTAATGAGGCTTAAAAAAAAAAAAATGTAATAGATTTTATTTATTCATTTACTTATTATTATTATTATTATTATTATCATTATCATTACTATTAATAATAATAATTTATTTCATTTATTTTATTTATCTAGTATATATTTTATTATTTATTTAATTATTATCATTATTATCATTATTATTATTATTATTATTTTTTTTTTTTTTTTTTTTTTTTTTTTTTTTTGTGAAGACTAGCCTTAAGGTGTAAAGACATGTTGCGTAGCTCTGGTCCGTAGGGTGGGAATTCTAATGTAACGAGTTGTAATGAGGCGGGTTTTTTTTTCTTGATCTACAAAACCAGGCTGTGTAATACTTTTTTTCATTAAACTCCTGAAGATATCGACTACAAAGAACTTTCGGTCAATAAAATCTACTTTCACAAATAAGACAAAAATAATTTAGAAATTATACAAAGAAATTTGTAACCTGAATTTTTCAAATCAGCTGATCAACATCAACAATGGTAATAACCTTCATTAATCTGAAATAACCCGACTTCAGCAACTTCAATCTCACTTCAGAGATGAGAGGCTCTCATAAGATCTAATCACAACCCAGACTGCAATTTCAGAAGTTGAAGGAAACGAGGAGAGTTAGGTGTACATGGAACTGCCTAGTGTAGGCCTCATGGTCTCTTGCAGTCTCCTTCATTCTTATGTTCTTATGTACGAGGGATTGGGAAATAGTCAGAAACTCGAAAGACTAGTGATTATCTAGTTTTGGTCGATTATCTAAGAACATATGTTAGGTCTGTGATCTATATCAGCGTTTTGAAAGTTTAATAAAATCGAAGAACTAATGAAAGACTGTGTTCCACTTAATCGCTCGTTATGTGGTTTTGAGCCTTTGTTGACATAGATGGTATCCATGGAGATTGTGAATGTTTACATCAAGTTCCCGTAGACTCTCTCTCTCTCTCTCTCTCTCTCTCTCTCTCTCTCTCTCTCTCTCTCTCTCTCTCTCTCTTTTCTTTTTTGTCTTTTTTTGCATTTTTTACATGTATCGTCACCTAGTATTATGTAAATATATGTAATTTCCAGTACCCTCTTCTCTATATTCTTTTTTTTTCTCTCTTTTTACATGTATGGTCACCAAGTATTATTTAAATTTATGTAATTTTTTTGTACCCTCTTCTCTATCTATATTCGCTTTTTTCCATTTATTACAAGTATGGTCACCAAGTATTATATACATTTATGTAATTTTTGGCATCCTCTTCTCCATCTATATTCGTTTTTTTTTTTTTTTTGTCACTCACGCTTCCCAGTATCCATTTGCTTGTTCTCTTCACTTTCCTCTACCGTTCCTTCTATCCTTCATTTCCTCTCTCTACAATCTACGTCAATTCTCTCTATATTTTTCTTCTCTTCATCGTACTCTCTTCTTCTCTTTTCCTCTTATTCCTCTTTCCTCCTCTTCTCTTCTTTTTCGTCTACCTCAATCTCTTTATCATTCTCCTCCTCTTCCTTCTTCCATCTCCCCCTCTTCCTCTTCCCTTTCTTCTACACCTGTCTCGTCTCCCCCTCTTCTTCTTCCTCCTCTTCGCTCCTCCTCCTCCTCTTGACAATGACTTTAATATTGTTTTCTCCCTCCTACCCTTACTCCTCTCCTCCTCCTTTCTCCTTCCTCCTCCTCTTCCTCTTCTTCTTCCTCCTCTCCCTCGTCTTCTTCCTCTTCTTTTTTCTTCTGATAATGACGATGATCTCTTCTCCCTCCTCCCCATACTCTTCCACTCCCTTCTCTTCACCTTTCCCTCTACTTCGTCTTCCTCTTCTTTCTCTTTTTTATCCCTCTTCTCCTCCTCCTCTTCCTCCCTTCCTCCTCTTCCTCCCCCTCCTCCTCTTCCTTTTCTTTATCATCCTGATAATAACGATAACTTTGTCTTCTTCCTCCTATCCCCACACCCTCCTCTTCCTCTCCTCCTTCTCCTCCTCTTCCTCCTCCTCCTGACAATGACGCCGACCTTGTCTCCTCCCTCTTCATCCTATTCTTCTCCCACCCCTCCTCCTCTTCCTCCTCCTCCTCTTCCTCCTCCTCTTTTTCTTCTTTATCCTCCTAACAATGACGCTGACCTTGTCTTCTTTCTATTCCCACCTCTTCTTCTTCCCCCTCCTCTCCTCCTTCTCTTCCTCCTCCTTCTCTTCCCCCTCCCCTCCTCCTCCTCTTCCTTCTCCTTGTCTTCCCCTCCCCCTCCCCTCCTCCTCCTCTTCCTCCTCCTTCTGACAATGACGTTGACCTTGTCTCCTCCCTCTTCATCCTCTCTTCTCCTCTTCCTCCTTCCCTTCCTCCTCCTCCTCCTCCTCCTGACAACGACAGTGACCTTGTCTCACAAATAACTGGCACCAATTACCAGACCCTTTTATCCAGATCCCAAGACTCCCTCATCACTCCCTCACTCCCTCCCTCACTCCTGACCACTCCCTTCCTACTTCATCTTCCCTCCCACGCTCTCTTTCCACCTCACTCGTCCTCTCTTTACTCTTCTCCTCTCTTATTCACCTCCGATTTAACTTCTCTTTCTCTTTATCCCTAATAGACTAAGTCTCCTCTTTCCCTTCTTTCTCTTTAGTGGGTCGATACTCTGATGGTGTCGCAACATCAAGTTCATATAGCGATGAAAGTATTTTATTCTAATAGAAAATGTAGAATTATGTTATGTAAGAAAAATCTTACTATTTATTTTTTGTCTTCTTCTGTTTTTCGCATTTGTAGCCAAGACTTAAGTGTTTTCTGAACACACTTGCACGCCCGCACACACATACACACACACACACACACACACACACACACACACACACACACACACACACACACACAGTTATATATTTATATATATGCAGAAAAAACTGGGAAATAAGAAATTTATTCCGAACGTTTTCGTCTGTCGAAGACTTCTTCAAAGAATATTCCCTGAAGATGTCTTAAATACACGAAAACGTTCGGACTATGTATCTTACTTCCAATTTTTTCTGCAAATTATTTTCACGTGTTCTTGTGAACAACTGCATATTATATATGTATATATATATAAACCCAAATATTCCTCCTTTCTGTCCAACCCACCAATCCATCTATATTTCTTCCTCGTCTCCCTCTCCACCCACCCAACCTAACCCTCCCGTCACGTGACTTCCACTTCAAATCCTTCCCTTCCTGAGGGTCCTTACCCTTTTCCACTGGCTGCCGTTAGCATATTCTCCTCATCTGTGTGTGACCTTTCTTTGGACAAGGATAGAAACGCTGATAAAATTTGATTCGAAAACAAAAACCTTCCTTTCGAGAACCTTTCATTTTCTGTCTCTTGACTCTTCGTTTTCCACCTCGCTACTCGAATTCTCATTCTCGTCCTACAATTTCCTTCCTCCTCCCTCTTCCCTTCCCCTTCCTCCTTCTCTTCACATCTTCTCTTCCTCTCTTCCTCCTCCCAGCTTTGCTGTTTCGGGTTTGGTTGAAACAGACCTCAGACCTCAACTTGACCAACCTGATTA
>NC_134808.1:44446097-44448597 GCF_046742065.1 Oratosquilla oratoria
AAATTGGTAAGTAATCAAAGGCTGAGTGACTCTTGCCCTTCCTCTACCATCAAATATTCAATTCAATCAACCTTTAAGTATTTCCTTTGTAGTGAGTGTGTGTGTGTGTGTGTGTGTGTGTGTGTGTGTGTGTGTGTGTGTGTGTGTGTGTGTGTGTGTGTGTGTGTGTGTGTGTGTGTGTTTCTGTCTGTCTATGTCTGTCGGGCAGGCCCCAGAAACATACAGACGTGTGGATAATAAAACAGTTAACTGAAAGTTGTCTGTATACGAGATCCTGAAGTAAAACTTTATCGTTATGAAAGACAAGGATGGCCCAATGTCCCCGCTTATTAACCGTAACTTAATTCTCACTCTAAACTAGAGATAATCAATACTCCACTACCTACGGAGGGGTGAGGTGTCCTCAGCTGAATAAAATCGCCTGGCGACGGCCAGAACAAACATAAGTTCATAGATAAAAGCAGAACGGTTGAGGCGTTCTTGGTCCTAGGACCCAGTGACTAATCTAGATCCTTTCTTCATTTCTTTTCTAATTACTGAATGCGGCGTGACTAAGTCCCCTAATCTCGCTAGGACTAGCTACCTACTCGGGCCAATAATCCTAACACCCCGTCTGGGATTACGTCTATCATTCACCGCAATCTCCCAGCGGTTATAATTTCGTTTGCAATGTCACTCACGCTGGTCTTGTCGTTATAATCACCTGACGTAGTAGAGCCACGTCGTCTGAGTTGACTAAAATGATTACAACGCTAACAGGCCCCCCGCAAGCACGAAATGCATTATCGGTCGTACCTTGATGACAGTGAAAGAACAGTTTGATGTCAAGGCCGAGTATGACTGAGGCAAAGCTTGCCAGCAGTGCCCAGGACTCCGAAATTAGAGGAGACTGCCAAGCCATCATCGCCTTCCTTTCTTAGTCACTCAGACTTCCTGTTAACTTTAATTAGATAGCAAATGTCAGTCTTCAAGTCTTTAAGCTGAGACTTTCGTGGCGTTGTACTAGTTAATGACCACTCTAATTAACGCTTTGTGGGATTTCTTTGACTTAGTTTTATTCTGGTTAATTCCAGACGAGTTTATTCGTCATAGAGAAACTTCTCGGTCTTAGCGGGTTAGCCTTCGCAATGCTGAAGAAAACTTGGTACATAATAAGTAACCTGTTAGCTTATGGATTACTGTTTGCATTATTACTGTAATGGAATGAAAGCTTGGTTCACGGCCAAATGACATCATTCAGCACGAGTCGGGGCAAAATATTTCAGAAAAAGTCACCATTTCAAAAACTCGGGCCACTTGGTAACCCAGTAGATAACGTGACGAACTCATGAGCAGGTGGTCGTGAGTTCGATTCCCGGGACCCACTGTGGGCTTCCTGCGTTGGTTTCCAACACCAATGACCAGGCGTGGAGGTGACCCAACATCGGCCTACAAGGGGTTTCTCACTTCCCATTTCGTGAAAGTGGTGTTTTTTTTTTTTTTTTTTTAAGTTTCATGGAACGTTATACTACCGCGTCTAAATTTTCTAACATTAGGTTATTGTCAAGAATTTCTGTCTAGTTCACTATTCTTTTCTGAGTTTGTGTCTCTATGTCATCTCTTGTATTCCTTTTCTGTCAAAATCTGTGGTTCGTTTCTACGCTGGAGTCTGTCGGAGTCTGACATAGTTTCTGTATCAACCTGAAGAAGTCGGAAGATTATTCCTACTTTGTCTCCTGATTCTTTACTTCGAACTTTCTGTCGGACTCTTCAGGACACATTCTTGTCATTTTTTGTCTGTCAGTCTCTCACAGTCTGCCAGAATTCACTGGAGGTGGTCAGAGTAGGCCGGAGTCCGTTTTCAATAGTATTATCGGAATCCAACTCAGTAAGCCCAATTTCGTCTTTGTCGGTGACTTCGGAGGCTGTCAGAATTTGTCTGGGCTTTTTTTTTTTTTTTCTTTTACGGGAGATGAGTCGGGTCCCTCGGAGGCCAATGATTTTTTTTCTATCCTAGGGGTTTGGAAGCAATGGTGACATCTTCATTCCTTCATCAGAGAGGTGGCAGGAGGAAGGACATGCTGAAGCTCTAGTGTGCGGACTTTCCTGATAGAATCGCTAAGCAACACATGACTAATATTTTTTTATCAGTTTTGCGGGCGTCCGAAGTCTTCATATAATTGTCGGGAAAAGTGGCCTCTTGGGACGTAAATCCACTTTTTTTTTTCCAGACACAAAAGTCCTCTTGGGCTGGACTACATTTTTTTTTTTTTTTTTTTTTTCTCGGGAGTCTAGATCCTCGAAAGTCTTCTTGGGCTGGGCTAGATATTTTTTCTCCGGAATCTAGAGCCCCGAAAGTCCTCTTGGGCTGGACTACTTTTTTTTTTCTTCGGAGTCTAAAGCCCCGAATGGCTTCTTGGACTGGGTTAGATTTTTATCATCCGGAGTCTAAAGCCCTGAAAGTTCTCTTGGGCTGGGCTACATTTTTTTTCTCCGGAGTCTAGAGCCCCGAAAGCCCTCT
>NC_134808.1:44451097-44453597 GCF_046742065.1 Oratosquilla oratoria
TGAAGAGGACCACAGATAGTGGTCAACTTGAATATTCAAATGAAGGAATGTGTAATATCTTAAACAATTATTTTAGCTCGGTATTCGTAAACGAAACACCTCAAAGTGAACTCCAAACTGAAACCTGTGAAAAGTCTGGGGTAAACTTACTCACTACGGTAAATATAACAAAAGAAAAAATTAAAAGGTGTATAGAGACACTCAAAGTTAATAAAACACCAGGGCCTGAGGGTTGGTACCCAAGAATCTTAAAGGAAATGAAAAATGAGATTGTTGTTCCATTAGAAATTATTTTCAAGAAATCCATCATATCCGGAGATGTCCCAAGAGAATGGAAGCTAGCTAACGTTACTCCCATATTCAAAAAAGGTGACAAAAAGAAATCAAATAACTATAGGCCTATAAGTTTGACTTCAATCGTAGGAAAAATAATGGAAACTATCATCATTTAGAAAGTAACCGTTTGATAAATGATAGCCAGCATGGTTTCAGACGGAAACGTTCTTGCGTGACTAACTTACTCGAATTCTACAACACAGTTATCTCGAATTATGACAAAAGAAACAATATAGATTTAATATATCTAGACTTTGCAAAAGCTTTTGATACCGTCCCACACGAAAGACTACTTACTAAATTAGCTTTGCATGGAATAAGTGATAGCCTATTAGGTTGGACTAGTAATTGGTTGAAAGGTCGAAAACAGAGAGTTGTTTTAAATGGAAAAACTTCTGGATGGAAAAGTGTTGCAAGTGGAGTTCCTCAGGGTTCCGTTCTTGGGCCACTTCTATTCATAGTATACAGTATATAAATGATATAGACCATGGACTAAAATCTACTGTTTCCAAATTTGCTGATGATACAAAACTGTGCGGAGTGGCAAATGATCACCCAAACCAATTAGATATTCAAGAAGATTTAGATAAATTACAGCAATGGTCTGAAAAGTGGCTAATGAAATTTAACACAAGTAAATGCAAGGTAATGCACATAGGTAAAAATAACAGTAAGTACGATTACAAGTTATTTGGAAATTCGTTAACAAAAGTGGATAGTGAAAAAGATCTCGGCGTAATTATCAGTAACGACCTCAAATCATCCAAGCAGAGTATTTCAGCCTCTGAGAAAGCAAATAAGATTCTGGGATTGAATGCGCGATCTTTTGATTTCAAAAGTCCATCACTCATTAACAAGCTATATAAATCGTTAGTTCGTCCACATTTGGAATATGCTGTTTCCGTATGGTCACCGAATCTCATTAAAGACATTGACAGAATGGAAAAAGAACAACGGCGAGCCACAAAACTGATTCCAAATATCAAAAATAAATCATACGAAAATCGACTTAAGCACATGAATCTGTTTTCCCTAAAAAAGCGTAGACTCAGAGGTGACTTGATACAGGTCTTTAAGATTTTAAAGGGAATTGACAACATCAAAAGTGACCAAATTTTCACATTGAATGAGAATCAGACAAGAAACAATGGTCTCAAACTGTCCGGAAATAGATTCAATTTGGAAGTAGGTAGAAACAACTTTGCCAACCGTGTAGTTAATGAATGGAATAAACTTCCTGCACAGGTAGTGCAATGTAGTTCAGTTCGAAGCTTTAAGAATCATTTAGATAAATACCTAAGTAAGATGCTGTAATGATTATGATTTATGTTATATTATTTGTTTTTGTTTTGTTATAATTTGTCTGTCTGATTTTCATTTATTATTAGTTATATGTCAATTTATTATTATTTACTATTTACCTGTTTGTTTATTATTTAACTATACCTATGCATTTATTTATGTATTTTATTTATTTACATTATTATAGTTTTTATTATTAATATGATTTTTTTTTTTTTTTCGCATCCGACCTAGATATGGATCAAAAGGTCTCCTGTCGGCATGCTCCGCCTTTGTAATCCTTTGTAATATACAGATTTACTGTCCTTCGTATCTCATTCTCCCACAGTGGGTCAATAAGTCTCATGGCATGGAATGCTGATGGAGAGAGACAGTGTGTGTATTGATAAAATAAAAAGAAAGTGTTCAGTAAAATTTACAAAAGATGCAGCATTTGCTAAGAAACCTTTTGAAAATAATCCTCATTCCTCAACAAGACGATCCACGGCGGCATTGATAATAATTAGGACAAGAATTCAGCGCATCCTAAAAGACCTTGAAAGGGAAATGCAACTAGTTTCTAACGAAATTACATTCAATATTAGACATAAACCTATGTAGGAGTACAAAGAAAGACATACTCTTCTTGTTCAGAATGGAGGAAACCATGTTGAGGTTCATAGCCTATTCTGTTTCAATGTGATCTTGATAAATACTTTACTGAAAAAATTATAACATGTATACCTTTGTTGGGTAAAAGTTCTAATAGGTTTGATAAGTTATTAAAAAGCAATGATTTTATGGAACGGTTCGTACTTACGTGAGCCATCCTGAATACATACACACACACACACACACACACACACACACACACACACACACA
>NC_134808.1:44476097-44508597 GCF_046742065.1 Oratosquilla oratoria
TCATTGTTATCATCATCATCATTGTTATCATCATCATCATTGTTATCATCATCATCATTGTTATCATCATCATCATTGTTATCATCATCATCATTGTTATCATCATCATCATTGTTATCATCATCATCATTGTTATCATCATCATCATCATCATCATCACTATTATTAAGCAGACGAAGGCGGTTCACATTGCATGATTTCACCGAGGGTCTATCCTCCTAAATCCCTGAGTTATAGCAAAGTTCTCACGATGAGCAACTGAACTATGTAAGCAACAGCTCAGATAGAAAAAGATATATGCAATAATAGTAACTGTAATGAAATTGTATAAAAAATCCATTGTTGTTACTCAACTCGTGAGTCTTACAGTATATGGGGTGAGAATTGAAACTGGGGAGTAGAGACGGGGTGGGACGGGGTGAGGGTGAATATTGGGTGCTCACCCCAAGAAGGGTGAACAAGTAAATGGGGTGAAATAACATATGGTAGGGTGAGTCTATTTAACAGTTCTTCAATCTACCTCAACTTAGTCTGTATCCAACAGTACAAGGTTAAAGTAACTGACCTGGTAAGTTACTGACAAATACAGGAGATCGTTGTGATTGTCAGTCAAACGAGTTTATAATCTAACTATGTAGTTAGCAAACAGAATCAACTTCCTGATCACGTGACTGGATGTATTACAGTTTAAAAATTCTTTTCATTTCGATAATTACCTAAAAAAATAGAATCAACTTCCTGATTATGTGATTGGATGTATTATAGTTCAAAAAAATATTTTCATTTCGATAATTACCTCAAAAATATTGTGCAATACTTGTCAACTGATTATTTCGTTTGTTTGTTTGTTTTATGTACTTGTTTGATTGTTTACTTGGTATCTTTACGACATACGACTTTATTGAACTGGTTATTTCGTTTGTTTGTTTGTTTTATGAACTTGATTTATTGTTTGTTTACTTTTTATCTTTAGAACATACGACCTTATCATGGGCCAAAAGGTCTCTTATGAACCTTCAGGTTTATTATTGTATCCTATGGCGGATATCAAGATGAAAGATAACGTGATTATGAACCCTCCCTCCCCCCCGCCCCCGCCCCAGGCTGAGTTCTACTCTGGGTCGATCAGGTCAATGACCTGACCCAGCACCTGTCAGCGACTTTCATGGCTGCCGATCCCAATTGCTCCAGAGTTTCACACTCGCAATTCTTTCGAAAAATATGTAAGAAAGTTACACGCGAGATTTTGGTTTATGTTCTCTTTCTAAACTGGCAAAGAGAAAAGGGAGAAAAAGAGAGTGGAAGAGAGCAGAAGAAAGAAAAAGAGAAAGAGAAAGAGTGAGACAAAGAAAGGGGGGAGAGAGAGAGAGAGAGAGAGAGAGAGAGAGAGAGAGAGAGAGAGAGAGAGAGAGAGAGAGAGAGAGAGAGAGAGAGAGAGAGAGAGAGAGAGAGAGAGAGAGAGAGAGAGAGAGAGAGAGAGAGAGAGAGAGAGAGAGAGAGAGAGAGAGTGTGTGTGTGTGTGTGTGTGTGTGTGTGTGTGTGTGTGTGTGTGTGTGTGTGTGTGTGTGTGTGTGTGTGTGTGTGTGTGTGTACGCATATATACCCTTCTTCATATGTTTACGTATATGTGTGTATGCTTCCATGAGTGTATGCGCTCGCATGTACGAGTGCGTACATACATATACAGTATATGTGTCCTTGTTTATTGCTCCACGTATATGTCTACACGTGTGTGTGTGTACGTGCGTGTGCATGGGTGTCTTTACGCGTGCATATCTATATATCATTAGGGCAATTTTGTCTAAACCGGTCTGTGTGTCTGTGTCGGTATGTGTGTCTGACTATATGTGTTTGTGTGAAGCAGTTTTATGTATATACACGCTTATGTGCGTCCCGTGATCATATATCTTTTAGGTATGTTGGTGCATATACGTATTTTTGCGTGTGTATGATATTGTATATGTGTGAGTGTGTGAGTGTGTGTGTGTGTGTGTGTGTGTGTGTGTGTGTGTGTGTGTGTGTGTGTGTGTGTGTGTGTGTGTGTGTATGTGATTCACCATGGTCTTGGATCAAGTGTTGGACTCGTGATGGACAGCTATTTTCCCTCCCGGAAGAGGGCTCAGAGCTCATATATAACCGGTCTATGGGTAATGCTGTGACCTTACACGCACACACATACCCAACTTCCCGCCCACGAGAGTTTGAGTAACGGCTCGCAGCTCAGCGAGTGTGTGTGTGTGTGTGTGTGTGTGTGTGTGTGTGTGTGTGTGTGTGTGTGTGTGTGTGTGTGTGTGTGTGTGTGTGTGTGTGTGTGTGTGTGACTCCTTTCAGTTATTTCATTCTGGCTAACATTCTACGATATCTTTCATCTACGAGTCAGACACACAACAGATCAAGTTGTCGATCCACAACAACATAACCTTTTTCCAATCCATTCCATGAATCAAATCAAATCATCAATCCATCAACAGAACAAAATCAATCAAGGAGGCCACAGGTCGGAACAGAAAATTACCTCAACGTAACAATATTTCCCTCCCGCTTGCATCGAACCAATTTCCTCGCCGCAATGTCATTACACGAGCCCCGACATCGTACCCCACATCACCAAAATTACCAGATACAGGTTTATAACAGAGAAACAAAATTACCAAAGGAAACTTGACAGTGTAACGAGCTCTGGGGCACAAGAGCCTCTCATTATGTGTCTTGCGAAGTTAAAGAATATACTTCCTGAAATTCGATAACTTGAATCTGCATTCTAAATCCTTTTCCCTAAGAATCTAAGAGGGTTATTGTTTAGGCTGGATATATATATATATATATATATATATATATATATATATATATATATATATATATATATATATATATATATTAAATAGATCCACCTATGACCAGTGTGGGGGAAGCGTAGGAGACTAGTTCAAAATTATACCTTTTGTATAATTATCGTGTCACTTTTAATATCGTCCTTGTCTTGTGTTTCATATATTTCCATACACACACACACACACATATTATATATATATGTGTGTGTGTGTGTGTGTGTGTGTGTGTGTGTGTGTGTGTGTGTGTGTGTGTGTGTGTGTGTGTGTGTGTGTGTGTGTGTGTGTGTGTGTGTGTGTGTGTGTGTGTGCGTGCAAAGAAATCACAAAAACACGTGATAAACTATTTTTTGCAGAAACCACTGGAAAAATGAAAAATACGGTTACCGAACGTTTTCGTAGTACCCTTGAAGATGTCTTAATAGACGAAAACGTTCGGTAACCATATTTTTCATTTCCCAGTGGTTTCTGCAATATATATACATATATATATATATATATATATATATATATATATATATATATATATATATATATATATATATATATGGCAAGAGAAAATGGACTATAATAAACTATCAAAAAGTGGCCCAACAACAGGTTGGTTTCGTCCAGACACTTTAATCTTTTTGTTCTGGCGATAGTTTGACAAATTTATTTGGGTCTAGTGAATCTGTAAAGGTTTAAAGAATAGATTTTTATTGACTCTTTTCTGTCTGGTGTTAAGTTTAATGATTTTGGTTTGCTAAACGAAGGTTGATTTTATTCAGTCCCAAAGGTTTGATGATTGTATATAACTTGATGCAAGAATTTGATTCCGTTTTAATGACAGACACTGGAAAAAGTGAACAAAACGGGACTAAAGAGAACTGAAAATAACAATAAAACAAAAACAGAATAAAAATTAAATAGATAAATAAATAATAGACAAAAATAAGTAAAAAAAAAAATAATAGTTAATTGGCTTGACAGCTCCTTTGAAATGTTAAGCGACATGACGTCACGAAGCCAGTGATAATCCACTGAAGACCTGGAGTCTTGATTAAAGACTGATTAGATAATTGAGACCCAATCACTGAACAGACTGAGTCCCTCATCAACAGACAAAAACCAAAGGAAATCAGTTCCAGCTGATTGGCACCGATTGGCACTGATTGGCAATGGTTCCGTGTGTGTCATAGGAGTTCCTGGAACGAGGAACACAGTTGGTTCTCTAAAATTCGAAAGTCTCCATAATTCGAAACTTTTATTCTATTTTATTTATTTATTTATCTATTTATTTATTCATTTACTTATCCACTTCTTTTTTATTTATTTTATTTCATTTTTCATTTTTTGGCCAAGGCAATTTTTTAACGGCCTTTCTGTTCCGAATTTTTTTTTCGAATATCAGATTTTCCATTTAAGGGATTAGGAATGTCATTTACCGATATTTTTTTCACAAATATAAGTTCATTCACTTCTGAATACGTTAGTAATGTAGGCGCTAAACACAGTTGGATACAAATAAAGTAAATGAACGTAGAGACCTTAGAACGACAACAAAATCACTATATAGCGATAACAACATTACTACAAAGATGAAGGACCCGATAGTTACCGTAACTATAACTAAGATACTATCTGATATGCAAAGACTATAAATCCCAAAAGATAATCTCTGACAACACTTTTTGTTGTCACAAAGGAGAGTTGGGTTTCTCGCTAAAGATGGAGGTTCAGGTATAATGGGAAAATGGGTTTAACAATTACTTCAAGTTCAAGATTAAGGCCAATATTGATTGTAATTCTTGTAATTTGTTTGTGTACGGAATACCCAATTTCATGCAGACATGCACACAACCTTATGGCGCAGTGGTTAGAGTTCTCGCCTGCCACTACGGCGGTCCGGGTTCGAATCCCGCCCACGGCTGAAACGACTTCAGTATTGCTGCGCTGCGGGTTGTTACTCCAACTCTCGTGGACGAGGAGTTGGGCGTGTGAGTGCGTGTAAGGTCACAGTATTACTCATAGATCGGTCATATATGAGCCCTGAGCTCTCATCCGGGAGGTTAATAACTGTCGATCACGAGTCCAACACGTGATCCAAGACCATGGTGGTGAATCACATAGTGGTGAATCACATACACACACATACACACACACGCACACACACACACACACACACACACACACACACACACACACACACACACACACACACACACACACACACACACACACAGCCAAGTATGATAAATGTCAAGTAAAAGACAGGACCCCATGACCGTTGTTCCTTACCTATATACTACAGTTAGGTAAATTGGAGAAATACATAAATACACACACATGCACACATACATACACACACACATACCTTATTTCACTTGAGAACCATGTATCACACGCAATCAACAATAGCGAAATAATGAGAATATGAATTAATGAGTAAGAATGATTTGTGAATACGTGTGTGTGTGTGTGTGTGTGTGTGTGTGTGTGTGTGTGTGTGTGTGTGTGTGTGTGTGTGTGTGTGTGTGTGTGTGTGTGTGTGTGTGTGTGTGTGTGTGTGTTTTCATGGTAGTGTTGGAATCCATTAATCTAGATGGCCCTGTTTTAGGTCTGGTACTCTCTTCAGAATAATCTCAAACGTATCTCCCAACCTCAATACGTCAACTCAGAATACACACACAGGCACACACACGTACATGCACACACACACACACACACACACACACACACACACACACACACACACACACACACACACACACACACACACACACGGTCGGGCGGAGATAAGTTGGTTTTGTCTCCTTTCACGTGTAGCCCCTGTTCACCTAGCAGCGAGTAGGTACGGGACGTTAGTCAAGGAGTTGTGACCTTGCTGTCCCGGTGTGTGGTGTGTGAGTGGTCTCAGACCTACCCAGAGATCGGCTGATAAGGAGCTCTGAGCTCACTGCCGTAGGGTGGTGTCTGGCTGTCTCGAAAAGAGGCTGCAGCAGATCCGAGGTGAATACACACACAATATACATATATAGACAGATACATGATATATGTCATATATATAATATATCATGTCAAAATATATGCAATATTCATCAACCAAAGATTATATTTGCATACACCTGATTTTTGGGTCACCTTCTGGTGTCCGCAGTGTTTCAAATACCTTAAAAAAAAAAGTCCCTCCAAACGAGACTTTTTAACGCTTTTGAAAAAACACGTTATTTCAGCTATCCCAAAATCTATCGTTCGTGTTTCATTTTGTTTCCAACAGAGTCAATTTCGAGTTGCTGTACAAGTGATATAGATAATTTTATCCTTTCAGATTTGTCCCCTCCTCCTCCTCCTCCTCCTCCTCCTCCTCCTCCTCCTCCTCCTCCTCCTCCTCCTCCTCCTCCTCCTCCTCCTCCTCCTACTCCTCCTCCTCCTCCTCCTCCTCCTCCTCCTCTTGTCCCCCACTCCCCAAAATCAACTCTATAATAAAGTGGTTTCCATGTTAGATAATTTGAGTCAATATTCATCAGACCTGGAATTATACAATTCTCTTGCGTGATATGACAATTGGCAAGACTTGAATTATTTCTGGTCGTAATCTAGAATTCATAACTTCAGTGGTTTGCAGATAGGTCAGAGGTCACGCAGTATGGGATTTTGTTTTTCTTATTCTTTTCTTATTTCTTCTTCTTCTTCATCTTCTTCTTCTTCTTCTTCTTCTTCGTCTTCTTCTTCTTCTTCATCATCATCATCATCATCATCATCATCATCATCATCATCATCATCATCATCATCATCATCATCATCATCATCATCATCATCATCATCATCATCATCATCATCATCATCTTCTTCTTCTTCTTCTTCTTCTTCTTCTTCTTCTTCTCCTCCTCCTTCATCTTCTTCTTCTTCTTCTTCTCCTTCTTCTTCTTCTTCTTCTTCTTCTTCCTCTTATACCTCTTCTTCCTCTTCTTCTTCTCCGTCTTCTTTTTCTTCTTCTTCTTCTTCTTCTCTCTCTTCTTCTTCTTCCTCTTCTTCTTCTTCTTCTTCTTCTTCCTCTTCCTACTCTTCTTCCATTTTCCTCTTCATCCTCCTCCTCTTCTTCTTCCTCTTCTTCTTCTTCTTCTTCTTCTTCCTCTTCTTCTTCCTCTTAGTCTTCTTTTAGCTCCTGTGTATTACTGCATTGCTTCTAACCTAGACAGTGAGCTGGAGACAAGGATGACCCTTCATCCAAGAGGAGCTATGATGAGAGTGGAATGTGTGATTCACCACCATGGTCTTGGATCACGTGTTGGACTCGTGATTGACAGTTATTTCCCTCCCGGAAGGGAGCTCAGAGCTCATATATGACCGATCTATGGGTAATGCTGTCACCTAACACGCACTCACACACCCAACTCCCCACCCGCGAGAGTTGGAGTTACGACTCGCAGCGCAGCGATAAAGAAATTATTTCAACCCTGGGCGGGATTCGAACCCGGGCCGCCGTAGTGGCTGCCGGGAACTCTACCATCTGCGCCATCGAGTCGTGTGTGGGAGTGGGTGTCTTTGATTTGGCTACCTCCCTAATAAGGGGGAAAAGGCACTTGGTATAAAGACAGATTAAAGCTCTTTCTGGGAAAAGAGGTCTTGTAACAAATTTTAAATTTCTTCAACCTGGTAGTATTTTTTCATGCGCCAAGGACTCGAACCACATCCAACCACACCAAAAGACACACTTTTTATCCCTGTCATGTCAGCGCCGATATAATAATTTTTTATGTTTTGTTATGGCCAGGTAGACTACTGCTACAGACATGACTGACGTCACACAGATGCGAGAGTAAAACAGAAAAGAGAAATTCCTGTTTTCTTTGAATTAGGACAAACTGCATCATGCATTAATAAATACTAATAGAGCAAACGGAAGCAAAGAATAAGAAAATAAGATGCTTGTTCTGATAATGTATAAAAACAAAAATTACTCCTTTCGTTTACTTATCTATTAGTTGTAATATATTTATCCATTTATCTCGTATATGGCACCTATCTATATATCTATTAATTTATCTGTTTGTGTACACGTTAAACGAAACCAAGGTACTGCAAGAAATTTTCTAATTAATTCAAATGCAACGCTCTGATTAAATAGAATAAAATAAAATAAGATAAATATTGATTCTTTCTAGACTTTTTTTTACTAGTGACTCTAAGTTCTTAGCGTCCATAAGAAATCAACCTTTTTTGAAAAAAATAATCGAATTAAAAAATATTATTCATGATAACAGGGCGATTTTGTTATACCACCAGAGGCTTTCAACTAGGTTAGATTTATTCTCTGTAATTAAGAAATGACATGGTAAGGAGTAAAATTACCATCACACATGATTTAGTATTAATTCTATTACACGCCATATCTGGCCAGGTACATGTAATACACAAGCATGAAATAATTTTCTTCTTCTTTTATTATACTTTATTTTCTGCGGAACCTTAGTATTAAACGTGTATTTCTATTTTCTTATTTTTCTGTCCTTTCATAATGGCTGTGCATTTTTGTATGGGGGTAATAACAGAACTGCCTTCCAGTTTCTAACCGAAGACGTAAATAACAAAGGCAAGGCTTGGAATCTGTTTTTAAGTATTCAACAACACCTTGCCTCACCCAGCACTTCCTCTAATAGCAACACACCTAAGAACCTTCCTCCTTTAGCAGAGTAGTAATTGCAAATAATACCATCCAATCTTCGTGCCACTAAGTAGGAATGAACCTCACGCCCTGAAAGGAAAACTCCCAACCCGTCAATTGTGGACGTGTTCGTTCTCATAATAGAAAGGAAGTCAATCAACGGAATTAGCGGCTCAGGCCTTCAAAGGCACGAGATTGGAACAGCCAACACAACAAACGTGTTGAAGGTGATGACGATAGACATTTTCATACTGTACGGTTTACGTTTTAGAATATTGAGAAAATTGGCTCCTAACTACCAGATGTACTGATATGTAAATGCATGCATATATGCATATATATGTATACATACATATATATATATATATATATATATATATATATATATATATATATACTGTATATGTATATATACGCAGAAAAGCCACCAAGGAAATTAATAAAATTATGGCCGAGGGCTTTCGTCTATTTAGATGTCTAAATAGACGAAAGCGCTCGGTCATCATTTTATTTTATTTTGTGACTTTTCTGCATATATAGAATCACGAGTTCATGTGATATCTCATGCATTTATATATATATATATATATATATATATATATATATATATATATATATATATATATATTGCGCGTGTGTTAAAGAATGCATTGTCCTTTTTTTTTTTTTTTTTTTTTTTTTTTTTTTAGGGTTTCCTTTAAATTCCACGGCTGTGAGGATATCATCCAACAGCTCCAAAGGTAAAGGAAAGCCGGAACCTTTTACCTGTCCGCACCAATAGTCCTTAGATGAGAACGGAACGAAATTACTTTCGATTCCATAAACGATTCTCTTCCACCCCGTTACCCGTGGCACGGTTTATCAAATGTGTGTTTGATGTTTGACCGTGTTCACACGGTCAAACATCAAACATATGTTTGACAAACCGGGTTTGACAAACCGTTTGACCGTGTAAATGACCCTTTACTTTCTGACCTATGAGAGCTTTGAACTCAGGACTCGACCTGACTGTGAGTCCACATTTGTTAGCGAGAGGCGAGCACTAATAACGTTAATAGCCTTGAATAAATTTTTTTATATATTCTTCTGAGGGATCCCTAGTGACATCGAACATGGATCAGTATGTCTACAGTTTCAACGCAATGGTAAAAGTGAGAAACAAGGAAAGATTAGTGTATATATATATACATATAACAATATTGATGAAATGGCTCTGCCTGCGGGATTCGAACCCTAAGCAGAATGACACGACATCAACACGGGACTAGGGCGCTACCGACTGCGCCACGGAGAGATGTACAAAAGAGGCCATTTGACCCCTCGACATTAGCTTCCCGTTATAATACTGGGGCCTATTTTATAAAAGATCCTAACCGCTATGTCTAGACATAAATATTTAAAATGGCTTATGTCTAAACATAAGCATTTAGGTCGGCGACATAGGGATTTAGGTCAAAATATCCGTCATTTTGAAGATTTATGTCTATACTTAGGGGTTAGGATATTTTATGAATTCGGTCCCTGGTTCCGTGTTAATCTCGTACCAAACAACCTAGGGTTCGAATCCCGTATACAGAACCGTTGAACCAAACTGTCGATACGAGTATATACACGATATTTTTTTGTACCAATTTAGACTTCTAATTTATCTAAGAAACCTAAACAATTTGCGACCGAAGAATTTATTGACTACGTTTCATTCTTTGGAGGTTTTCCGAGAGTTGTACAATCAATAATCTCTTAATCTTCATCTGGTGTGTACTCTAGTGGCATAATCGGAAGTGTATTGGTCTCGTGTTCGCTTAGTTGTAGGTTCGAAACCCGCACTCCTCTCCGATTCACAGTAATGACTGCTACCTAACCCAACAGTCCATGAACCGCATAATAGGGTAAAGGTGACGACTTCGGCCGCAGGTAAGCACCTCCTGAGGTAGGCCCCTATATTCGAATAATTCTTATATTCTTTCATATTTAGTAAACAGTATGTATATAAGCAGTTTCTATTAATATCCAGCATGTCTCTTCATTATAATGTGGAAGCCAATAATGAATGGACCTCGAGCAACTGTTGCATGACAAATGATCACATAAACTTATTAACTTTGGGTCGATCTGTCTAATACCCTTCGCAGGTGAATCAATTGAGACCGTTTTTTCGATGCAGAGGATTGTACTTTATATAAGAAGAAAAACTAGGTTATCTAATACACAACAAATGTTATGGTGAAGTTTGTCTTGTAATGGTAAAATGAGGTGGTTTTTATTTTCTTCTTCAACGAAGGAGATCTATGCGCGTGTAGTGGAGGATGCTTCTGAAGAATGCTCCATAGGATGGCGGATGGAACATCAGTACACACACACACACACACACACACACACACACACACACACACACACACACACACACACACACACACACACACACACACACACACACAACAGATTAGATGAGAATGTGGTGTGTGCAACAGATTAGATGAGAATGTTGTGTGTGCAAAAACAATACACGAATTTAAAAACAGTCTAGATAAAACAAGATAAGGAGACGGGACACCACGAGCATAGCTCTCCTTCCCATAAAATACAACTAGGTAAGCACACACACACACACACACACACACACACACACACACACACACACTCGACGGTTCAGTGGTAGCGTTCACAACTGCTAACCCAGCGGTCCGAGTTCGAATCCCGCCCAGGGTTGAAATAATTTCAGTATCACTACGCTGCGAGCCGTTACTCCAACTCTCGTGAGCGGGGAGCTGTGTGTGTGTGTGTGTGTGTGTGTGTGTGTGTGTGTGTGTGTGTGTGTGTGTGTGTGTGTGTGTGTGTGTGTGTGTGTGTGTGTGTGTGTCAGGTCACAGCATTACCCATAGATCAGTCATACATGAGCTCTGAGCTCTCATCCGGGAGGGTAGTAGCTGTCGATCACGAGCCCAACACGTGATCCAAGACAATGGTGAATCACACACACACACACACACACACACACACACACACACACACACACACACACACACACACACACACACACATACATACACACACACAGTACACACGCTCGCTCGCGAACGTGCGTGTAGGGCATCAAACAATAATAAAGAACTCGATGTAATAAAGATAATTAATCAAAAATCGCCCAACTTTGCTACGTTCGTGGCATATTCATTCAAGTATTGCAAGGAACCACGAAAAGAAAAAAAAATCTATGCTTGGGGGCCAGTATTGATCATTACTGAGAACTGGACCCTGCAGCTGCGACAAGTATGTTGTCACTTTCTGTCCCGCACGCCTTCCAGGTCAGTTGAGCTTCGAACTCACTTCGTATTGTCCCGGGTTCGATCCCACATGTGCCAGGCTACCAAAGCACAAAGGGCAAAGGTGGCGGAGTGGATTCATATATACATGAAAACTATACAAACATAAGTTCCGTTGCTGACGTCTTGGTATTTTGTATGTAGAGCAATTTCTTTACAATAAAGGATTCTGTAGATGAAAATGTATTAAGGCAGGAATAATGAAAAGTATGTTTATGCAGTTTTGAAAGGCCATGGGACAGGTTTGGGTGTCCCCAACAAGGGGTTTAGTCGAGAATTAAACCATCTGAGGGAATTCACCAAACAGATGGTACTCATCACTGACCCATCTGGACCCAGCAATATTCAAAGAAGTCCATCTATATCAGGAGCTTCTTAACCTATCTTTCGTCACGTATACGAAAATCATGTTCTCTTGTTCGTTAGCCTCAATACTAAATTGAATTGTCAGACATCCGATCACTCCCACTAGCTTTCGGTTCGTAATCCCACATGTGAACAACTCTGGTCCCTTAAGACCAGCGTTTCTCAACCTTAAGGTTCCCCGGAACCCTAAGGTTCCGCAAAAGGTCCCTAAGGGTTCCGCGAGAACAAGTGAGATAAGCTAATGCACTTTTGATTTTTTATTTAATTTCAAATACGTAATATAATTAAACACGCACGACATATTTTTGATTATTGTAATAATGTAATATAGACATCATCCTATCTAACCTATTATTATGATGAAAATAAAATGAGAAAGATATGGTATATGTTTTTTTTTTTGTTTTTTTTTTGCGCAGGGGTTCCTTGAGACATGCAATTTATTTTAAAGGTTACGCAAGGGTAAAAAGGTTGAGAAACGCTGCCTAAGACAGTGGTTCCAAAACTCATTTTGTTACCCAATTTAACATGTCACATTAAACATGTTACCCGTTTGACAAAATGCAGTCAACATTGATACATATGGCTAAATTGAAACGCTAGAGACAATTCGTTTATTTATTGCATTTGAAATTTGTTTATCTAAAGACTACTGTCATGTAGAGAGCATCAATGGGATGAATGGAGTTGCATGCTTTGAAGCTAGCTAAGGAATTCTTGGCTTCTTGATTTTCAGAATTATTATTATTATTATTATTTTCTGCTTCTGACCCAGGGCAGTGGACAAGATGCAGGAATGACCCGTCATCCAGGAGGTGCCAAGATAAGAGGGAGGGAGGAGGGTAGAGGGGAGTGGAGTATGTAGGGGATGGAATGGGTGGGAGTGGTTTATATGCCTTTGTCTTTTGGCTACCTCCCGTGTAAGGGGGAAAAAGCCTTTGGTATATGTATTATTATCTGTCACCCCTCTATTACCCCCCCGAAATTTTGTTAAATTACCCCCCAAGGGGTAATTTACACCCCAGTTTGGGAACCACTTCCCTAAGGTGTCCATGGACCATAAAACGAGTTCTTAATGACATTACGTTTTCTTCTGGGGAAGGGCTGTTTCCATGCACAACAACAACAAAAAAAAAAA
This sequence comes from Oratosquilla oratoria, assembly GCF_046742065.1. Taxonomy (NCBI): domain Eukaryota; kingdom Metazoa; phylum Arthropoda; class Malacostraca; order Stomatopoda; family Squillidae; genus Oratosquilla; species Oratosquilla oratoria. The sequence goes on from NC_134808.1 coordinate 44,489,400, forward strand.
AAAAAAAAACACAAACGGAAACTCTTCTATCATTCAACTACAAGAGAGGTTTGTCAATGGAAATAACGTATGAGCCGTTTAGAGGAACTCAAACACTTGTTCAACAAATACAGGATGATCATCTTCCTCAAACAAGCACGCAATTTGATACTCTAGAAGTCCGAATGATATATGAAGACGATTTAAGTTCTCACAAACGTGGCAGTGTGTCAGACTGACTGAAACCTATCCAGCAACTATAAGAAGATCTACACAACAGGAGGCAAAGATTATCTACCCTCTCCTGGATTTAACAAATGAAATATGGAGATACAAAATTTCGATACCTTTATATTTATCAAAATTCATTAAGAAAATAACCACATAGCAATAAATGTATAAAAAGTATATCATATTACCCTACAATGAACATAAGAACATAAGAATGAAGGAGTCTGCAAGAGTCCATAAGGCCTACACTAGGAAGATTTTGTTCGCATATTTAAACCTGCTTAGGACGCTACGCCTACAGAGCTTCGAGAACGAAACTCTTTGAAACAACGCGACAAGACTTCCTTGAGTCGACTACACAACAAGAAGTATCTTCAGAGAACATAAGCCTTGCGACCTCACTATTTTCATTCCGACACGTCACCATGCCTCCTCCACCCGCCCCTCCGTCCTCACCCAAACTTGCACGGTAGTGATAAGGCCTTCGTGGAAGGCGAGGTCGAGATATCACCCCCTGATAAGAGGAATTAATGCAACAGACACGTAAAACGTAAGGGTCGTCGATACGAATGTAATACTACTCCTCCCCTTCCCTATAATGCCATCCTTTACATATTTCATTCTGGTTCACCATAAACAATCTAATTCACCTGAAGGGATTCAAACACATCTAGATTAACCCCATTCATAGTTATTCCGCTCTTTATAGACTATTATGGCTGTCTTCAGGCGATTTTATTCAGCTGAGAGCAAGGACCGTGCTGAGGGAGTTAAACAGTCATTAAATAGACTGCGTTCGTGCGTGCTGGCTGGGGCATACCATTATCGGAGATCGACAAGAACAGCCAAGTTGCCTTCCTGGACTTCCTCAGTGCTTGGGGCGGGGAGCGTGGGGCGGGGTTTGCATTCTTGGCTCAATACATATACATATACATATATATATATATACATATATATATATATATATATATAGTGTGTGTGTGTGTGTGTGTGTGTGTGTGTGTGTGTGTGTGTGTGTGTGTGTGTGTGTGTGTGTATGTGTGTGTGCGCGTGTGTGGACTTTATTTCAAACATATTTTGTCAAAGACTACAGTTGTATCAACATTGACAATCTTCTTTACTTTCTTCTCTATGATGAGTGTGTGATATCTAGCCTAAATCTCTTGACATCTTCAATAAAACATGATCGACATTGGAGTAAATACTGATGATTTAGATTGTTTTTTAACAAAACATGTTTTAACATTGACAATCTTCTTCACTTTCTTCTCTATGATGAGTGTGTGATATCTAGCCTAAATCTCTTGACATCTTCAATAAAACATGATCGACATTGGAGTAAATACTGATGATTTAGATTGTTTTTTAACAAAACATGTTTTAAAGAAGGTATACTGCCTAGACACACTAATGTATACTGTATACGTACTACATACATACATATACCAAAGGCTTTTTCCCCCTTATAAGGGAGGTAGCCTGTATATTTCAAAGAACAGGGAAATTCTCGTCTAGGACAAGCACATGACGCACCGTCTTGATTTCAATGTGTTAAATGACTAACGATTTTATTCATTTGAGAGATGACCTCTCTCCTGGCCAGATTTCAAAGGATTACAAAGGCGGAGCATGCCGACACGAGACCTTTTGGTCCATAACTAGGTCGGATGCGAAAAATAAATAAATTAAAAAATAAAAGTTATAATAATATAAATAATAATAAATAAAATAAACAAATGCATAGGTATAATTAAATAATAAACAAACAGGTAAATATTGGATGATAATGAATTAACGAATAAATAACGATAAATTAAAATCAAGCAAATAATAAACAAACAAATAATAACAAACAAATAAACAAGTAATATAAAATAAATGACAGTCTATCTATAAAGATCCTCTTCCAAGCAAGCGTCGGCCCCATAGATGAATAGAAATCCCTGTCGTCATTGTCTATGGTATCTTCATTTTATCTATTAGGTATAGAATCATGGCTACCTCCCTTATAAGAGGGAAAAAGCTCGTGGTATATATATAGACCATAGAATAAGTATAGAATCTATATTAGCTGTTGCTTTAACAATTTAAAAAAATAAATAAATTAATGAGGGAAAACATGAAAGAGAAATTATAGAAAATTATATTTCAGTGAGATGTGAACATTACCAAATACGCTGCAAATACTAACTTTCGGGTTTTCTACGTGGAAGACCCGATTACCGTTGGCGGATCTTATGGGGCTGCGGATATCTGGCCAATTAAACTCAAGACAACAATGGTCATGTCCTTTTTATCTATATGACCGTTTCTGGTTATATAGAATATAAGAGATATAGAATTTATCGACCTGTGTCTTGTTCTTTCGCTTTAGGGGTATTACCTGAGTGCGTGTTTCGTTTGGTGTAATAGAATTTAATAGTTTCTTCACTGCTTTCTTTGAACCATAAAATCCCGTTTAAGGGTCGCATATAACATTGTTCGACAAGTGCCCTATGGTCGCCTGGCGCCTTGGAGATTCGACAGTTCCTTTAAGAGAGTTTTTTTTTTTTTTTTTTGGTCACCTGGTTATAACGTCATATATCACGATTTTTTTTTTCGAGAAGAAAAATGGCGCCAATGGAGCGACCTTAACTTTGACAGTTTCTTTAAAAAAAGAGTGTTTTTTTTTTTTTGTCACGCGGTTATGACGTCATGTCTTTTTTTTTTTTTTTTTTTTAGAAGAAGAAAAATGGCACCAATGGAGCTACCTTAACCTCTTTGTTAAATTTACGAATCTAGTGTTTATTCTAACTGCCGCCAGGTGATTTTATTCAGTTGATGGAAACAACTCCCGTAAGGAAAAATCTAAAAGGTCTTCTCTTCGGGCTCTCATACCCCAAAGGTATCAAGCGACCTTATGACATCTGGTGAACGTTCCTGCAAGCAGGATGGGGGGCAGGAAGGCCTTTAATCCAGGAAGAGCTAAGATAAAAAGGAAGACAAATGGGTGTAGGATGGATGTGGGATGAGTGTGGGATGAGGGATGTGGGATGAGTTTGGGATGAGGGGCGTGGGAGGAGTGTGGGAGGGGTGTGGAAGGGATGTAGTAGGGGTGTGGGATGAGTTCGGGATGGATGTGGGATGAGGGGTGAGGGGGGAGTGTGGGAGAGGTGTGGGAGGAATGTGGGGGTGTAGGAGGGGTGTGGGATGAGTTTGGGATGGATGTGGGATGAGGGGTGAGGGAGGAGTGTGGGATGAGTGAAGTAGGAGAGTGGGAGAGGTGTGGGAGGGGTGTAGAAGGGATGTAGGAGGGATGTGGGATGAGTTTGGGATGGATGTGGGATGAGTGTGGGATGAGGGGTGAAGTAGGAGTGTGTGAGAGGTGTGAGAGGTGTGAGAGGGGTGTAGAAGGGATGTAGGAGGGATGTGGGATGAGTTTGGGATGAATGTGGGATGGGTGTGGGACGAGGGGTGAGGGAGGAGTGTGGGAGAGGTGTGAGAGGGGTGTAGAAGGGATATAGGAGGGATGTGGGATGAGTTTGGGATGGATGTGGGATGGGTGTGGGATGAGGGGTGAGGGAGGAGTGTGGGATGGATGTGGGATGGATGTGGGATGGATGTGGGATGGATGTGGGATGGGTGTGGGATGGATGTGGGATAGATGTAGGATGGGTATGGGACAGAAGTGGGATGGGTGTTGGATAGATATAGGATGGGTATGGGATGGGTGTGGGATTGGTGTGAGGTGGGTGTGGTATGAGTGCGGGAGGGGTGTGGGATGGGTGAGAAGGTAAGTGAGGTGATGGATATGGGATACACTGGACACAAATAAGCGCCTCCTTTCGTAAACTCCTCACTATAATATCCCTTGGATATCTTACCATGACGACCATCATAAATGTCCCCTAAACGTACGTATCAACATAAATTTCAGTCTAACCTTCGAATTTCATTTTTTTTTTTTTTGTCAGAAACGAAACTGGACCTGACTTCAGCGATTTCATGTCATATTTCAGAGTATATGTAGTGACACAGGTGAGGTGGAACAAGTCTTCAGTCATATCCAGAAACCTGAGAAAATGTATAAAGATTCTTTATTTCCTGATAAAGCTCAAAAGGAAAAAGTGAAAAACGACTGAAGGATATGAAATACGAGAAAGGGATTTAGAAGAACGGAACATGGGTCATTTTAAGTACAGTATGTATATTTTTGCATATGTATGTATGTATTTATGTGTATATGCATGTATGTATATGTGTGTGTATGTATATATGTATGTACATATGTATGTATGTATGTATGTATATACGTATGTATGTATGTATGTATGCATATACATATGTATGCACGCACGTATGTATACATGTATGCATGTGCGTATGCATGTATGTATGTACGTATGCATGTATGTATGCATACATGTATGCACGTATGTCTATATGTATTCCTGTATTGATGTATCTATCTGTCTACCTATATTCGTATCTATCTTTATTCCACTTGCTCTCTGTTTCTCCTCCCTAAACCTCTTTTTGCTCTCTTTCTCTCTTTCCAACAATCACATACACACATGCATAAATCAATAAGGACTCACGCATAAAGATATAAAGATCCACTTTATTCGAAGGCTTGCATGCAAATGTTCAGGTTAATCACCTCCTCAACTATGCGACAATCGCCTTCCATGCCCGACTCTTATCTGTCCTTATCATCCACAAAGTCATTCATTATCGTCCTCCTCCTCTCCTAACTGACTACTAAGAGGCAACGAAGAAAAAATGCGATCTTTGAATGATGTATATCTAAAGACAATCAAATGCGTTGAAAGAAATGTACAGAGATCTAGAATTTTATGATACCTTTTCTATAAATCATGTCTACAGTTCGTATAAGAGAGGTGAATTAAACTGAACTTATATTTTCTGTCATTTCGTCCCGAATTATATTACACTTGGCTGGTGAACTTACACCAAGGGAGTCCCATCTGGAATCCTCAATTTGATCACTTGGTCAGTTCCCATTGACGTCATCATTTCTTTGGCCCAATACTCTTTACTCTTATATCTAAGTACCTCCCCCGAGCCAATACCAAAAACGTTTAGTACCATCAATCTATAAAAGAAAAAATATTACTCGATAATGATGATTATAGGAACTCGCCATTTACGTTGCCAAATGTACGATGTCACAAATTTAGTCATATTCGTGAAATTCCCAAGGTCGTGTTGGCTAATGTTTACGGATAAGCACGTGGATTTTAGAATCGAACACGATCCTAGTCAAGATTCAAGGTTATTCTTATAATTTTTCGTTTGTTTATTCATAATGTTTAGCACGAGGATACAACACTATATCCTGAGATCACACTGAAAAGTTCTCTCATTCTCCAGATGTTGCTTTTAATCTAAGCGCCATTATTCTACATGGGTCACTATGGGAGGACAACAGGAACCCCATGCCGGTCCCAAGCCCGGATAAAAGAGGAGGGTTGTCTACAACAGGCCTAGCAAGCCGGTGGACGTAAAAATTATTCTACTCGAGATACTCAGGTGAGAAGGTCACTAAGGAATATCTGAATCTGTCCTCTTTATCATATTTCACTGACGCAAAGGAAAAAAAATACGGTGGTATTCTTAAAAAGAATATTTTCTTATACAAATCTTATATAAATCCTTGGAAGGGAAATATTTATAATAAGAAAATATTTCACTGATGCAAAGAAAAAATACGGTGGTATTCTTAAAAAATATTTCCTTATATAAATCTTACATAAATCCTTGGAAGGGAAATATTTATGATAAAGAAATATTTCACTTATGCAAAGAAAAGATACAGTGGTATTCTTAAAATATATTTCCTTTTATAAATCTTATATAAATCCTTGGAAGGGAAATATCTATAAGGAAATATTTCACTTATGCAAAGAAAAAATACGGTAGTATTCTTAAAATATATTTCCTTTTATAAATCTTGTATAGATTCTTGGGAGGGAAATATTTATAATAAGGAAATATTTTTTTAAGAATACCACCGTAAGATTCTTACGATGGTATTCTTAAATAAAATTATTTCCTTATATAAATCCTTCCCTTCCAAGGATTTATATAAGATTTATATAAGGAAATATTTTTTTTCTAAATGCCACTGATAGTTTTTGGAAAACCACTTCAACAATGTCTCAATCTTTCTACTCAACACAATCTTCAACAAAACAATTTTTTCTTTCTTTCTTGCCTTTGGTGGCATGCAACTTTTCTCCCCTTCCGACACTAAACATTACTATTTTCTCATTTAATTGTAAGCTCAACTAGAAGACTCGTAACTTAACTAATACTAGAATAGCTTCAGTAAAAATGGGATTTCTGTAACGCCTTTAAAATTCCTTCATACATTTTTTTTTTCAGAACAAACTTCACTCTCCCCTTGCCAGCAACAATAAACATCTTTATCTTTTTCTATTTATATTTTCACGGCCATTCTTCTTCTTCCTTCTTTTTTTCTTTTTGCTTAGAAACTAACCGCGTGCTTCCTCTCTTTAGAAGACCACGCAACACTAGATTCCCTGACACGATTTGTTCTTAAATGTGTAATTATCTTTTCGCAAGCATCAACCAGTAGACTCTGTTTCCTTCTGCTGGGACGCTCTTAAACTATCTTCCTCCCTGATCCTTTTCCATCTGTCTGCGTACTCCTTCAGAAACGAAGTTTCAAGCCACCTCATATACATATATATATATATATATATATATATATATATATATTTTTATATATATATATATATATATATATATATATGTATGTGTGTGTGTGTGTGCGTGTATATGTGTGTGTGTGTGAGTGTGTATTCACCACGGATCTGAAGAAGACTCTTGTCGACACAGCCAGACACCATCCTACGGCAGTGAGCTCAGAGCTCATTATTAGCCGATCTCTGGGTAGGTCTGAGACCACTCACACATCACACACCGGGAATGCAAGGTCACAACTCCTTGACTAACATCCCGTACCTACTCGCTGCTAGGTGAACAGGGGCTACACGTGAAAGGAGACAAACCCAACTTATCTCCGCCCGGCCGGGGAATCGAACCCCGGTTCTCTGACTTGTGATGCCAGTGCTTTACCAATCCGCCACCGAGCCGTGTGTGTGTGTGTGTGTGTGTGTGTGTGTGTGTGTGTGTGTGTGTGTGTGTGTGTGTGTGTGTGTGTGTGTGTGTGTGTGTGTGTGTGGAACAAATCGCTATTAGCATCGATGTAATTCAAATAAACCCGGCCGTCGCGAGCCTCGATCGCAGGTCCACCGAGCGTGAATCCCGCTCGCTGTCATTGGGCCACACAGAACATACAAAATGATCACAACCTGATGTATATACAAGTATCAAGGGTTTGGCCCAGCTGAACACTACAGCCCTGAAGTCCGTTTTCCTGTAACCTTTTACATCGAAAATGTGGAGAGAAAAAATCCTGCCTCTAGTGAGACGATGAACGACCATCATTTTCATCAGGAATTTATTGAACGAGGCGGATGGCAGGCTCGAGTAGCACCAAGAACGCTTCTGTGCGCCCACAGACATGTCTGTAGGTGTCTGTGATCGTCTGTGTGAATGAGAAATACATTTCTGTATATTCATGGGAGTATTTATTTTGCTGTATCTACCCTACTGTAATATATGAGAATCTTGTCACTGTGATTTCATTGGTTAAAAATATTTTTGTGTTTGTTTATGTAGTCTGATTGTCCCGTTTTTTTTCCATGTTGTTTTCCTGTCTATTCATCATTAATGATAATTTTTCTTAATGTTTCTCATTATTACCATCTCCTGTAACACATCCACATTAGAAAGCCGTCCTTATCAAATATGTCTAATCCTTTTATTGTTCTGATCACTTTTATTGTATCACCTTTTCCTCTGTTTTCTTCTCATGCTGCCAGTTCAAGTGTGTGTGTGTGTGTGTGTGTGTGTGTGTGTGTGTGTGTGTGTGTGTGTGTGTGTGTGTGTGTGTGTGTGTGTGTGTGTGTGTGTGTGCGTGGACAGCATTCGCTCGTGTGCGTGTAAGTATGCATGCATACATGCATGCAATGAGGGATCTTTGCTTCAAGACAGCGCGAAAGTTCATAGTCACTCCACATAAACTAGGAAACACGCAAGCACACCAGTATACACAGGTACACACACACACACACACACACACACACACACACACACACACACACACACGTCATACAACCCTTCTTTAGACAAATGTCCTATTCATTGTACAGTGCTCGTTCACAAAACGCGAAATGAGAATCTTGTCACCAGGATTTCTGCACTTGGACTCGAAGAGAGCTGAGGAGTCATGCGCAGGAACTGACAATTCAGAATATACACCCGACCCACACCCATCAAAAAAAAAAAAATCGTTGCCCTTTCCATCTTAGCTCCTCGTGGACGAACAAATAGTCATCCCCGGTTCCCGCCACACCGTTGAGGTTAAAAGCAATGCAGCGAGACACAGTGAAACACAAACAAGAAAGAAATTCCTAAGAAAAACAGTTGTATCAAATATCCAGTTTCTTTCTTCATTAGTAACTCGATTTTGAGTTCTGTTTGATAAACTCATCACTGAGCATCCGTTTTACTATAATCGTAAAGATGTTTTATATTTGAGTTGCTTATTCTTATTTGCTTCATAATATTTACGTCGAATAATGTGGAAAAGCAAAAATTTCGTTCGGACTAAAATATCTTCATCAATCAGGAAACAGTGATTGTTGTTCTTAACAAAGAAAGCGGAGCTTAAATGAAAGACTTCCACACACTTATCTTCATAAACTGCGGCACATTCGCCAAACACGATAACAACATATATTTGGTGGAGGGCCTTCGGCAGGGGCCAGAAAAGGCGGTCAGAATCTTTCTTGACTAGTTTCATGAATAACTTATGCAGTAGTTTACCCACCAACAATAACAATAACAACAACAACAACAACAACAACAACAACAACAACAACAACAACAACAGAGTACAGTCGAATACTAGAACTCAAGGTGCTCGACTATTCTTCTATTGATACCGAACACAGATGACCCAAATAGCCTCCTTTAGTTGAAAACGTAACAAGGACAGAATGTCATAAATCACTTTGATTCCTCAGGGTCCTGTACTCTTCTCGGACGAGCTGTGAAGAAAACGCAAACCCTCTCGAACACAGGAACTGGCGAAAGAAGACAATCCGTGTTTCTGGAAGGTCGTCGGTCGTCCCTCCCGGTCGCCGCGATTGAACGCGAGCGCCGGTATTCGCCCTTCCAGCCCAAGTGCATAGTAACTAAAATCCCGTAATTTGCGAACTCCTTGACGTTATAAGAACTTTCATGAAGGTTTGGTTTCCTGTGCCCGATTTTTATGAGACGGCACGTGTTCTGTCGCTGGAGTTGGATGGGTAGAGCTTTCTTTACATCTAATATCTCCCATGCCCTTGGATCGTTAACATAGATATTCGTAGTGAAGACATATATTATGTGTGTGGAAAGTATTCTTGACTTTCCGCTGAGTTCGTTGGAATGTAACGTGAGGTTTTGGATACAACTATATAAGCTCTTAAGCAATATATTTTTGTACTCTATGTATTCATTTATCTTTTTTCTGTTCATCTGACTATTGATTTATTCAAATACTTATTATTTCCTAGCTGACCCAGTCATGGAAAGAAAGGTTTCTTGTCATTATGTTGTTGTTATTGCTGTTGTTGTTGCTGTTGTTGTTGTTGTTGCTGTTGTTGTTGTTGCTACTGCTGTTGCTGCTTCTGTCGTTGTTGTTGTTGTTGTTTTGTTGTTGCTGTTGTTGCTGCTGCTATTGTTGTCGTTGTCGTTGTTGATGTTGTTGCTGTTGTTGCTGTTACTGTTGTTGCTGCTGCTGTTATTGGTGTTGTTGTTATTGTTGTTGCTGCTGCTGTTATTGGTGTTGTTGTTATTGTTGCTGCTGTTGTTGTTGTTGCTGCTGTTGCTGTTGTTGCTGCTGCTGTCGTTGTTCTTCTTCTTGTTCTTGTTGCTGTTGTTGCTGTTTCACCGTAAATTATTGCAAACTTTTGTTCCAAATTACAACTCAATTCCGTACTGATTGCTCTATCCATCCTCATCATAATCATTTTATGTCAACGACATCCTCTTCAATTTCATCATTCCCTCCATTTCCAAGTCGAAGTCACAGATCATATTTGCTTTCGAACGAAGCTTTACACAAGCATTCACTACCAAAACGTTTAGTTTCTTGGCATCTAGAAAGAGGTTTAGCTTACGATCCTGTTGACAGTGAAAATAGCGTAATATATCACTCACTGCAGACACTAGAAATCCTGTATTTGGAGAGGCATCTTGTGGCTCAAGAAAATTTAGAGTCAGGCAGCATGGAGTCGAGTATATATATTCAGTCGAGACCTTATTTATGGCCTTGCACAAACATGGCGCAGTCGTCGTCAAAATTGCCCCAGCTTACGTCATCACAGCGTCTCAGCTGACGACAAATTAATGTTTTGCAAACATTTGTCATATTCTTTCGTGTGTGTGATTTTATAGCGAATTCATGGCCGAGTTGATATATAACCAATATAACAGTTACAAGTGGTCAGCCTTAGGCAAGTTTTAGGGAAAATAATCTTTATCACTTTTGACGAAAATGTTGTTGAAAAAAGTGGTTTGATACTAGTTTAGTATATTCGCAAGTAGACAGATGCGCAACTCAATCATCACTACAATTGACCATTCCCTTTCCTTTCTTCCCATTCTCCTTCTTTCTTCCTCCCTACTTCCCCGTCCCCTTTGTTTACCTTCCCTTTCTTTACCTAACTCCTCCTTTCCCTTCACCCTTCTTTACTTTCCCTTTTCTTTACCTTACCCCTTACCTTCGCCTTTCTCCTTTCTTCCTTTCCCCCCTCTCTCCTTTCCCTCCTTCTTTCCCTTCTCCTTCTCTACCTTCCCCCTTCCCCCTTCTTTTCCTTTCCCCTTCTTCTTTCCCTTCCCCTTCTTTGCCTTCCCCTTCTCCTTTCCCTTCCCCTTTTCTTCCCTTTCGCCCCTCCCTTTCTAGCTGCCCCACCCCCACCATCTTAAGGTCACTGCCACTTGGTCACGACTTTGAGGAAGAGTAAAAATTCAGACTAAACTCTTTCTTTCGATTTTCTTTGGGAGTCAGAAAGTTTCTTCCAGTCCCTCCTCAACAACCTTCCCCTCCCCGTCCGCTTTTCCCTCCTTGTCCACCCCACCTCCACCTCCCCATCCACCTAACCCCCATCCACCTCCCCTTCCCCTCCACCTCCCCGTCCACCTCCACCTCCCCGTCTACCTCCCCCTCTCCCAACCCCAACCACCTACTCCCTTCCGTTCCTTTAATAACAGCACTTTCTTGGTCTTCTGTTCTTAAATCTAATATATACATATATATATATATATGTACATATATATATACACATATATATATACATATATACATATATATATTTTTTTTTGGGGGGGAGGGGGAGGGAGGGGCAATGTTCTTTGTCATGCTTGTGGGTCTCACGTCCTGGGCTGCCCCTTGGGAGGGTCCTGGGTCGCTCTGAGTATTGCTGCTCTAAGTATTGGTCGTCTTCTATGCATATATGTGACCGTGGCGGTTGTGGTTGCGGTTGCGGTTGCGGTTGTGGTGGTGGTGGTGGTGGTGGTGGTGGTGGTGGTGGTGGTGGTGGTGGTGGTGGTGGTGGTGGTGGTGGTGGTGGTGGTGGTGGTGGTGGTGGTGGGTGATGGTGGTGGTGGTGGTGATGGTGGTGGAGATGGTGGTGGTGGTAGTGAAGATGGTAGTGGTGGTGGAGATAGCGGTAGTAGATATGGTAGTGGAAGAGATGGTGGTGGTGGTAGTCGTGAAGATGGTAGTGGCGGTTGTGATGTTGGTGGTGGTGGTGGTGGTGGTGGTGATGGTGATGGTGGTGGTGATGATGGTGGTGGTGGTGGTGATGATGATGGTGATGATGGTGATGATGGTGATGATGGTGATGATGGTGATGATGGTGATGATGGTGGTGGTGGTGGTGGTGGTGGTGGTGGTGGTGGTGGTGGTGATGGTGATGGTGGTGGTGATGGTGGTGGTGGTGGTGGTGGTGGTGGTGGTGGTGGTGGTGGTGGTGGCTATAAACATCATGTAAAAAAATATATAGAAATAACACGAGCAGTAACGACGACCAATCACATTGCCTAAAGCCTGGTATGGAGTAATTTTGCTTTGTCGGTGACAAAATATCGTCAGACTTTGTACTTCGCTGTTGGGTAGTTCCCTCCATTCCTGGGTCGTTACTTACGCGAGGCGATAATGAACAGCCAGGCAGTTCTCGGAAGAACAAACACTGATTTTTTTTAAAGATGGTACGAGTCACGTGATGATATAGTGCTTGCCATTTAATTCATATTATTTGTTAATTTGTTTGTTATTACTTGTCTGTTTGCTTATTATTATCTGTTTGGTTTTTATTTATTATTTATTTGTCAATTTATCATCATTTACTATTTACCTGTTTGTTTATTATTTAAATATACCTATGCATTTATTTTATTTATTATTATTTGTTATTATAATTTTTTATTTATCTATTTATCATTATTATATTTTTTCGCATCTGGCCTAGTTATGAACCAAAAGGTCTCCTGTCGGCATGCTCCACCTTTGTAATCCTTTGTAATGCAGGTGCCAGTTGGAGCATAACAACTGAAGGCCACATGATCAGTCTCTCGATAAAACCTCGATAACATTGGATTCCGAGAATGCAAATGATAGTCAAGCAATTCCCCTCAGAGGGGATTTCTCTTTTTTCTTCGTCTTTTTTTTTTTCGACTATCTCTTCACGCACTGCCATCAAGCGAACAAACGTTTCCGACAATTGAACGGTTAATATGAAAAAAGTCAGCTGCACTAAAATGCGCAGTAAACAAAGCAAAGATTGGTGCGATTAAAGTGGTCCTCGGAAAGGCACTGAATAGAAAGTGTTTCCAAAACATGTAATGGCAGTTGCCTAAGGTTGACAGCACATAAATGCCTTATACACGTATGAAGAAAAAATCATAAAAGTATATATGTATGTATGTATGTATGTAAGAATGTATGTATGTTTGTATGTATATAAGAATGTATGTATTTATGTATGTAATGCATGTATTTAAGTATTTATGTATGTAATGTATGTATGCTAATAAGAACACGGGTACGTGTGTTCATTTATGAAAAGTAGACCACTTGGAAAAAAGAAACTAACGAAGCAGAGCGTTTTCGTATATTACATCCTCAGTGCGTAAGTATGTATGTATGTATGTATATAAATATATGTATGTATGGTATGTATGTATGCATGTGTGTATGCATGCATATGTGTATGTATGTGTGTATGTATTTATGTATGTGTGTATGTACGTATGTATGTATGTATGTATGTATGTATGTATGTATGTATGTTATATGTATGTATGTATGTACGTTTGTATGTATGTCTGTATGTATGTATGCATGCATGTATGTATAATTGTATATATGTATATACGTGTGTATATCTATACGTATGTATCGTATGTTTTACGTATGCACGTATGCTTAGATAACTTTAATACCCTCCTTTACACTCCCCCTAAATTCAGCATCCAGGAACTGAAAGTTAGCTAACCCCCTAACCCCAAACAACCCTTCCGTGGAGGTCAACCGCAGGGGAGGGGGGTGGAGATACTCTTCAACATGAAGAACCAGAAGCAAAGGAAATGGCACCAAAGACTCCCGTTGGCGCCAATAGTGCCTGGAGGGCATCAAAGGTCCCCGGCGCCAAGACGTCAGCTACTGCAGTGACGCCCGTCAAGTTAACAGATCGCTCACTTCCAAGAAAAGATCCGTTTTCTTACTAAGCTTTGATCTGATATAACGCAACCAATCCGGCGCGTCACTCATTCTCAGTTCGCGTGCGTATGTTTTAGTAAACCTGTAAATATGTGAACGTTCTCCTGGATCTAAAGGGAGCTTTCATATCATTCGATGTCTTGTATACATGTAAGTGAATTTAGGAAGGTTCGTATGCTTTTTGTTGCGTAGACGTGTGTGTGTGTGTGTGTGTGTGTGTGTGTGTGTGTGTGTGTGTGTGTGTGTGTGTGTGTGTGTGTGTGTGTGTGTGTGTGTGTGTGTGTGTGTGTGTGTGTGTGTGCATGTGAATACTTTTAAAACAGAGTGCATTGTGAAAGGTTGAATATTTGTGTACGTATATGCATATTTTGAGTATACGTGTATTCTCTTGCATATATATGCATTTGTGTGTGATTTTATGCGTTGATATATGTATAAAACTAGATGTATATGCCGATCTTCAAAAAATATGTGTGTGTGTGTGTGTGTGTGTGTGTGTGTGTGTGTGTGTGTGTGTGTGTGTGTGTGTGTGTGTGTGTGTGTGTGTGTGTGTGTGTGTGTGTATTTACCTAGTTGTATTTACCTAGTTGTATTTCACGGGCATGGAGCTATGCTCGTTATGTGTGTGTGTGTGTGTGTGTGTGTGTGTGTGTGTGTGTGTGTGTGTGTGTGTGTGTGTGTGTGTGTGTGTGTGTGTGTGTGTGTGTGTGTGTGTGTGTGTTTCTGTGTACATATGTTTGTGAACGAAATCTATCAGCCAGACTCCTGGAAAGAGCCGTGTATTGCATCATCTATGAAAAACAAAGCGTATCGTAATCCACATCATCACGACATCATTCTCCCTGATGGAATCTATGATAACCACAGATCCAAGGATTTCCAAGTTCTGGATTTCTCTCTCCACATAAAAAAATACTATTTCAGTATTTACAATTCTAATCTCCAAATTAATAAACACTAAATCTGGGGACAAAAGAATGATGGAAATCTCTTATCTTAGACAAAAATATGATTTTTTTTTTGGGTCTAGTGAATATTTATGTGATAATCTGGAACTAAAAACGTAATGTAACTATGCAATTATAAAAAGTATACTGGGAGAAAATTTTATTGTTACGACTTTATTTTGTTTAGTAATTTTGTTAGTTACAAGCAAGAAATTTTGTTCATGGAATATTGGAGACGTGGCGGGAGGGGGGGTAATTACCGTACCAATGTGGATAAGAGTAACCCAAGTAACTCTATCTACAAGGTAACGTTCTTAAATACTTGGGTCTAGCTGACCGCAGGTTATCTAGTCAACAATTCACGCGAAAAAACATCGAGAACAAACAGGCAGAAGGACAAAGCGAGAGATAAGCATAAGAAGTAATAAAACAGGTGAAGATCCCGACAGGAGAAAGGAAGGAACGTGATATCGTAAAAGGCAAATGATGGGCAACAGCTCGTGAAGACCTGAGACTCTGCGACTGGCTCTTATAGGGTGGAGGCGTCATCCAGAGTACCAATAAAGGGTTCCCTCTTTATAGCTGAACCTGAGGTGAAGGTGACACAGTGAGAGTGAACCAAGGTAGTAATAGGAAGGTGGCGAGGTGCAGCCGGGTCGATGCGTGACAGCAAAGATGGGGTGGAGCTTATGTCACAATGAACGAGGCAGAGTTAATTTTGAGTGAAAGTCTACGGTACCGAGTCGCCGTGTTTCGATTCGACAAATATACAATTAATGGGCGTTGTGTATATTATACGTATGTATACATATATGCGTGTATATGTACGTGATTTGTGTGCGTTTATGTGTCTCTGTGTGTGCGTATTTTGTGTTTGTATTTGTGTTTGTTTATGCGTGTGTGTGTGTGTGTGTGTGTGTGTGTGTGTGTGTGTGTGTGTGTGTGTGTGTGTGTGTGTGTGTGTGTGTGTGTGTGTGTGTGTGTGTGTGTGTACGTGCGTGTGTTTTTATATAAATGTACCTTCATGCATGTCCATCGAGTGTGCGTGTACATGCATCGACACCAGTATGTGTCACTACGTCTTCCATCTTGCATTACTATAACTTGTGCTTCTTCACTCCCGTTATACTTTCGATTCAATCTTTGCATATTTCATCACCGATTTTGCAATCGTTCTCAAGTTGTGCAACAAGACAAGACACATCACGTTATACCTACGTCATGGGTCTACCGTCACATATCTTCACATATGAGCCCATACACATACCTTACATCTCACCCCCTACGTCAGCGTTTCTCAATAAGGTTCCCCGGAACCCTAAGGTTCCGCAAAAGGTCCCTAAGCGTTCCGCGAGAACAAGTGAGATAAGCTAATGTCCTTTTGATTTTTTATCTAATTTCATATACGTAATATAATTAAACAAGCATGACATATTCTTGGTTATTGTAATAATGTAATATAGACATCATCCTATCTAATCTGTTATTACGATGAAAATAAAATGAGAAAGATATGGCATATATATATATATATATATATATATATATATATATATATATATATATATATATATATATATATATATATATATATATATATATATTTTTTTTTTTTTTTTTTTTTTTTTTTTTTTTTTTTTAGACATGCAATTTATTTTTAAGGTTACGCAAGGGTAAAAAGGTTGAGAAACGCTGCCCTACGTCACGACCCCACATCACGACGTCACATACTCCACATCACGACATCACATACCCCACATCACGACAAAGAATCGCACACGAACGAAACTCGAAGTTGCCACGATGATGTCCTCAGCTCCACATTTCATTCTCGGGCGAACCGTAGTCAGTAATCAGCGGCGACTGGTCACTGCATTATGGGATCCTGGGAGGTCCCTTGGCCATCCAATTACGCGTAACTTCGTCTCGAAACTCCCCATTGATTTCTACATCAACCTAAGGTCATTGACCTTCCACCCCGGATTCCCTGATGAAGAACTGACAGTAGGGAGTCCCTATTTGTAATAATGGTGAGCCTAATAACAGTGATATTTGTGATGATTGTGGTAGTGATAGCAGTGGTGATGATAGTAATGGTGATGGTAGTTGTGATGTTAGTGGTGGTGGTTATGCTTATGGTGGTGGCGGTGGTGGTGGTGGCGGTGGTGGTGGTGGTGGTGGTGGTGGTGGTGGTGGTGGTGGTGGTGGTGATGATGATGGTGATGGTGATGGTGATGGTGATGGTGGTGGTGGTGGTGGTGGTGATGGTGATGGTGATGGTGATGGTGATGGTGATGGTGGTGGTGGTGGTGGTGGTGGTGGTGGTGGTGGTGGTGGTAGTGGTGGTGGTGATGGTGGTGGTGATGGTGGTGGTGGTGGTGATGATGGTGGTGGTGGTGGTGATGGTAGTGATAGTAGTGGTGATGGTAGTGATAGTAGTGGCGATGGTGGTGGTGATGGTGATGGTGATGGTGATGGTGATGGTGATGGTGGTGATGGTGATGGTGGTGATGATGATGGTGGTGATGGCGAAGTCTATGGTATTCAATCCATTATCAATTATGATTTACAAAAGAAAACAACGGAAGAACGAACCAGCAAGTGGCAATCTGATCCAAATCAATTCTAAAAAAAAAAAGGACAAGACTTCCTTACCTCTTATATCATTACAAAGGACGAGATTCCAAATCACGCACATGACCAAGGATTCCTACAAAGGAAGATATCTCCCCCATGACGTCATCTAATTGACCCACCAAGAATGAAATATTGATTGACAATCCACATTTCGTGACCATAGCAACGTTTCGTGATCGTAGAAACGTTTCGTGGCCGTATAAACGTTTCGTGATAGTGGTAACGTTTCGTGATTGTGGCAACGTTTCGTAGTCTTGGTAACGTTTCGTGATCGTGGCAACGTTTCGTGGTCGTAGAAACGTTTCGTGATCGCATGAAATTTTCGTGATCGTGGTAACGCTTTATAATAGTATCAACGTTTCGTGATTAGAACATTTCGTGATAGTGGAAACGTTTCCTGATCAGGTCAACGTTTCGTCATGTTTCGTGATCGCGACAACGTTTCGTGATCGTAGCAACGTTTCGTGATCGTAGCAACCTTTCGTGACAGTAGAAACGTTTCGCGCCCCGGACAACGTTTCGTGGTCTTAGCAACGTTTCGTGATCGTGACATCTTCTGGATAACCAAAGCCAAAACCAAAGCATTCCATGTACTAAAACCACTTCTCCCCATACAAAAAGTCGGGTCAATGTCCTCTCAGTCAGGGTGACTCACAGAACTCTTCTGGTGAATTCTGCCGCTTCTAGAGACCCTCACTAGCGTCGCTGCTGAAGAACGCCAAAACTCCCCGGCTTACAAGAGTCTGCGTGGTTCCTGAGACTACTAATAAGTTTTCTCAATGTACCTCTTGCTTTTGTAGAGCAAACGCCATCTGAAGACTTAAACGTTTCTGGTGAGTTCTGCCGCTTCCAGAGACCCTCACTAGCGTCACTGCCGAAGAACGCCAAAACTCCCCGGCTTACAAGAAGAGTCTGCCGTGGTTCCTGAGACTACTAAGATCCCTCAATGTATCTTTTACTTTTGTTGAGCAAACGTCACCTGATGACCTCTAGTTCTGTGACCACTTAATAAAAATTATTCAGAACTGGGCGCGTTCCTCGGTGCGTTCCTAGGTGCGTTTAGCTTTAGTCTGGCCGCGGTTAGCTTAAGAGACAGGTTCATACCGAAATAAAAGTCCGGTAGGCCACATACTATACCAAAGAAAAATTTCGTAGGCCACATACTATACCGGCACCTATATTGCTTTAATAGTTTGGGAGCGCTAACCGCGGCCAAACTAAAGCGGAACGCACCGAGGAACGCACCTAGTAACGTACCGAGGAGCGCGCCCAGCTCTGCAATTATTCGAATAGACGAAAATTTCACTTAAAATTTGCGATATCTCATTGGTCCCATGTCAACGAGAAACATATCAAGGACCTTTGTTGAGGACCATTACTTCGTACAAGAAACCTGAGTTCGAGAAAAAGGTTCGAAAAAAAAGAGACTCAAGTGGCGAAGAGGAGTTGAGGAAACCACAAAGGAGGTCTGTAAGGAGATCTGAAGTAGGACTCAGAGCTCAAGGATGACCATTGGTAATCCTGAAGGAGTA
Source organism: Oratosquilla oratoria (assembly GCF_046742065.1). NCBI lineage: Eukaryota > Metazoa > Arthropoda > Malacostraca > Stomatopoda > Squillidae > Oratosquilla > Oratosquilla oratoria. The sequence goes on from NC_134808.1 coordinate 44,508,587, forward strand.
GAGAAAAGCAT
>NC_134808.1:44513597-44516097 GCF_046742065.1 Oratosquilla oratoria
GAAATACCGGAAGGAGGGAAGGGAGGAAGGGAGGAAAGGAGGGAGAAATGTTGGAGATGAAAAGATGATTCAGGAGGGGAGAACAAGAATTAAGGGAGAGGAGATAAGGAAAGAAAAGAGACAAATGAGGAAGAGGAAGTAAGAGAAAGGAGAGATAAAAGAGGAGGAAAAGTTTGAGAAGAAGAGGAAGAGAGGTCAAAAAGAGTAGCTGGGAGAGGGGAAGGAAGAATGAGAGTGTAGGGAAAGTGTAGGGGAAGTAAAAAGGAAGAGGGGAGAGGAGAAGGAGGAGGAGGAGGAAGAGAAGGAGGAGGAGAAGAAGGAGAAGCAGGAGGAGGAGGAGGAGGAGGAGATGAAGAGGAGACAGGAGGAGGAGGTAGGAGGAAGAGGAGGCGGAGAGGCAGAAGGAGGAGGAGGAGGAGGAAGAAGTGAGGACGAAGAGGGGAGGAAGAGGGGAGGAAGAAGGAGGAGGAGAAGTGAGAGGAAAGGGAAGAAAGGGAAGCGGAAGGAGGTAAACAGAAGAGGTAAGAGGAGGAGAGGAGATGTAGAGGGTGAGAGGAAGGGAAGAGAGAAAAAAGGAAGGCAGAGAGAGGAGAGGAAGAGATGAGAGGAAGAGAGTAGAAGTGGACAGGAGAGGAAGGGAGGGAAAAGGAAAGGGATTATATGAAAGAGGGAAGGAAGAGAGAGAGAGAGAGAGAGAGAGAGAGAGAGAGAGAGAGAGAGAGAGAGAGAGAGAGAGAGAGAGAGAGAGAGAGAGAGAGAGAGAGAGAGGGGGGGGGGGGAGGGGGAGAGAGAGAGAGAGAGAGAGAGAGAGAGAGAGAGAGAGAGAGAGAGAGAGAGAGAGAGGGAGAGGGAGAGGGAGAGGGAGAGGGAGAGGGAGAGGGAGAGGGAGAGGGAGAGGGAGAGGGAGAGGGAGAGAGAGAGGGAGAGGGAGAGGGAGAGAGAGAGGGAGAGGGAGAGGGAGAGGGAGAGGGAGAGGGAGAGAGGAAGAGAGAGACAGGGAGAGAGGAAGAGAGACAGGGAGAGAGGAAGAGAGAGACAGGGAGAGAGGAAGAGAGACAGGGGAGAGAGGAAGAGAGACGGAGAGAGGAAGAGAGACAGGGAGAGACGAAGAGACAGGGAGAGAGAGAGAGAGACAGAGAGAGACAGACACAGAGAGAGAGAGAGAGAGAGAGAGAGAGAGAGAGAGAGAGAGAGGATGAAGACGAAATTGTGATGTGATGAGAACGGAAGAGACAGACGGAATAGAAGTGAAAGGAGAAGGAAGAAGTGGAAGGAAGTGGAAGGAAGTGGAAGGAAGTGGAAGGAAGTGGAAGGAAGTGGAAGGAAGGCGTGTCAACGCGTATCTGTATCCACGTCTGCTTGTTTGCGTGTTTCCAGACATCAATACACGCGGCGCCCCGTCGATATGCATTTTACATGAAGCCAATTGAACGCAGAAGAATATTTATCAAATGGGGCATCTACAAGTCCATTTTGTTTTTGCAATAAACCAGCGTTTCTATCCTTGGGGACAATATTCCGCCTATGATGTGGACTATGTTGTGGGAATCTTTAACTATATAAATGTTACATAGATTGGAGTTTAGGTTTGTCGAAAGCATGCAAGAATTGTAATTCCATACATAGAATGTGTAATGGACCTCACTGTGTGTGTGTGTGTGTGTGTGTGTGTGTGTGTGTGTGTGTGTGTGTGTGTGTGTGTGTGTGTGTGTGTGTGTGTGTGTGTGTGTGTGTGTGTGTGTGTGTGTGTGTGTGTATGTGTATGTTTCCATTCATGTCCGTGTGTGCGTGTCGATGTTTCCTCTACATCGAAGTCACAAGACGTGAGGACAATTCGCCACCAACAAGACATGAAGTCACTTCGACCAAACTGTTGGTCGTTTAGTTCGCGACATTCTGCGCTTTTCGCGAAACCGCGTAACACTAAGTCACGCTATTGATTCGACCTTCAATAGGGTGAGATACAGTTACGTGATGATGAAAAATAATGATGAAATGATGATAAGATTATGGCAAAACAATGGACCAACGAGGGTGAAACGATAGAAAAATAAATATATACGTATGTATGTATAAATATAGCATTCGGTGATTTTACACTAGGAAACCTGATGCATAATACGGGCCTGGTACAGAATTAATGGCCTTCTCTCTCCCTCACACACACGCGCGTGCACACACACACACACACACACACACACACACACACACACACACACACACGACTCAGTGGCGCGGTTGGTAGAATCCCTGTCTGTCACCACGGCAGTCCGGGTTCGAGTCCTGCTCAGGGCTGAAATAATTTCAGTATCGCTGCGCTTCGAGTCGTTACTCCAACTCTCGTGGGTGAGGGGAGTTGGGTATGTGTGTGCGTGTAAGGTCATAGCATTACCCACAGATCGGTCCTAAGAGCTCTGAGCTCTTTTCAGGGAGGGAAATAGCTGTCGATCACGAGTCCAACACGTGATCTATAGACCAAGGTGAATACACACACACACAC